>NC_135500.1:186992302-187292302 GCF_052857255.1 Amblyomma americanum | reverse complement strand
CACCTCCTGCAGACCAAAAAGGCAAAGTTGTGCATTGCATCGTATCTACTCAGCTTACATGACGGGCATACAAGATGGGTTACTCTCAAAGACGGGGCTTGTGAACCAGGCGGACGGGGAGCGTTGAGCGTGAGAAAATAAAAAAAGCACCAGGATTTGTAACATAGTTAAACCGAGTAGACGGGCGAAAGCATGTGTTTAGCCTGGTTGGCTCATGGTTTTGCTTTGCTGGGTCGTCGGCACGTCTGGCGATGATATTAGACTCAGGTTAAACTCTGATCGAGGTTAAGCTGACCTGACCTGCTCGCGCCGCATATGAAAGTTGATGAAGACGACGATGTGCAATGCACAGCGCGAGTGTGTTGCAGTTTAACACGAGGCGTGATGGGCTGCGGCGATAGCCTAGTGCTCTCCTGCAGTGGCCAGCGAAGCTTATATGTTCGCGCCGCCGCGGGTTCAAAACCCAGTCATGACAATATTTATTTTATTTATGCATGAGTTATTGCTATGCTATAACCAAGGTCACCTTCAAGGCCAAGCTTCACAAAAACTCAGTCAGCCGGTTAGACCTCGTGAAGTAGTGCTAACATTTGCTCAAAGGACTGAATAATACCGTAGCGTGCGCTTTAGCCAACAATCTACTCACCAAGAATGCAACAAAGCCGCCGATCTATAGTTCTTTACACTTAAAGTACCAAGTGGATCTTTTTAACCGTGCGGTGCGTCTCTTCTCCGATGTGGTCTTCCATGTGGCCACTGTGTAGTACGAGCATATCACGTGATAAGCTGAGCGAGATCCGGCACAGGACGTTTCCTTCGGGAGCATTGAATACCGGGCGATGTGTTTGTACCGGATTTTTAAAGAAATCCACTAAAATCGGCATTACTCAATTCTCTTCTGCAGTTGACGGGACTGGTGATGCGAGCTTCCAAAAGGCTGCAAATCAACGTGGATCTCAAAAGGAACGACCGACTGACGTAAGTGACGCGGTTGTGTCCCTCATAAAATGGTCTATACAAATCCTATAGACAGTCTATAGACAACCCACAGATTTATGACCATACACTTTTAGTAGACTTTTGTCTACAGACTATTAATAGACAAATAAATATCTATAGAAAGGCAGTAGAGTCGGTATGAGGCCTACATACAGGCTATAGACTTCATACCGACTATTCATTGTCTATAGACAAAAGTCTACTAAATGTGTATGACCATAAATCTGTAGATTGTCTATAGACTGCCAATAGCATTTGTACAGTCAATCTATTACTTTCTAGGATTTGTCTATAGACAGTCTACAGTATAGACTTTATAGACAGGGGACTGCCCAAAGAAAATTTTGTAAGGGTATACCCCAAGCGACCTGCGTATTTTAAAAGCTGCTTTGCGGGTCGCGCATCCGTACACCTACGTGCGCTAGTACAAGCAGAGTGCGGGGGGTTCAGTGTCTGGGAGGTCGCGGAGCTTGTAGCAAGGAGGATAAAAAAAGTTTAAAACGCCGCCGCAACCGAGACGCGCTTGTGGGCGTCACCGCACGCGACCTCTAAAACGCATCCGCCCGCGCCGGAAATCGGGCACAAGACGCTCGGGAGTGGTGACCCGCGACGCTAGGTCGACAAGCGCGATAGCGACCGCTTTCGGCTCCGGCAACGCGCTCCGCACGGGGGATAATTTGATTAAAATGCTTTCCACCCTTAGCAGACCCGGAGCTGTTCACGCTAAGGAAAACGATAGGCGTGGCGTTGAGAGATGGAAAAAAAAAAGAAGCCGTTGAGAATTGGAGAATAAACCGGAGGTAATGATGTCCTGTAGGAAATGAACTGGAGGGAATGAACTTGAGCACACAGTGCAGTGTGGGAAACAGATAAGGGACTGCCTGTTGGGGTAATGGAATAAGAGGCGGAAAATATAGGCGGGGGCGGCTGAAGGCAAAGTGGGAGATCAGATTAGATTTGCTTAGACAATCTGCGTGCGACCTGCGTCGAACTGTGCTAATTGCAGATGAATGCGAGAGGCCTATCCCTCTGTAGTGAATGTTATCCAATTATTGATCTTGGCTCTATCGGTCCTATCGTTCCTTCTTCTCCTGGAACGAAGCGGAGGCGACGAATCAGACATCTTGCAGGGGGATGTAACTATAGAAAGCTATAACATACATCCAGTTGCATAGGACTAAGCATGAAGTGGCTGGAACTTTGAAGCGCATAATTGTATCCATTGTGCTGACTGAACTGCCAGATAATTTCCATATTCGTCGCCTTTCTCACTAGCGATGGGCATTTTATTGTTTATTCGACACGCACCGCGTGCTCTCCCAGCGGCGTTATAGGTATCCCCCACTTGCATGCCGTAGGTGTCAGGCATGCGACTTGCTCGGCTGAGAGAATGAAGAGGTCGGTATAGTTTTATTCCTAACTCGACCAGCGGGGCACGATTTTCTTCGCCCTTATAGATGATGACTGATAAGTTACAACTTAAAACTAACCGTCTGCGAATAAAGTTTTCTGCGAAAGCGTAGTCGAAACAAGGTTTAATCCGCTCGATCATGCTTATTATTTTCTTGAAATCAATCGGACTAATAGATTTCTGACTTGTGTTTTCACAGGCTGCTGAAGAACGTGAAAGACACCGTGTTTCCGGTCGTCTGGATTGAAGAAGTGAGTCTGGCAAGCGCTTAAACGGGCAGCGTTTTTTTTTTCTTTTCTTCCTCATTTCAAACGAATATAATTGAAAGCAAGAACGAACGCAAGAAAGCGCTGACGCAGCTAAAATATCACAGAGCCCTCTCTTCACTGTTTCTGAAACACTGGCAGCTGCGAAGAACTAGATGCTCTTTTTACTCAAGGACCCTACTTAACTGGCCTTGAGGCGGCGCCTCGGCCGGCGAGGCAATGCAAACGGAACGTTTGAGTGCAGGGCTTTGCTCTCCGCATAATGCGGAAGTTGCGGCAAGAAAGAAAATTTGTAAATGCCTTCATGCTGGTTCCTTGCTGTGTCTGCAGAGGGCGGAGCTGGCTCCTGCCATGGCAGAAGAGTTCAAGCAGAAGGTCGAGTTCCCGCAGAAGGTTGGCAACGCAACGATAGCTTCGGGTCTCATAGTTGGCGGCGTCGGTTCTTGCATCTGTGCCATCATGGTGTTCATCTACTACATGCAGGTGAGAGCGCTGTTACGGATACCTCGCTATACGTTGATTAAAGAGCTGTGGACTTTGCTGGAATCGCGGACGCTAGATGCTCGTAGCATAACAACATGCTGGTGAAGGGAGCTAATGATGACTTCCAGAAACAATGCTAAAAGAAATTTAACTACTCCATTTTTGATAGCCTGTGATTTCTGCATTGTGTTTGCAGTTGCATTAATATTGACGTTTGGATGCAGCTGGAAAAGGACAGGGTTAATTGGAGAAACATGGGAGAGGTCTTTGCCCTGTAGTGGGTGTAATCAGGCTACTGCTGCTGCTCCTGATGATGATGACGTTTGGAGAGTGAACAACAAATAGAAAATTCAGTAATCAGTTTAGATGGCATAAGGAAATAATAACTGTTCAAAACGTCGAACATTCTGTTAGTGATGTGTGAGCACGTGAAGATGAACATTATAAAAAATAATTAATTCATTATTGCCAATCTCAACGCACCAAAAATAATAATTGCATGAGGGGTGAAACAGAAAGAATCATGATTTAACTTTTTCGATGGTCTGTTTGATGCCTTGAGAATCGACGACTGCGGCAACTTGGGCGGACAGACCATTCCAGTCTCGAGTTGTGCGCAAGGAAAATGACTGATGAAAGGTAGTAATGTGGGAATTGAATGAAATAAACTACATTAAGATGACTGGTGCAGGCGATGCAGTAAGCTCTTTTGATGTTTTGGTTTTCAGGAGCCAATGAAGCGAATACTTTATCGAAGAGGTACTACAAGAAGCCAGGGTGGGTAGATTAAGCTGTGACTTTAATGTGGATATACTCGAATTGTAACAGCAATAAGAAAGTGTCCCTAGCCAAGCCACGCATTGACGGACGACGAAGTGGTTCCTCCTTGGACGCGCTCCGCGAACCTCAAGATTGGTACGGGCGTTCGATCCTGCGGCCCGTGGTGTGAGCAGACACGTCTTATCGACGACCGAACGACGGTCCTTTGTAAATAATGTTGTGTACCCTTGTGTCGTCAGAGCTTTGAAAGTACTTGAAGAATACTTCCGCCCACCTTTAAAAGAAACTAGTCAGCTTAGGAAAGACTAGCCAAACAGAAGGTCTTCCGTGAAAGATGTTCACGTTCAAAACAATCAGCTTGCATGGTTTTAAAAAGAGCCGAGGAAATACGCGTTCATTGAAGTTATGCTGTCTAGATCAGTGAGTTCATGTCCATCCAGATGAGTGTGCAGTGCACCTGCGAGCATGTTCACATATAGTAAAAGTTAACTTACTTCAATCAGAGCAAAAATATAAATGCTGTGTTAAAGAACCGGCCTAAAAAAACTCAAATCGCACCTGATATTCAATCGACTCCGCTCCATAAAGATCATGTTCTCTCATTCCTAACACATCATGATAGTTAAGTTCAACAAACAAACCCACTAAGAGAGTAAAGACCGTCTTGAAACAGCGAGTGCCATTTCATGTGAAGTGTTGAAGTCAGATTGTCGCTCTTGCAGGGCAAGTCCAGAACGGCCGGCATCAGCTCCGAGCAGACGAACGGGCTGAAGAAAGTTCCGCGCTCATAAGTTGCCCCGTGTGCTCAGCGCAGCAGTGTGACCAGCATCGCGGTAGTGTCGAACACCACGCGCCAACCACCATCACATCGAATGGGACGACTAGAGACGAGGAAGTCACTAGTGAGAAACCCTAGCACGTTTCAGCGAGGTGGTGCGACTGTTCATGGCTCATAGTTCGAAAACACGTGAAGAACACGCAAGTTCACGCCAGAGTGTACACTTAGTCACCGCATCAAACGTTAAGCCTGTGAGAACTTTTTTTTTCTTGTTCCGTGTTTGCGATAACCACCGCCGTCCAGCACTCGCAACGTGCGCTCACAACGAATGAGATTCATCACTCCAAGCACCATAGTTCGGAACAAGGCGAGCCTTTCTTCACGTGAACAGATCCAGCGAGTCCGTGCCATGCTGACTACATTGTGCGCTCCATCGAAGGTGCGCTCCATGCAACGGGCTGAGTGCGACTGCAAAGTATCACCCGCTCTCTCCTCACCTCCGATCCCCACCCCTTCCACTAGCCGCAAACATCACGTGACCTGCTGGAGAGCGGGGAACTGGCAGCAGTTCGCGATGTACACTGCAAACATGATATGCTCTATAAGGGAGTCAAAAAGGCATAAACTATCATCTATCGCGCTCCCTTTTTGGGGCTGGGTATGCTGCCCAAGTACCGGGGTAGATTAACACCGCTAACTATATGGAATGCTTACTGTTCACAACAGAGGCATATTTCCACCTGAAAGCGCAGTAACTTGATGCAGGTAGAAATGGGAGGAGACTTTTAAACGTGGCGTCGGAGGCCTGCACTTTCACAGTTATGACGAGATTGAAACCTCAGTTTGGTAACTGCAGTAACTTCGCATGCTTTGATGAGGAAATCTGTTCCCATTGCCAACCCTAAGTGTTCCATATTTTTAGTGATAGAAATATACCCCAGGTCTTGGGTAACATACCCAGCCTATAGTAGGGAGTGCGCAAGAGGACCGTTTACTCCCCTTTTACCCTCCTATAGGGTAATTTGTGCTTAGAGGGTATATACAGACCAGCAGACCCACCGCCACACCCACTATGCCCAGTGGCCGCTTGCGACGGCTGGTGGTGGCCTTGCTTCAGACGAAGACATCACCAGAAGTTGGCAAGTGTTGATTCGAAGCGAGTTTGGTACACCACGCACGCATCGCCGAGAACCCTCAGGGCCTTTTGTTGCTGAACATTTGGTTCTTGCAGATGTGTGATTATTTTCGTTAACACTGACGGCAATAAAGTTGTTATGGTTTAGACTTGTTAACCTTTTCTAACACGCGTAATGAATGTAAATTGGACGTTGGAAGAGGAGTGTGGAGACGAATTTAGTTACGGACAAACATATCGCACCGCTAACAATGTTGCAGCTTTGTTGGCAGAACCTATACAGATTTAAAAATAGAAAGAAAATGAGGATATGAGAAGAACTCAGAGAGGCAGAGAATAGAAATGGATACGAAAAAAGAGAAGTCAGCAAGCATGCACAAGTCGTACAGACCGGTCAAATTCTTGAAAAAAAAAAAACAAGCGGCGAAAATTTTTTACAAGCTGGTGGAGACCTAGAAAAAAAAAAAAAACGCGCGACTGGGTATAACATTAACATGTAACACGAAGTAACATGTCTTATGTGTTACTTCGTTTGTTCGAGTCTTCCTTGCGCAAGTACGTACGCACATTTGAAGAAATTAACCAAATCGCCCCCCAAATATTAGTAATTGGGTATTACAACACGAGAAACGGAGACAACACATATCACAAGTGTAACAGTACCTCTTGCTGGGATAGTTGGTGGAACATTGTCTAGCGATGGTAAAAACAGCGCTAAATTTGATACAAACGCACAGAAAGACATACAGTTGCAGTCAGCGCCCATCATGTCCATCTTTCTGTGCGTTGGTGTCAAATTTAGCGCTGTTTTTTCCTTTGCTAGAGGACAAGAATGGTTTGTTGTTTTTGGTTTTTCAGTTTCGTCGTGTTGTAATTACTAGTAGTGCGGTTTTTTCTTGACGTCCAGCCAACTGGACCCTGTGTTAGCCTTTTTATTATTGATGAGAAAAGGCCACTATTCATTATAATCAATTCCTTCTTAGTGCCCTTTTAATGCGCGCTATTTGTGAACTACTACGTGATCGACATTTCCGATGCCATTCCCTCTAGACGCCCGTACAGTTCTGGTGGAGAACACTGCGTTACGAAATGCGTACTTACAGCGTTACGCCGAATTAACAAGATCTGAAGCAAAGAGCATGCGCTTTCGCAACTTTTCAGAGTGGGAACATAAGGAGGCCTGCAAAGCGCAGCAGGCACACCTCGACTTACATAGCGACCAATGCGCGGTGACCTTTATTTGGTCTTCGTTCAAACCTGCTTTTCGAACTGGGTTTCTCACTAATCGTTACGATCAACGTGGTCGGCCGGGAGCCGTACGGTAGCCCCCTGGAGCTAGCCCCCTGGAGGCATATAGCTATTTAGGGTCTGACACCTATGATATGTATTTTTATCTGCGGCAAGTAGGCGTGTAAACAAGGAGCTAGATGCCGCAGCGTATACGGTAAGCGAGATTTAATAACAAAAGATAACTTAAATACGCGCGCAAATATAAAGATTGAGTACGTACTCTTTGTTCCATGCATAATATGAGCCTAAAATAATTCGAGGGTTTGTAAATATTTCGAGAGAGAAATTGAAGTGTGAATGAAACTAAGCGGTTCATTTTCGCTAGGCGAGGCTCATTGCAAAATTGCCGAATAACCAGGAATAACTAATTAAAACCTATTGAAGCTCTCGCGACTCCCGACAATTTAAGTCGCTAAATTACACTGCTTGAAAGCAAGGCGAAATTTTTGTAACGCTAGCTTTGTTGCCGTGCAGCTAGATTGGGACTGGGCATTATGCAGCACGACAACGGCTGACGTGAAACGAAAAGCTCAAGAGCCGCTATAACGAAGAATGGTCAACGCCGGAGCTTTGTTTGCATCCGTCGTCAGAGTAGTAGATAAGAACAAGGAAGACCGTACGTATGACGTCATCAGAGAGCGGTTATTATACTCGTTGCTCGTTAATATGTAGGCTAAACCATGCGCCTATCGTAGACGCGTGCTCTTTCTGGCATTGCGCCATTTATAGACGCGATCTGAGTCGCCTCTCAGCGCGGTGCACTTTCTGCATCGAAACACGTATGGCGATGACTGGGAGCCAGGATTTGCATTTTCCTGATTTGTCCTCTGTCTCAATAAAATTGGTCGTTCACCGCCTATGACGTCAGGTAGGCAGGGCACGTCGCTGGTTCTGTGGTGGCGCAGATCAGCAAGCAATAGAGACAAAAAAAAGGAGAGAATCAGTTATAGGAACAACTGTTACACAATACTACTCAAGAAGTCAATATCTGCGTCAGTGGCTGGACGGACATTATTGCATGCGATGAGCTTTGAAACAAAAAAAGTAAGCGCTTGCTTCACACAAATGCGTACAAGTCGTTAGCGAACAGGAAAAAAAGTAACATGGACGTGTTGTAAAACTAAACGTATTGGCGCACGTAGCGGTTAGAGACTGCTAAATGAGACATGATAGTACAGAAATCTGAAGAGAAAGAAGTAATAGCGTCGCAATCTGGCCTTTTTTTTATTCCTTTCCTTACGCTTTTATTTTTATTTCCGCAATGCAGTCTTTTTACGTCCCTCTCACCGCCATCTGTTAATTTGTTGAATATTTATGCAACGACTTAGGCATCAACATGCACGTCATCAGTACCGAATGGTGAAGGAGGACGCTATCCTGAACGCGTGCAATGACGCACGAGATTATTAAGCTTTTATCTGTCAGTTTCTCCGCAGTTAGTTTATGCTCCGAATGTTGATGAACACGCTATTATTTCATGTTTCCTCCATAAGCTGGCCAGAGTGATATCGAGGTCATTTCGCAAAAGTAGACTTCTACGAATCCCAAGCTTCCATTCCCTCTGCTTGAGAGCCCAGGAAAAGCATCTAACGCTTTCGGAAATATATGTATACACATAAGACACATATTGTGGCAGCTCGGGAGAAATACCTACCAACAGTAGGGATTTACCAATGAGTGAACAGAAAGTTTAACTGTCGCACTTTGTGAGGACAGAGGTGACGCTGAAGACTACGAGAGTAGAAAAGGTAGACTGGAACGATAGTTTAAAGAAAGAGAAGAACAGCAACACCACTCTAGTTCGAAAGCTGCACCAGTTGTTTCCATCCCTGGTGTAAGAATCGGAGCATAAGACCACGGATGAAAAAAAGAAGTTATAAGACGAGCTCTTGTTGGCAAATAAGTTTTTACTAAAAAACACCGCCTTGAAGCCTATCACAAAATGCGTTATATACCACTTTTGTTGTTGTCGTTTTTGGGCAGTGTACATCGACCAGTTAGGAAGATATTTACGTGAACGAAGCAGCTATCTCATCAGTGACCGCCAATCGCCTCTCTGCCAACGGCCAAGCGTATACGGCTGTTATTGCCGTTTTCGGACGTTTCTTACTGGAACAAAGGCTCTGCCATTCGAGAGATTGTCGGGGTATGTCACATTCCAATCAATAACACGACCTGTGTTAATTAGCAAGTCACATGTGATGTTGATGGAAAACTATACTTTTTCCAGTTCTTTCGTTTCTCTAAATATATGCTTTTCGAAAATGTCTCTGTTGAGCATTTAGTTCCTCTTATTTTATTTTTAATTGGTTTTAAGCCTTACAAGGCATTTCGGGTAGAGACGCCTCCTCCCACTTTTATTAATTTTTGAAAATACTGTAGCGTACAATACGAAGTATAGGAACAGCCGAACCCTAGAAAACTGCGGTGGGCGCCAAGTGATCAGAGTCTACGAGCAGGAGGCAACCAGCTTCTACCAATGTATGCATCACTGCCCCCCTCTCCTCTGTAGCATCTACACGATGCGCCAATGTCAGCTATAAAATGTAAAAGTCAGAGACAGGTATAGACACAAGCATCGCAATGTGGGACAGAGCTACTGTTAACCATAAGTTCAATCAAGCGGTTTGTCGCGACAGGGCTTCATCCGAAGCAAGTGGACGGCTTCAGTGCCGTTAGACTGTGGCGATGAGATGACCGGGGCTGCGGGTGCAACTGCGGACGTGACATCACTGATGCGACGAACAGCCTCGTTTAGGGCCGAATTATACTTGCGCAGAAAATTTTCAAAAATCCCGCGGCACTAGTTTCCCCAGGAATTGAAATTAAAAAAAGGGGGGGGGGGAGGTGTTGAGGGTAAAGGAGAGGCGATTTTTTTTTATTTGTGTCGCTAATGTGTCGCGTAGGGGTAGCAACGTTTATGACTGAAACACTCATCACACAGATGTCAAAACTTCCCCGTCGCGTGCAAAAGAAAATCGTAATTAATGGGGTGCCTTGAGAACAAGAGGGCGTGTACACTCCAACCCATAGCGGGTGTGTAAAGAAATCACTGTCCGCGGCGAAGAACAGGTGTCCAAACCCACTCGAAGTCGCCTGGCGCGTAAGTGATGAAACTTTGTTCGAGGATTTGCCTATAGTGGCGTCAGTTTCCTGTTGATGGTGAGTTCAGAGCCGAGGCAGTTGCCGCGCTTCCTCAGCAGGCTGAACAGAGGTGTCAACGCCGAGGTCAGACAAGGAACATGGTCTCAGCTTACAGTGTTAACTAGTTGGTCGCGATCAGTATCGAACGTTTTCCAGACGAGGACGCCGGGAACGGACCAAGCAGGTCCGTGCCCACATGGTGATAAGGGGTCTTCTGTCGGTCGACGGGGCGAAGAAATCAAGCCGAGCTTCAATGGCGGAGACTTCCGAATTTGTCAGACGCGGCGAGTAATCTGGGCCTATAGTACTTTTGGCTAATCCGCGCTTGTGTACGGCTGACTACCACGTGACCTCCGGATGGTGCATCTTGACAGGCACTCAGTATTTAAAAGGTCGTAACTGTGAAGACACAACAAGTAGAAACGTTTGTTCCAATTTCTTTGTTGTTGGCAAAGTTTAACTTGTAGAGAACGTTACAACGTAGAGTGAAGGTCTGAGCCCACGAAGATAAAAACGCGTAATGCGAGCGTCAGTGCCGTTAAGGTAATCGATGAGCGGCACGGAAAGGTCTCTCGAGCTATAGTCTAATGTATTCTCTGAGGAAACTATATGAGACGGGCAAACTGCGCATGCATGCCCCATTCGGTTGGGCCTGCTATGTACCGCCTTTTAACCTTCCATTACTGCGCGTTCTCTTGTCTTGGACCTTCACTGCACTGATTTAGTATTCAAGTGCGTGTTTTGGCAACGAAACGTTAATTGCGAGTCAGCGGCCGTCTTGTGTCGTTTTCCTGGTCCACCGTCTTATGCTTTCTTTCTTTTTTTTTCATCACTGATGTTTGTGATCCCGATTATATCTCGTAGGATGTTGACAGACTGAAATCAAGGCTAAAAGCTGGATGTTTACATCGCGAATTCATTCCTGGAACTTATAAGTGCATGTGCAATATTCATCCTGACGAAAAAAAAGAAAGTCGTAAAAAAACAGGAAAGACTGCGCGTGTATTTCGTTTACTCGAAGAGGCTTCTTGAGGGGCCACTAAGACAACCGGTTTTGGATAGCTCTGTACCACGTAGAACACTAGACAGGTGATTCTGTGCATACAGCAATACTAAGACAGCATAGACTACTGTCCTGTCTGCAGCGCAGTATTGCTAACTTAATTTGATCTCACATTCATGGAATCGGAAAAGGTTACCGATATCAGGTGCAGAACAGTTATACCACGTATTGACACAGGGCGACTACTGCGTTCTAAGACAGTGGTGACGACGAAAATCAAGGAAAGGGGAAAAAAGCGTGATGTAAGTATACACGTTCTTATATCAAAAATAAATCTGAGAGCGAAGAAGCTAACTAAGCGTAAAAAAAAATAATATACGCGCCCGCATAATCTGCTTGAGATAAAGGCCTAGAATAACTACTGAGCCGCCGCGTTGGATCATTGGCTGTAGTGCTTGGCTGCTGGCTCAAAAGACGCGGGTACGATCCCAGCCACGGCAGTCACGTTTTCGATGGAGGCGAAATTCTAGAGGCCCGTGTACTGTGCGATATCAATGCATGTTAAAGAACCCGAGGTAGGTGAAAATATCCGGAGCCCTCCACAGCGGCGTCACTCATAGCCCGAGTCTCTTTGGGACCCCGTGAAGCCAAACCAGCTAAAAGCAAAAGCTATTGTTTGAGAGCGCTACATTTTTTGAATAGCGCGCACGACGAGAACGTTTTCCAGATAACGCTAGCAGATGGCGCTCAGTGAACGGTGGCAGCTCTTGGGTGCCTCAACGGCGCGGACGGCATCGAGGCACCCTGGGTGGCTCTACATTTCCCTGCGGGATAGCTCACGTAAAGAGCCTCTACTGTAGCTCTATAGGTAGCTCTATGCGGCTCTAGGTGGCTAGCCATGCATACGCTGTTTTTTTTTTTTCTAGGATGCGTTGCTAAGCTTCCATATCAGTTGCAGAGCGTGCTGTTTGATGCGCACATGTCACCGTCGGAAAAACGGTAGTTGTCAGCTTCTGTACGCGAATCGGTAGTTACTTTGCTATTGGCTTGCGATGAGCGCCTTGTTTAGGGCGCAGGCTACCGAGTAAAGTACACGTTTAAGAAAGCAGTATGCATATTAAAGACATGCATATTAAAGGGTAACGGAGTGGACTCCAAGAGAAGGCAAGCGTAGCAGGGGGTGGCAGAAAGTTAGGTGGGCGGATGAGATTAATAAGTTCGCAGGCACAGGGTGGGCGCAGCTGGAAAATGACCGAGTTAATTGGAGAGACATGGGAGAGACCTTTGCCCTGCAGTGGGTGTAGTCAGGCTGATGATGATTATGATATTAACGACATGCATATTAAAGCAGACATACATATTAACGAAGGCAACAGTAATCGAAACCATGGGAAGCATAGGGGTATTTTTTACTTTTCATCAATTACTTTTTAGCCATAAAGTGATTACAGTACAAATTTTGCATTAATGATGACCGCAAATTAAAAATAATTCCCCTATCGTTTTCTTGGCTTCAGTGACTACTGGCTTCTTCGTATTATGTGCTTCTTGGTACTTGTCGGTACCTGCGAGTGCCAAGTATGCAGCTGCCGCAAAAAGCAAAAAAGAAGGAGAAAACGTTAAAGAAAACAAAGGAAATAAACAAAACTATAAGACGCAGAAGTGCCACTTCGCATAATAAAAAATTAGTTATTTCTTCATAAATTTTTCACTTTTTTTATTGACAGCGATGCTAGACAGAAAAGTGATACGGCTGCAAACGCCGATGCGGTGTCACGGGACAGCAATGCTAACCGCAACGCATTAAGATTCGCATGCAAAAAGATTGGAATACGCACCAATAAACTCTATTTTCGGGCTGGTAGGTGAAGGACGCTCATTAGAAACAACAACCCAAGTCAGAGCCTCATGGCACACTTTTGGAAAAAAAAGTATGATAAGTTGAAGGAAGAGGAAGAAATGCGGGAACGTTCACTTCTCGTCAACATTTTCGAGAGAAACGCTTCTGTTCTCAAGAAAGCTGAATGGCATAATTTGTTTTCAAATATTGCAAACGCTCTGCCCTTGCAAAATACATTTTTTTAGATCTTGGCAGACTGTTGAAAAAGTTGCGGTAGCCAGTGTGCGGAGATGGGAGTTCTTTTTCCTTGCGTCACACGAGGGGCACCACGTTCAGGCAGGTGACTCACTCTTGGGAGCCATTGTGCCTGATCAGGCTTTCACAATGCTCGTGACGGTAAAAAAAAAAAAAACTCGGAAACAATTCGTCATAACCACATTTTCAATAGCGTAAAAGGTCGTTCAGCGGAAAGCCAGGCGTGGGCGTCATTGTGCACTGGAAAATCCTGGTCGGTCGAGAAGGTCGTGACGTGGCACATGACATCACAGACGTTAAAACACTGTATAACCTGTCATTATGAGGTCACAACACGGCTAAAATATCCTTACAAAGCGTAAAATTAAGGACACTGAGCGAATTACGCTGAAAAGAAAACTGGGTTTTGAAGCGGTGGAACCAAACCTCTGACCCTTGGGTCGGGTGACAGACACACCACCACTACGCCACCGAGGCTTTTTTTTTTTCAAATCTTTATTGCCACTACGCCGCATAGGCACATTCGTGTGTCGCTGCTTCTCGATACATGGTTTAATATGTTTGGTGATTAGCGCCGCGATAAAAATTAAAAACACTAATTTGTGCATGGCAATGGTGGATAGCGGAAACTGTCAACCGTCACTTCGCGGATCATAAGGCGTTGCTAGAGGCACTGGGAGAGATAAACACGGTCGTTGACGGCATCTTGACAGCCGACATTGACATTGACAACAAGCGTGTCGATGTCTGCGAAAGGGTGCGCCAGGGGATCCCCAAAAGAACCGGAGGGAACGTATTGCGCCATTCTTAAAGGTCCCCCAAGTTTATGTCATTGCAGCTACGTGGAACAGCAGTGTGAAGTGCGCGTTGACGAAGTGGCGAGTGCGACTGGGAACGAGGGGGTGTAAGAGAAGAAGATTGGGAGGGGGTGTGCATGGACAATGATGTGTAATAAAGTAGTATGTGATGAGTGTCGATGTCTGCGAAAGGGTGCGCCAGGGGACCCCCGAAAGGACCGGAGGGAACCTATTGCGCCACGCTTAAAGGTCACCCAAGTTTATGTCATTGGAGCTACTTTGCTGAAGCTATAGTGTTAGCCAGCCACGAAAAAAGGCAGACGGCACAGGACATACCTTAAAGCTTGATTTCTCTTTCTAGGGTTGCAGGCGGAAAATCACATGGCACGCAAATCTGAAGACTTGTGCCACTAAAATACACCCCTCATTAACAATTAGAGAGATTTAGAATAGGGTGACTACATCGATTAGGGGGATAGGGGGTCACCCTATTCTAGGCTAAACAGGTTGAAAGATTCGCTGGATGCAAGCTCGAAGCTGCTCCAAGGACACATCTTGGCCATATGTCACTTCCCCCGATCGGGTGCGTCACAACAGTGATGTGCTAACGTTTTGATGTCGGGAAGTGATGTCGGCATCGCATAGACTCGAAAAAGAGAACTGCTTCCATGCGAGGCGACAGTTTCGTAAACAAACAATGATGCAAACATAAGCCCTCGCAGGTCATCAGGGTGCAGCTAAAGTACTGCGTAGAAAATGAGACGACATTAATAAGCGTATCGCACCAACGGAGACAAAAATCGCCAGAGGGATCAAGGAACGACTCCGGTGTGTCCGATAGCAATAAGTCCATACTTTGCGCGGGTTGTCATCAGGGGGACGTATATGTGCTGTAGCTTCCGTTAATGTATCGCCCAACAGCAGGACTCACGGCTAAAAAGAACATTGCGTACGAGAAACTCTTCCCCAAACAGTGCTTCTCGGAGCATGGTCTTTGGACAGCAGCTGTTGCCGAATATATCAATGTGTGCCTCAGTTGCACGTATACGACCGAGGGGACGCGACGCTGTTGAGCAAGCCCTAAGGCTATCATCACAGTTTCGCGGTAACTCTTTTGGGAAAGAAAGATAATCAATGCCCATATTCTTTAAAACGATGTGTACAACGGCACCCTGAATTGAGCAAACACGTGGAAAGCGCCCCACTGACCAAGAGCGTTTCGCGATGATCTGACGGGGTAAGAAAACCACGCACGTGCGTTCGTGACAGCAAAGCAACGCTTAATGGGCGGTGGCAGCAGTGCTGCTGGCGAAAAAATGAAAATGAAAACTGTTTTTTTTTTTGGGGGGGGGGGGAAGGAAATGGCGCAGTATCTGTCACACATATCAGCGGTCACCTGAACCGCACCGTAAGGCAAGGGATACAGGAGGGAGTGAAATAAGAAAGGAAGAAAGAGGTGCCGTGGTGGTGGGCTCCGGAATAATTTCTGCCACCTGGGGATCTTTAACGTACCCGCCGCGGTGGCTCAGTGGCTAGCGCGCTCGCCTACTGGTCCGGAGTTCCCGGGTTCGAACCCGACCGCGGCGGCTTCGTTTCGATGGAGGCGGAACGCTAAGGCGCCCGTGTGCTGTGCGATGTCAGTGCACGTTAAAGATCCCCACGTGGTCGAAATTATTCCGGAGCCCTCCACTACGGCACCTCTTCTTCCTTTCTTCTTTCACTCCCTCCTTTATCCCTTCCCTTACGGCGCGGTTCAGGTGTTCAACGATATATGGGACAGATACTGCGTCATTTACTTTCCAAAAACCAATTATTATTATGATCTTTAACGTGCTCTGACATCGCACAGCACACGGGCGCCTTAGCGTTTCGCCTCCATCGAAACGCGGCCGCCGCGGTCGGGTTCGAACACGGGAACTCCGCATCAATACTCTGCAGGCGACGCAAAATCGGAATCACCGAGACGACGCTGCACCCCACCGGTCGCACCGACCAAACAGCAATTGCCTCTCCATGGCGCTCCTCCAACAGCTACGCTGACGCGGCTGCTCCGGCTTCCGTACATGTTGTAGGCGTTGGTGTTGATATCTGCTTCAAGCTTTTTTTTTTTCACGACCTGCTTCGCAAACGGCTCGTGAATTAACTGAAGGAACGCTTAAAGGCAGTCCTTCATGACTGAATATCTGCTTATAAAGAACGCGAACTCCCCTCAAGAATGCGACAGTGAGGACGACAGAACGAGAGCGCGACTGTTTACGTAGCCGCTTGGGGAAAACCCCTGCATGTTCTCTGCT
Organism: Amblyomma americanum; assembly: GCF_052857255.1. Lineage (NCBI taxonomy): Eukaryota > Metazoa > Arthropoda > Arachnida > Ixodida > Ixodidae > Amblyomma > Amblyomma americanum. Next base: position 187,275,827 of record NC_135500.1, on the reverse strand, counting down.
TCATACAAGATGCAAGTTGCACTCCGCTATGGTAAACAATGTGTTGGCGTTTGAAGGCTTACTTTCGCTCGCTGTTTTCACAAGCGACGCCGATGTGTGCTCTCGGCCGCACCTTGGATGGATGGATGGGTGGAAACAACTTTTATTAGACGAAAAAAAATATTCCAGGGTGGTCTCCTACTGGTCCAGGAGTCCATGGACTTGTGCTTGATATGAAGCCCGCTGTACACCAGCCATATCTGGCCGGCGGGCTGAGCGGTCCGTATACAGCAGCCTCCCAGGAAGAATGAGTGGGAATTGGGATGGGGGCCACTGCCTGTGGGGAAGGACATTCCCAAAGGCAGTGGAAAAGTGTGGGTCTGGGCACGCCACAGGTGTTACAATGAGGAGGAAAGGTGGGGTGAAAGCATGAGAGACGGTAGGGTGAAATAAAGCAGCCCGTCTGTGACTGCCGCCATATGGCGCTGGAAAAGGGCCGACAAGGTACTGTGGGGTGGTGGTAATGTCATGCGGCTGAGTTTGTAGAATGTGGTGATTTGGTGATATGTATAAAGGACCGATGGGGCCTCTTGCGCAAGGTTGGGTGCCTGATCGTCCGGGGTCCGGGAGGAGAGTTCTCGGGCCAGCGCATGAACGCGCCCATTACCGGGGATCGAGGCATGCCCAGGGATCCATGAGAGGGTAACCGTTCGGTCGAGAGAGGTGGCTGCGGCAAGAATACGGTGTGTGGCCGGCGTCGCCACGCCCTTTAGGTAGTGGCGGTATGCGGCCTGGGAATCTGTGCAAATTTCGGATATGTTTTTGTCAATGGTGGAGTGGGACAGCGAAGTGGGATGGCGGCTCCTTCCGCCTCTGCAGACGAATTAGTTCGGATAGTGGTGGCGGCCCCCACTGTGCCGTCTTCATAGGCTGCGACTGCCGTGAAGAATCCTACTTTAGAATTTTCTGCCGCGTCGACATAAAGGATGTCGGAGCGGTTGCTGTATGTTTTGGTGTAATAGCTCGCTCGAGCCTGCCGCCTACCCTGGTGGAGGCTAGCGCTCATATTGCGCGGTAGGAGCTTCTGATATATGCGATCCTGCGTGCGCAGAGAAATCATGTAACGTGTAGGACTTGTTGGGGAGGGAACCGCCACATTTTCAGCCATGCGACTCACGGAAGTCTCCTTGTTGACATCGCGTAGGATCGGCGCTTTCCGCTAATACAATAGCATGCGCGTACTGCGATGTAAAATTTAGTCAATTTTAGGTAACTGTTGACAAAACTACTCCAGTGCACTATTTACATCATATAAAATTGCTGAACCCCCTAGTCACGATTTTTTTCCCTCTCTCTCTTGTTGTTGCATCCAGATGTTGACGTGGAGTGGTAGAAAGCGGGTCTCGTGAATGACCCGGGGGGACGTACTTTGCGACTGTTGAGTTTGAGACAGGCGTGCAGGTCTTCTGACGTTGGCACTTGGAAATACTTTCATCAAAAAGTTATTTATTACAATATTTACAAAACTGATTTACATATGCCGAAAGGTTTCGGCCTCTCCGCTTTAACAAAAAAAAAAAGACAAAACTCCAAACTCTCGCGACTCCGGACCACCGTCGGCCACCACACGGCCAACCCGCCCGGCCGCCGCTCAAGGAACTCGCTTCTCCAACTCCGCGACCCCGGGACCACCACCGGCCGCACACGACCGATCTGTCCGGCTGCCACCAACCAACCTCTCTCGCGCTCTCCATACCACGACGTACGCCAGCTGCGTCGTGACACCCCTGCTGCCCGCTCCCTCGGCTCTGGATCGCTACAGTAGCTCCCCCCCCCCTTTTATTTTACTTTTCCCCCCACCTACGGGTGGCAAAATTCTCATTGCCCTTGGGCCTCTTATTTTATTTTGGAATTAGATTACGCCGGTTATACATCATGTGGCGCAGGCAGGAGCTGATTACTTTTCATTCTTTTAGGTCGTCCCAACCTACGCAATGTCCACAATCACCATAGCCCGTTATACTTAGTGATGCGGGCCGGGGCACATTTTGCTTATTTTTTTTTAGTTCCAATATAATCTATGTCCACAATCACCAGCCCATTGTGCCTCTTGGCGGTGCAGGTGGGGCACTTTATTTTTATTCATTTTTTGCCCACACTAATCTGTCCCCAATCACCACATGCAATAATTAATTAGGCTTATATGCACCACAGAACTGGGCCGCCTCCGAATAAAAACATAGGGGTTTGGGAAACGCTCACGGCTGGCGAGTATCAAAGCGCAATCATGAAACGTAGATGCTTGTCGTGCGACCCTCCTCCGCCTTAGTTTATTTGGCATCGCTGACCTGAACTATGCTTTCACAGTGCGACGACATTCAATCGCCAGTCGTGGGTCGTCGCCGGGAACTGTGCCAGCGACTTACAAAAATTTCTTTACAGAGTCTATAGACTGTCCATAGACTTCTGTCCATGAAGTCTATAGACTGTCTGCAGACAAACCCTAGAGAACAGTCTATAAACAATACAAATCCTTTAGGCAGCGTATAGACAATCTGTAGATTTATGGCCATACAGTGTTCGTAGACTTCTGTCTGTAGACAATCTATAGACTATAAATAGACAAAAAGAAATATTTATGGGATGGCAATAGAGTCTATAACGAGTCTATAAACTGTCTATAGACCATTTTTGTAAGGAGCATGCCCACCAATCAACGAGGCAGGTGTCGCGTCGGTGCATGGGGGTCGCACTTTGCGTTTCCAAGAATGTAATTACGTTTCCAAAAAAAAGAAAGAAAAAGAGCACAGAGATTCGGCCCATTTTTTTGCAACAGCATCGCCGCTCAAGCAAGCACACCCGCACTCAACTATCGGTCGGCGCGCCGATTGTTTACAACGCTATACCGATGGCTTCATCCCCGCGACCTGCACTTTTTCTGACTCTATATAATACTTTTCTTTTGAATGCCCATACCCATACGGGTTTAATACCCATACGGGTTTAATATCTGATGCGGGTCCCATTTGGACCCAAGATATTAAACCATATTTCTGAAAATATGGCGGAGTGCTTGAAGCACTCTGGCACGGGTCGGCCCGGTATTGCACTGCCTCCGAGATCGGCCCGGGGCATACGCCCCCAGCGCGCGCCTTTTCTTTCCATCTTTCCTTCTTTATTTCCTATATCCTCTCTTCATGTCCTCTCACATCTTTCATTTCATTTATCCATTCTGCCTGCTATCCTTTACTTCCACTGCCCCAGCTCAGGTGCTTCAGTATCGATGGCAGATGCCGGGGCTAGCAAAAATCTTTTCTTTCATTTTTATTATTGCCCCGCCGCGGTGGCTCAGTGGTTAGGGCGCTCGACTACTGATCCGAAGTTCCCGGATTCGAACCCGACCGCGGCGGCTGCGTTTTTATGGAGGAAAAACGCTAAGGCGCCCGTGTGCTGTGCGATGTCAGTGCACGTTAAAGATCCCCAGGTGGTCGAAATTATTCCGGAGCCCTCCACTACGGCACCTCTCTCTTCCTTTCTTTTTTCACTCCCTCCTTTATCCCTTCCATTACGGCGCGGTTCAGCTGTCCAACGATATATGAGACAGATACTGCGCCATTTCCTTTCCCCCCAAAACCAATTATTATTATTATTATTTTTATTATTATTTTCATTAACCACTACAACTTTTCTTTCGGACTATACTGATCACTTAATCGCACAAAACATGCATACGTTAATCTATTCTGCTGTAGTCAGCTTCCACCGCACTTCGCGCTACGCTTTTTCTTCTTGTCGGTTTGATTTGATTTGATTTAGGGGGTTTAACGTCCCGAAGCGATTCAGGCTATGAGGGACGCCGTGGTGAAGGGCTCCGGAAATTTCTACCCATATACCTAGGGTAGCCCTTAGCACGATGCCCACTGAGTGTCGTCTACTAGGCTGCCGTACAGTTTTCCTTGCGGCTCCCGCATGGCGGCGCCACATCCTCGTGCAGAACTTCAGTGCAATAATAATAATAATAATAATAATTGGTTTTGGGGGAAAGGAAATGGCGCAGTATCTGTCTCATATATCGTTGGACACCTGAACCGCGCCGTAAGGGAAGGGATAAGGAAGGGACTGAAAGAAGAAAGGAAGAAGGAGGGGCCGTAGTGGAGGGCTCCGGAATAATTTCGACCACCTGGGGATCTTTAACGTGCACTGACATCGCACAGCACACGGGCGCCTTAGCGTTTTTCCTCCATAAAAACGCAGCCGCCGCGGTCGGGTTCGAACCCGGGAACTCCGGATCAGTAGCCGAGTCGTGGATATTTGTTTGATTTCTTCTTATTTAAGTGCGTACGAGTACATACGCACGTACGTACGTAGGTGACACGATTCTTGGTCGGTGTTGGGGAGCGTATGAGCGTTTTCGCGCTAAAAAAGACCTTTGTAGCCTCACGGCAGGCTTTAGCTCCACTCATAGCTAGCCCAGAACCACACCACGCGAGTCCCGGAGCTGCATTTAGTATCTCTTTATATATTGGGATGACGTGCCTGAAACAAAATTGTTGAGACAGTGCCCAAAGCCTGGAGCAAAGGGGACATAGCTAAATATATGTTCGCAAGTGCGTTGCAGTGCGACCCACTAGAACATTTCCGAAGTACTCAAATATATTTTTCACCGACCAGTACGAACCCAAACCGCCATCGGTCGGCGGTGCTGTTGGCTCCCAATAACCAGTACGTGACACAGCAGTGGTCTTGTTCAAGACTCTACACCTTGATGAGACAATAAAGATGGCCACCGACGCCCTTCGCATCCGCCACTAGCTCTACCCGAACCACATTTTCTACGAGAACCCTTTTCCGCCGATTATTCTGGACAAGCTGCACGAATTCGGACACAATTAAGGTGAGGCTGGCAGTGGAGGATTCAGCATTCTAGGGCATCACACGGTCCGAGGATGGTGGCATCTTTGCTGACGTGGACTTCGGGAAAGGCGGCAGCATAGGCGGCCGCTGATCAAAAAGCTGCGCGGAGCGCATCGCGTGAACATGTACAGAAGGGAGCACAGAGAGTGTCCTATTAGGTTTCTTGCACATCTACAGGGCGCACTGTTTTCACCAAACCATTCCTGATTTTTATGTTCAGCGTTGTGCCCACTGCCATCTTTCTTAATCGTCTTTATAAAGGCTCGCAGTAGCTGATCGTCATGATTTTTACGCGTATTTAAAGTTTTCCTTGATATACACGATAAAAAACCATAATAAACTTAACCTGAGTCGGGTAATAACTCTGAACTTGTTTACTGGCTTGAAATTTTTTTACAATAGATGGGGAGGCCTCATTAGCATGCGTTGGCAGCACTGGAATGAAATTCATTTCAGCAGAGTTTACGTGGTTGACGTCCCGCGACATGTTATTGAACAGGCCCGCCAAACGAGCGCCCCCTGTCGTCCGAGCGATAGATTCACTTCGACTTGCTTATTGCGCGGGATAATTTTGGCCCGCGCTCGGACGTCATCATCGCTCGCGACAGGTGCCCGAAGGCTGCCTTGAGAGCGCGCGCTCCCGGGCGCGTCAGTTTCGATCTAGCGAGGAACCGCGCGACGGGACCGGTCGCCGTTTCGCGGAGCAGATTTTATCTCCCAAAAAGGCTCACTAGGCAGGCCTACATTTGGGGCGGTGCTTCTATACTCGGAACATCAATGACGCCCAACGAGGAATAACATTCGGAAGAATAATCAGCGCGGTCTTTGCAGACAAAACGCGCACTAGAGCCTGGTCACTGTTGGCGCTTCTTTACCTGAACTGCTCGCGTAACACAGTGAAAAAGCTGCGTTTAAAGCGGAAGTGGATTAAGGGGTAACCTTTAGGTAGATGCCGAATGAAATGCAAAAAAAGGGTACAAAAAGGCTGCTTCCAAACGACGGCCATGCCATACGCATGAAGTTCGCTTTCCTGCTCGACACCAAACATTTACTGAATGCACAAAGTATAGAGATACTTCTCGCCCTGCGCCTACCTTCTGCACATTGCTGTGCCTCCGCAATCGGTCCTGGGCCGGTGGGCTTGCTTTAAATCCATACCACACAGGAGCGCTTAGCGGCTATTCGTTGTACCCGATATTATTCAGTTTCTGCATACTGCCACCGCGGCGGCTGCGTTTTTATGGAGGCAAAACGCTAAGGCGCCCGTGTGCTGTGCGATGTCAGTGCACGTTAAAGATTCCCAGGTGGTCTAAATTATTCCGGGGCCCTCCACTACGGCACCTCCTTCTTCCTTTCTTCTATCACTCCCTCCTTTATCTCTTCCCTTACGGCGCGGTTCAGGTGTCCAACGATATATGGGACAGATACTGCGCCATTTCCTTTCCAAAAACACCAATTATTATTATTATTATTATTATTATTATTATTATTATTATTATTATTATTATTATTATTATTATTATTATTATTATTATTATTATTATTATGCCACCGACAAGCTATTTAGTTCCATTGGCAGTCTTGTCCCAATTATTCGTTGTGGGCAAGGCTACGTTCTCGGAAGCATAATTCTCAGCAGCAGCACAGCGGGCCCGCATGGAATTGGTTTGCTATACATTGTTGTTTGCGTTGTTGTTATTGCTGCGGTCATACAAATGAGGAGAAAAGGAAGACGAGAAAGCTGACGACTGATGCCGAAAACGACTCACAAGGAGCCTTCGTCACAAAATTATCCAATTACTCCACTCCTTACCCATGTGTGCGTTTGTATCAGCAATGCACCCTGGCCAATCCCCCGCCGTGGGTACGTGCCATTCAGCCTGAGGACATCATCATCATAATAATAATCATCATCATCAACGACTCAGCGTCCACCTGCCTTGGGAAAAAGGAGGCAATGAGATGCATTACCAGGCAGGGGTCTAAAATGATAAGCATAAGATCTGCGCGATGCGCTACAAATTCGCAGCTACCTCTCTAGAACCATTTACATATCTGGGGACGTATTGCGGAACGGAACTGTCGCAAATTCTGTCAAAAGTTATTGACAGTGACGTCAAAATGACGAAACGATGAGACGTCACCGCTTGGCGCAACGAGGAATCAGCCAATTGCAGCAGGGCGGCGCCCCGAGAGCATTTATTTGCACAGCGAAGGGCCGTCTGCTAAATGCACAGCGAAGGGCCGTCTGCTAAAGACTTATGAAGTATGCAGCAATGAAAATAACTATTATTTTATTTTGCCAGAACATTGTGTTTAAAGTTCGAAGATATTAAACAAAACAAAAAGCGTTCGAAGTAGTCCTATTAAAGTTGCTGGTAAGTAACTTTTGCTGCCGCGGGGATGCGCTGACGGCGGTAAAACGTCAAGCCGTTTTGCACGAAAGCAGCCGATTCCACTCCGTGTTATTGTTTTTTACGCGGCGTCTGAAATCAATATACTGCGCGGTTGACCTAAGTGCGCAGGAAAAATTTGAACAAATGCAGTGAAGGCTACGTGCATTCCGAGCGAACTTGCAAGAAGCGCTTGGCACGAAATCGACGAAGACAACTTGTTGAAGTCTGTGTTGTTCGGCTCTTCCATCGATCACAAAAATGCCAAAAGGTGAGGTGTTGCAGTATGTGATGTGTGGTTGTTTGTTTCCTTTTCCTTGGGAAAAAGAAGACGACCACGAAGTGCGATTTGCTGTGAAAAATAAAGTGCTTTGCCAGCATAAGCGTGTTTTATTTATATGTAGCTGTGGCACAGAGGTGAGCGCGGGAACCCACCCCTTCTGCGCTCTAATTTAGCAGATTGCCTCCAACACCTGCCGCCCGCATTTGCTTACCATCGGTTGTGCGATGCCGACGTGCGCCCCGCTACCAACGGCAGGTTGAAAGCCGCCCGTGGCAAATAACCGCAGAGCACACCGAACCTGCCGCCGCACCGACAACACGCTCGCACGCGCACCTTCCAGTACATCGGCGACTTCGTAGCACAGCCACTCCACAGTCTGCTTCTCCAGTCGAGAAAGGCGTCGAAACAGCTCGTCCGTCAAGTCAAACAAAGTCAAACGTGTCTTCGTGCGTTCTCCTTCGCCGTTGCTCGCGCCGGCGCAGCCGCCTCGTATCGCCGTCTACACCGCCGCCATTTTCTGTCACAAACTCAACGGTCAAATTGACCGCCTCGAGGCTGTCACAGAAAACTGTCAATTTGCGCGTGCATAATTAGGTGTGCAACGTCACCCCTTCTGCCACATCCGTGGCGTCATCTGCAGCCACCCATGACGCAAAAACGCAATATGGCCGCCGGTCGCGACCTACCAATAGGAGCGAGGCTAACTGACCCATTTTTCACAAGTTTTTGGCAACTTTGCTATTTGACAGTTCCGTAATACGGCCCCTGCGCCACATAAGATGCGCTCTTTTCCCCCGTTCCGCACCGGCCTTCAACGCCTTTGTGACACCAGCACACGTTCACTTATTTTTTTTCACTGCACCCTCCCTTTCTGCGCACTGCCCCGCCGCGGTGGCTCAGTGGTTAGGGCGCTCGACTACTGATCCGGAGTTCCCGGGTTCGAACCCGACCGCGGCGGCTGCGTCTTTATGGAGGAAAAACGCTAAGGCGCCCGTGTGCTGTGCGAAGTCAGTGCACGTTAAAAATCCCCAGGTGGTCGAAATTATTCCGGAGCCCTCCACTACGGACCTATTTGTTCCTCTCTTCTTTCACTCCCTCCTTTATCCCTTCCCTTACGGCGCGGTTCAGGTGTCCAACGATATATGAGACAGATACTGCGCCATTTCCTTTCCACCAAAAACCAATTATTATTATTATTATTACTTTCGCCAAGGCTACACCCTCCTGTTTTTTTTTCATCGAGCTACATGATGATGGTGGCGAATTTTGGCGCAAAGGCACCTTTGGACAAAGAGCGCCATGGCAAAAAGTATTTCGTCTACTCAAGGTGATCACAAAGACCTATTTCCGAAGGTTTTTCGCCCTTATAAGCTGAGCACCAGGTCAGGCGAAATCGTCTACCCATAGTATCACCGGTGGATGCCCGGCGGCACTGGGGATCAAACCATGCAGTTCGCGCATACGAGGCAGATGCGAGACGCTGCGCTCCCTTCGAGCAACATATGTGGGCAAAACGAAAGCGCCAACACCGGCCTATGATATTAAACATTCAGTAATAATAATGCAAGTCCTTCGCAAGATGTACTATGAGCAGCAGACGCTTGTGGGACGCGAGCGTGTGGAAAACAGTTTATTTCGGCGCAGTCGCGCAATCTAGCCACCTGGAATGCGTGTCAGGGTATCAAGGACATGTGTGCTCTATCCGCTGGTAAAAAATGCTTTGCGACCGGATGGCAAGGCAGAGCTATGTCTTTTTTTTTCGGAGAAGACGCGTCCCTAGCGCGAAGATTTCTCCCAAAAAACTTCTCTACGCTAGGTAAATCAGTCGTCGGGTAGGCAGGAGAAGGACCTTGAACGACCTTCAGCCCAACCGCGTTTATCCCATTGGCGCAGTTGGGGTGTCCACCGATATATGTGAGAGAGTTACTGCGCCATTTCCTTTCCTCAAAACCAATTTTCGAAACCAATCCAATTTTCTTCGAAAGCAAAAGAAAGGCGCAAAACTGGCGCCCTGGGACAGTGGACACCTCAGTCGCGCTTTAACCTACGTGGTGGTAGCGACAGGTGTGCGCTGCATGCGTTGGCATTCACAACGTTGCAGCAGAAACGCGGAACTGAAGCTATAGACCATCGGCGTTCATCGTGTTCACTGCCATTGGAGTTCACAACGTTCTATAGACTCGGATGATTTTCAGGAAAGGAACGCGCATAAGTGGCTCCCTGGGACAGTGGACGCCTCAACAGTGGACGCCTCAGTCGCGCCTTGAGGTACGTGTCGGGGGTGAGAGAGGGAGAGAGATGTGGGCTGCATGCATTAGCGCTGACAACGTTGTCGCAGACACGCGGCACTGCTGCAATAGGCCGCAGCGTTCACTGGGTGACCAACTTCTCGCGATCAAGCATTAACTGGCACCTGCCAGGGTGGGCGCATTGTCTATCCAGTCTGCGGAACGCACTCAACGTTACAGACGCCAAGCCGCGTCTAGTTGCCCAATACGCCACAGCGTTCGCTCTCTGACCAGCTTTAGCAGTAGTTGAATCGCGGCTAATTTTTCCCCTCTCTTCCTCTCGTTCGACCACGTGCCGGAAATAGGGCAGGTCGAAACAGGGACCACCAGCGCCCCGCAGTTGTTGCTGTACAGGGTACGGTGCTCGTCAGTAAAGACCACACGTCGCAGTCCGCGGCCCACTCTCTGTTGTCACTCCGGTTCGTGTACACTGGGTGGAGCCCCGTTACGCCGATAAATGCGGTTTCGTCATTTCGCAGTCGTGCTGCGGAATTCCAATGAAGCTTCGCTGCAGGAAGTCGTGTCTTCAGGACCAGTGGTGGTGGAAACTTTTATTGCCAACGATGTAAATGGTGGGGGCGAAGCCCCCTACGTGGCACTTGGATGCTCCCTCACTGTGAGGAGGCACGCCTACAAAGCGAAGGATAGCCCTTGGAGAGCAATCCTCAGAGCGCTGGAGATGCGCCGGCGCTTGTTTTGAGGAGGTTTTGGTCATAAGAGTCTCCTAGTAATACCCCTGTCACACGGCATTCCTTCAAGGCCTTTCCAGCAAATGCACTTTTTTTCACCAAAGGAGCGAAAGCTTAAAGGAGCAGCAACGCTGCTACACGGTGTAGCCCAAAGGTGAAACAGTCGTAGAGGCTTATCACCCGCTGCTGTGCTCGAGCCGGCTGAAGTGGGCATCAGCAGCATCAGGTTTTATGTATTGCCTTTGCCACCAGGGGCACTCTGTCTCGCTGCGACACTTTACTGCCTTAAAATCTTCTGGGCATAAAATATAAACACCGTACAGAAAGCAAAGCCAGACAAACCTTTTGTATTTGTAAAAGATGTTTTCAAACATTGTTGGCTTCATCTACTTTTTTTTCATTGCTTTTACTTTTTGACGTTGGAAGGCACTGCCGTCGCAGGTTCTCGAAGACCGCGCCTTTGGGCTCCAAAGGTCTCGGACGGGCGACTTCGCCTCCAAGGCCCTTAGCGGAAAAGGTGCAACATTTGTGCCGTGTAGCTGCACTCCTTAAGCCTTTGGATATAAGGACCCGATTCTCAAAGGCCTTTGCGGTGCCCGTGTGACAGGGTAAAGACTCCGCCACGGTCGGTGGTGGGGGATGAGGGAAGGTGGGGCATGTGAGCAGGGTGTGTAGAAAGTCTCCTGGTTTTCCGAAAAGTTTGCATGACGAGGGGAATTGGTCTGGGTATCGGGCATGTAATAGTCTGGGGTATGGAGCAGTCCGAGTTTGTAGTCGTCGCCAGTTTGCGGCCTGCGCTATGGTGAGCGATGGGGCTGGGGGTGCGTATTCCCTTCGTTGTTCCCGTATTACTTGAGAATATCACGGAAGGAAAGCAGGCGCTCCTCGGCCCGTACAAAGGGCTCGACTCCCGCCCGGAATGTGAGACCCCGGGCTAAGGAATGACCGGACATGGCTCGAACGAATTGTTTCGCGAGTGGAGCTGGCAGAGTGGTAACCAATTGTGCTAGAGCACGCCGCTCACATGCTTCTCAGTCACCGCCTCGACGTTTACGGCCATGTCAAATAATAGTCGGCCATTGGAAACGGGTGTCAAGAACGACGCCAGATTGTGAATTGGCTAATTGACTAACTGGTCAGGTACGTCTTCAGCCCCGCATTTCGTCTCCAATATGCATTACCTCAGTGCTCCTGTGAGAGTAGAGTCACTGTGCGGTCCGTGTAGACATTATTTTAGCATACTTATACAGGCTTCCCCCACGCTCTAGAAGTGCAATGTGTGCATGGATGCCGAGGTGCTTTCAATTGAATGAAATGATATTTCCATAGTTCGTAATGCTATATATCAGAACTCGACAAATCAATCTTATTTCTCTGTAGACTGACTGGTGGCATTAATATGGTCCTCGATCGAGTACTCTTTAAGGCAACACTCTATTCTCTTGTTGTCTTTTCTTGCTGCCTGTTGCTGTTCCTATTCTGCAAGAAATTATCACATATTGTGATTATTTGTAAAGAATGAGTGCAAGCGAATCGGCCTGCATAGCTTCAAGTCTACTGACCATTTTTCTCTAGCGGATTAGCATTAAGTTGCCAGTATTTCAAGTTTTTTGATGCACGCGAGGTCTCGAGTATTGGACGCGCACGGATGCAAGGTTCCATACGTGAAAATGTCCGCCATCCTTCAGCAAATCTGCAGTTTCTTGACACTTTTCTGCCACTTTTCTTTCCGTACGAACTGTAAAGGTTTTCTTATTTTATTTTGAGTTAAAATTGCAATTCCTATTTTCTCATCTCTGATCTCACTGGCTGGAGCACCATAACTATTATCAATACTGCGCAAATCCACATAAAATTATTCTGCTTCTTCAATTTTTTTATCTAATTGCTAATCATATTGCCGTCTATGCGCGTCACGTACTACGCATATCTCCTTGCTTTACCCATATCTAATTTATTGTTTTCAGTGCTCATGCGTCCTCCGTCCTGCTATCGTTGTTGCCTGAATGAAATGAAGGTATTCTTCGAAATATAGAAAAATTACGCCTCGGTGTCTCTTAGCTATTAATTTTTGTATATTCGAAGCGTCCTGTGTGCTCTACGTGAAAACATGGGAAGATATAGCGACTGCAACATGCTGATAACTATGCTAATTCGCTACGTTGTGTACTAGAATCTGGCGCTTGACGTCAGATCCAGGTCATATGGGACATGTAAACGACCGCGTTGCGATGTAAGCCCTGGAAAAGCATATCAATATGATGACCTGAAAGTAGAACAATGAGAGATATATCGGTTATAAATTGATTCACCGAAAGTCAGAATCGCAGTTCCGAGGCACGCGCACAAGCGTGTTCTCTGATTAGGCATGTTTTTATCCCGCCATTTAGGCTGCGGGAAGTTAACCTTCTAGCGAGGACGATATCTCCAGCCCGTGTTAAGAGTTCCGCTCTTCATAGCATAGAAAGTGTTCAGGAGACTCTTTGCAGTGGTCGAAACGAGCACCGCTGCCACAGCATGGTAATGCACGCATCGACCCAGCTGCAAACACGTTCCCTTGGAGATCTAGAGGCGATATGGAGCCATGTTCGGCTTCGGGAGGACACTGTGATCTTTCTTCCTGCCATCGAACGGCGCTCGCCTCGCCAGCTTTTATCTGGAAAATCGTTCCCTTTGGTCCCTTGGCCAAGTGCTGTGCTCTGTCGATAGAAAACCAAAGCGGCTCGACTACTGATGCGGAGTTCCCGGGTTCGAACCCGGCCGCGGCGGCTGCGCTTTTATGGAGGAAAAATGCTAAGGCGCCCGTGTGCTTTGCGATGTCAGTGCACCTTAAAGATCCCCAGGTGGTCGAAATTATTCCGGAGCCCTCCACTGCGGCAGCTCTCTCTTCCTCTCTTCTTTCACTCCCTCCTTTACCCTTCCCTTACGGCGCGGTTCAGGTGTCCAACGATATATGAGACAGATACTGCGCCTTTTCCTTTCCCCCCAAAACCAATTTTTATTATTATTATTATTATTATTATTATTATTATTATTATTATTATTATTATTATTATTATTATTATTATTATTATTATTATTATTATTATTATTATTATTATTATTATTATTATTATGAACGTCCACGTTGTGCTGTGTGCCGGCAGCGAGCGAGCGAGCGAATGAGTTAGTGAATGAGTGAGAGTGAGTGAGTGAGTGAGTGGGTGAGTGAGTGAGTGAGTGGGTGGGTGAGAATGAGTGAGTGATGTCAGGAATCAAACGGGTTCTCAGCTGGGCGACTTAGTTTGGTCCGCTAATTAACTTTCCAGCGCGACAGCTTTAATGCTTCCGTTCTGCAGAACATCCGTCGTCGCCGTCGGCGTCGGCGTTGTGAGCGAAAAAAATTGGCCATGGTTTAGCTCTCGTTAAACTTGGAGTGACGCGATAGCTACATCTGGCCGAGTGGAACTTGCTCAGTTGAATTGCAAAGTCAGCCTTGCGCCGCTCCGTTTCGCTGGGCGTTCCTTCTTCACCTTCGTCCTACTTGACACGGCGCATGCGCGCAGCTGTGGCCGCTCGGTTTCGGTTTCACGTTGGTTTCACCGGCGCGCCGCGCCGCCGGCAGCAGCAGCTGCTCTGCACCACGTGGCTGGTCACGTGACCAACCAGGTGACGAACCATGTGACCAGCCGCGCCACCGGCAGCTGCTCCTCACCCCGTGGCCAACCATATGACAGCGTGACGGCGCCGCCATGTTGATGTCTCGAAATGCTACCGTAATGTAGCTCTCGCTACAAAATCCCTGGAGAAGCGACCTAGGTGACATTGTTATGTCATCACAACGTGCCCACCGGATTGTGGGCAAACTGAAACCGTGGCAAGTGGCAGTTAAATTAATGATTGGTCGCGAGATGTCGCTCGGGAAGAGCAAACTGGGTCCCACAAGCCCCACCGATGGCAGCCCCTGCCATCGCTCAACCACTGCGCCAGGAGTGGTATGAAAACTCCCGGGGATCTATGAATGCAAAGTCGAGAATGACCAGCTCCGCATATATGGGCATTAACCCATTAACGCTATCGCGTAATAACCTTAAGGCGGAGCTTAAGTCTCGCTTTCTTTTTCGCTCGACGCTTCCCCATTAAAAATGACTTCTTAAATGGTCCAAGGCGGCCTTAAGAAAGCCAAATAGCTTAGTTTGAAACCGAAAAAGCTCAAATTTAGTAATTTACACTTATGTAGACAGTCGTGTAAACAGCATCGCGATTGGCGCAAACTATTATATGCTTCTGGCAAATGAAGAAAATAGCACTCCAGAGACCACACAATCACAATTTTTTTTCGTCCCAGCAGGTCATATAACACATATATATGATAAAAACGGTACCAATGACTATATGTCGAATAATGTATGGCTAAGCTCACTGTTTTAAGACAACTAAGTAGAACAGCAACTCACCCAAATTGCGATATGAATATCCCTGAATTCTTCTGAAACAGAAATCACTTGTATGTATCGCACACTGGAAGAAGCTTCGGGTTCGTTGTGTACGAAGTTATGTACTAGCGCCCGGGAGGTCTATAAATAACGGTGCCCAAAGATGCGACGCTACAAGGCACTCAATGAGAACCGAACGTCGGCTTTTCCACGATTAATATGTACATCGGTAAACTGAATGAAACGTCACTGCAGGGCTGGCTGCTCAGGATGAACTGAAGTTGCAAAGACAAAAGAAACACTGATCGGTAAGTAACGTCGAAAAAGAGTAGCTTCGCAAAAAATCCATGACAAACCACTTTTAGGTGTTGACTCGTTAATACTTTAATTAAAAAAATGTATTTTTTTTCACCTCCTCGAGGTTTTGTAAGATAATTATGAAAGTTCCGAGAAGCGCGCGTTTCGCTCGATATTTGCATACGAATGAAACGGAAGGCAACGTGGTTCGCCATGCACGCAACACGACCGGAGAATAAATAGCGGAGGCTGGCTGGCAGTCCTTGACTGGCAGAGGCCTCTTCCGCCAGATGGATGATGTTGCGCTGGAGCTCAGGGTCCGGGCTTCTTAGCAGGGTCTCCCAGACTTCCTACTCTACTATCAATATTTTCGCCCGCCCTGGGAGAATTCCGGCACTCCCAAATTATGTGGTCGAGGGTCCTTCTCGCCCCACAGTGTGTGCATCGATCATGCGACCTCAGCTCTACGTGCGTGCACGTGGTAAGCCCATACCGGGTTCATAAATGTATTTATTGGTTTGTAGCCGCCTCCACGCGAGAGCTTCTCTATTGTTTAATTTTGGGTCTGGTGGGGGTACCAGCGTATACGTCCCAGTTTGTAATGGTTAACAATTTCCCCGTAATTTTGCAGGCGCTCCTCTTTCCCGCAGTGCTCGGGGGGTTCTACGGCTATCCGAAAATAGAGAACTCGGGCTAGCTTGTGAGCCGCCTCGTTACCGGGGACGGCGGTGTGTGCGCGTGTCCAAATTAAATGAACTTTCCTATCCAGCGGTTGTAGGCTAAGGATCTCGGCCGCTTCCGGTGAAATCCTGCCCCTTTAAAAAAAATTTAATGGCAGTTTTACTGTCGCTTACTGCGAAGTTCATACGCAGGCGAGCGCTATAGCAACTTCCTCCGTAGTCTCTGTGTTGAGCTCCCGGATGGCTGCCGTGTAGACTGGAGCCCCTTGGCCGTTGGCGACCGAAGCTACTGCCGCTCCCGTCCAGCCACCCGCCGCATCAACATGCGCTACGTCCGCTTTCTCCATATTGCCGAACCTCAGCTCGAGAGCATCGGCTCTCTTGGCCCTGCGTTCTACGTTGAACTCCGGGTGCATATTTTTAGAGAGAGGGAGGGGGGGGACTACCAAGGCGTTCCTTCGTTCCCTGTCGATTTCAACTTTCATTTTAATCCCTCTTTCGGGATTTAATCCAACTGTAGCTAGCTAGGATTACCCTGCTTGTTCCCGTTGTGCTGAGACTCTCAATTTGAGAGGTATGCACCGCTTCCACTAGTTCTATCCATGTGTTATGTACCTCTAACCCAAGCAGTCTCTCCGTCGATGTACCCGTGGGTAGCCCTAGTGCCTTTTTAACACAGTTCCGAATGGGTGCATCTATTTTCTCCCTCTCTCCGACTTTTACATCTAAGTAGGGCGTCGCGTAACTAATTCTACTAATTACGTACGCCTGTATTAGCCTCAGCAAGTTCCTCTCTTTCAATCGCCTACCTTTAACCGCGATTCTTCTTATAAGGCCTTGAGTTTGCATCGCGTGCGTGCCGGGGGCGGGGAGAAACGTCTTTTCTGGTGGAAATTAAAGTTGTTCAATAAAAAAATAAATAAATAGCAGGACGCTAATGCAAGAGAGAGAGAGAGAGAGAGAGAAAAAAAGGAAGGCTTCGCTCACATGCGCAACAAGTTTCTCGCAGTCGTCGCTGCGCGTGCCTGTAAAGAAGAAAAACTGGACCAATGCTTTTTTTTTTTCGTTGCTGGTCGATTTTCGAGCTTGACTGGTACGATAGCGAGCAGTTGTCTTCTTTTTGCACACATAACAAAGGATAGTGACAATTGTCATGGTCGATCATCCCACTGCAGTCACAAGCGCTACAGCAGGTAGCACGCTATCGGCAAAGAGAAAAGCAAGTGGCAGTGGAAACCGTTCCTGCCTTTAGGCGACAAAGAAAGCGTGCTGACTCCCCTCGTAGAAGGCAAAATTACGGCGCGAGGAGCAAAAGAATGCGTGTGAATTGTCCAATGAGTTCCGCTCTAAGCGTGGTCACTTCGACTGCAAATGCAAGTAATTTTGCGAAGTAGGTTTAGAGCGGCCAAACACATGTGTCTTCATTATACGGGAGTCCGAAGTTTCGCCACTGCGATGGTTGCAAAAGAAGTTAGGTTTCGTGGTCCGGTATACGTTACTGACAAACGGTGTCTTTCTCCGATTCCGTTGTGGCGAATACATTTGGCTCCGGCTTAGTTGATCTTTATCGAGGGGCAAACTGCAGAGACGTTGGTTGCATCAGGCATAGTCTGATAATAATTTCGGCCAGATTTTCTACTGCAAGGCTGGACAGCTTCACAGGATAATGCATGAAATCCGACGATGCAATCCGCGACTTTTAAGCTATGAGTACAGGAAGCATGGGAACAATGGTCTGTCTGCTTAGAGAAACGTATGAGCAGACAAAAATGATTGACAGGTTGATCAGTGAAAACCAACGGCGTTTCAGTAAGGAGAAAAATTTTCCAGGTGATAAGCAGCATCAGACAGACCGTCGGATGCCATTTTACTGTCTCGATAACCTTATTGCTTGTGTGGTAGCAGCAGTGGTACAAAACTTGTGACTATATAGGGGAATGTTGAGAGCAAGCTCTATCAGTAGCAACCGCACCACCGTGCTGCTAAGCTTCGCTTCACAAGTTGTTCGCAGCACTGTGAAAGGTGCTGCAAAGCTCTCTCCTCCAATCAGAGCCAAGAACGACAACAAAAAATCCCTCAAATATTTGAGCACTGTTTTGACTATCTTTTGAACAATTATTGAAGTAAATGAAATTGTATTTCGGGATGTCGTTGCGACACTACTGAGAGCGTTTCATTCACTGATTAAATCAGCACAGAAATTCCCCACGAAAACGGCATAGCGGAGGCCCGCTGCGAAGTGGTGAGCCGCCATGCATAAACATGGCGTCCGCCCAGTCGGCCGAGTCTCCCGCGTGCAGCAGCTGAACACTGGTGCTCTTTCCTTCCCAGGGATGGAGCCACTAGTCGCAGGATGAGGAGCGTGGAGGAACACGTTTTGCAGCACACGCCGTTCTGATTAGCTGGCTCAGATCGCCGCAGCCTTCACAGCTCTTCAAACGACTCGTGAGATGGAGTATAGCCGCTTTTCTGTGCGACAGGCGGGTGACGCGGAAAAGTGCAGAAAAGACTCGTAGTTGGGCGCGGCTGCACGCGCTATTCGTAAGCCCGCGGTTACTGCTTAGCGCGCAGGGAGCGCCAGAGTTCCTAGCAGCGCAGCTCCGCGGGAAATATCCTTTTTCGAAACCTAAAAGCAGCTATGGCTATTGTTAATAGCTGGCTGCAAGTCTCTAATTATAGTTAGGAGACTAACTAAAATAGTTAAATGTTAATAACACATGATTGTTAACCAACTTTCATGCCATGTGTGTTATGTAGCATCCGAAAGTAGTGGTCGAAGAAACCGTCTTTCTGTCTCAAAAGGTCTTAGTCACAACCTTGCATTTTCACAAGAATTTCTACACTGGCGCAGTTTCTCCCTAGAAAACAGGAGTACAAAGGGAACATGGGAATGCGCGCACTTCCTTGTCTGTAAATGGGGTAGCACGCGAAAAAGACGCGCTTTCGATTCAACCTTGCATCGGCGATCGACGATGCGCGTCCACCTAGCGGCGTCAGCAAGCCTTTGGCCACGCCGCCGGACCAGCGTCCTCAGATCGATGTTGGGCCCGAGTCGGGCCTGCGGCCACTGCTCAGAGCTGGCGGCTGCTGCCGTGCCGGGCGCCGGTGGTGGAAGCCCTCCGTCACAGCGCCGTCACCGCCCCGATGCCTGCCGGAGGCGCCACGTGCTGGGAAGAGACCTCGCAGTGGGCACCGGAGGCGCGCTCCAAGGTCACGCTGCCTCCGGCAGCCGCAGCCAAGCGGAAAAACTCGCTGGCCAGCGTCCTTCGCGACGCCGAAGTGGCCCTCAACCACAGGTGACACTTGCATTGCGGTATGCGCGGTCCCGGTTCGGGTCGATAGGGGCGGTCGGGAAGTCCTTCCCGCGCGTCGAAGCGCGTAACCGTGAACCTGCCCTAGCGCGCTCCGTTTCGGAATACTATCAGCTCCGCGGAGGGAGAGCCCCCCTCCGAGCGGCGCGGTTTTCGGTTGCAAGTGGACCGCGTCCACTGGTAAAGGGGTGACGGCAGCTGCTACTCAGTTCGTTTACCTCAGCTGTCACATCCCAAAGTGCCCTACTGTGTCACGCAAGCATTTGGCGACCGGCCAGCACTTAAGGGGAAGTTTAGCGAACGGCTTTAGTGAACGACAGAACAACCTTTGTGTCCTGTTGTCGCGATGGTGTCGCTTGCTGCATGAGGAAACGGTAGTGTCACTTAAAGGACGATTGGTGAAATTCTGCAACTTTGCTGGATTTCCCGGCCTAAGGAAGAAGAGAGTTGTCGATGCTGCAGCTGTAGTCTTTTGCAGGTTTCCGTACGGTTTTCGTTATGCTTCCGCTGCGTGGGCGACTGATGCACTGTAATTAAGTGTTGCGACAGAACCTTGGTTGCGCCGCCGCGGTGGCTGAGTGGTTATGGCGCTCGGCTGCTGGCCCGCAAGACGCGGGTTCGATCCCGGCCGCGGTGGTCGCATTTTGATGGAGGCGAAATTCTAGAGGCTCGTGTACTGTGCGATGTCAGTGCACGTTAAAGAACCCCAGGTGGTCGAAATTCCCGGAGCCCTTCACTACGGCGTCTCTCATAGCCTGAGTCGCTTTGGGATGTTAAACCCCGATATACCATAAACCAGAACCCTTGGTTGCGCTTTAGCGACATGCGAGTGTGGTTCAATTCGTACATGAGTAGGAGTAGATGAACAGTGACTGCGCAACTGGAGATTATTGTATTACTGTGTTCACTGAAGCCTACTGTGTACAAAACAAGGAGCTTTACTTTTATGAGATCGTACCTGACGGCAGAAATGTGCCCTATAATGTTTTAGAAGGTGTATAAGTATCCATCGCTTGTTACGTGTGCAGATGTAGATTGTACGCCTGTTCGTCCATTTGACATTAAAACGAAAGTGTTTTTCCTCTTACGGTCTCAGCCTAGGTTCCGAAAAAACACTCCTAAACAAGGTATTGCGTTTGCCACAAAGTACAGCCGACTCGCTACTGACTAGCGCGTAACAGATCAGTGTGATGCAATAAACCTGAAATCTAGGTAGCAGTCAGAGATTCAACGTGCTCTTGGAAAAAAAGTATGTTAGCCCAATACAGCACGGAATCCGAGCCTATGAAGTTTGAAAACGCAGTAGATTGCTCACGAAGAAGCTCAGGATGCGGAAATACAAGTATGTGAAAGTGAAACAACTAGCAGCGCTCTCAAAACGCCCGTATTTATGTCAGTATGCACAAAATGCATTGGCGGCTAGCTTCGTTCGAATAGAGTCATGGTCTGCGCTCAATGCCTCAATGGCTGAATGGTCTTCGTGTCCGTGCCATTGCAGAGCTAGCTTGTCCAGATTAGTAGATGACAACACTAATGGGCTAAGAAGTTAGAGAGGCTTTTCTTCAGAATTCAGTTTTTATGTCTATAACGCTAGGATCTACAGTTCGCTGCCACGCTGGGTCAGTTGTGACTGGGTCAGTAAGAGACAAAAACCTCGTGTTATCGCAACACAATGTCGCGCGTCTGGCTGTCATGTTTAAGCATCGTAATTTAGGCTGTAGTCACTTCTTTCATAAATGTGTTACGCATCTGTAGACTAGGAAAAGGCAAAAAAAAACGAAGCTAAGGCGTTGACAATTCAAATATGCTACAGTATAAAATTCACAGTAACGTGCACGCCAATTTCATACACTCTGTGGATTGTAGGCCCATTGAGACCGCGCCACTTCGTATGCTGCCATGTTTATGGATGACATCAGGCACTGCAGTTGAACGCCAGGACAATGCGTGTAGTTACCGTTACTACGGACAGCTCTGAAATTTGTTCCTTAGGGCTAAGTCCGCAATAATGCACTCCACTTGACTCACATATATTTGAATATCCTATGGCAGAAGCCAGCCTAAACCCGTTCTCGCAGTAAGCGCAGTGTTTCCGCAAATTCCACAGAAGGACCTTGTGAAAACTAACAGTGCTGTCGTATAGAAATCTGAATAATTCATGAGGTAACATGTCTTCGCGAGAGTTCCGCCATGACGCGGTAAACTTCAGTCGCGGCGATAACTATAGTTGATAATGCATCTGAGGACTGGCGTGCGGCTACCGAAAGAACTACGAGGCTTTTTCAAGTATTCGTAAAGATTTTATTACATTGCAACATTTTCTCGGTTCCCAGGGTATAGACCAGAAACAAGAGATGCTTCATGATACAGAAAGTGGCGAACAAGATTTTGTCCTGGACGAAATTAAGCCATAACGGGAGTTTGCATTTTTGCGCCACCTTAAAAGCAATACCGTCCAACGCTCACATCACGTATGTACAAGGTCGGTCAAAAGTTTCCAGGCCACAGGGTCTGCTTTTGAGCAGTGCAGTCGGGCAGTTATCACACCTCGGAAGCTCAAAATACGTGTAGAAGATAGAAGAAGCAGTGTTCTAACCTCTGAGAACCTTGATAGCTTTATAGAAACCTTAAGTGCCAAAATATTATCATAAAAACCAGATTCTGTGGCCTGAAAACTTCTGACCCACCCTGTACATGCTTAGTTAAGCTATAGTCAGCGCAGGAGTTGGCTTAAAACGCTGCAGCGTGCTCGATTCAGTTCTTCGATACATATGTATACACGCAGGTGCCCTTGTACGCCAATTAGCGTTTATGTTGCTGAAATATGCGAGATACCTCAAGTGTTACTGTCAGAGACGCAGCCAGCGTTTCTACATCTGCTCGTTCATGCATTCGTTTTTCTAATACGTAGCAAAGGGGACGAACACGCTGCGCTCTAAACAAGCGTCTTGCCGCGCCAGCAGTGCAGTCTTTGCCAAAAGTAACCACGCAATGGGGTTTGCTTATCATCCATATAATGGAGCCCTTACAGCACCGCTAAATACCCAAAGGTCTCGAAAGGTGAGCACAAGGGTTCTCCTCACCATGCTCCACTTCACGGCAAAGGAACAAGCCCTGCCGCCTAGTTACTTTAGGGAAAAACAGTGCGGTCACCGGAGCGCAGCGCTATCTCGCCTTTGGGCTCAGGAGCACTTTGTGCAGGGTTTTCTTCAAAAGTAGTAAAATATACTCTTAAATGCCGCATACACTTGACTAAGGGATGTGCTTTTCGAAAATTTGGCGGGGTGCGGCCTTTCGCGAAAGCGGCATCTTGCAGTTCAGTTTTGCAACTGTATTTCGTGGGAAACCCGCCGCGGTGGCTCAGTGGTTAGGGCGCTCGACTACTGATCCGGAGTTCCCGGGTTCGAACCCGACCGCGGCGGCTGTGTTTTTGTGGAGGAAAAACGCTAAGCCGCCCGTGTGCTGTGCGATGTCAGTGCACGTTAAAGATCCCCAGGTGGTCGAAATTATGCCGGAGCCCTCCACTACGGCACCTATTTCTCTTTCTTCTTTCACTCCCTCCCTCATCCCTTCCCTTACGGCGCGGTTCAGGTGTCCAACGATATATGAGACAGATACTGCGCCATTTCCTTTCCCCAGAAAACCAATTATTATTATTATTATTCGTGGGAACTATACTTTATTGAGTCACACGGTGTGACGCTATATCTGGCATCTAGTTGCAGGTATTTATAAGGTCCTTCATCGATATCGCTATCGACGCTGCTTGCACTCGGCTCCTCATCAACTTAGTAAATGAAGTAATCTTCAGTTACATGCAATGCATTCGAAATTCCTACAACTTTAATACTTTTGTAGCAATGGAACAAGCCACTCTCCCCTTATAAAAGTGGTCTATAGACTTTATATACTTCTTTAGACAATATTGCTTTCCTGTAGATATTTTCTTTTGTCTGTCCGTAGTCTATATACTGGCTACAGATAAAGTCTGCTAAAAGTGCATGGCCAGAAATTCATATATTGTCTATTGACTGTCTATAGGCTTATTTTGTCCATATACTAGTACATAAAATTTCTATAGAAAATCTATAGACTTTATTGCCAAAACTTTATGGACAGTCTATAGACTGTTTGAAGACGTTTTTGTGAGGGATAAACGACTTTAAAACTTTTAACACCGTCTCGAGATACCGCACGTTGTCAGCTATTTGTCGGCTTCGGCGTGATAAGATTTCGACGCCAGCGCATTCATCATCGCCCAAAACTCGGGCCCGCGGCTCCCTGCACAATGTCGCACAGAACAATAAATGCGACCCGCTGCGCAATGCTGCGCCGAAATAGTTGCCAAGGTCATTGATGTTCTCGGCTTTCCAACGTCCTCGCTGCACACGGCCCGCTGCGGGCGCGCTGTGCTTCTCAGGTGTCATGCTCCGCAAAATAATAATAATTGGTTTTTTGGGGAAAGGAAATGGCGCAGTATCTGTCTCATTTATCGTTGGACACCTGAACCGCGCCGTAAGGGAAGGGATAAAGGAGTAATAATAATAATAATAATAATAATAATAATAATAATAATTGGTTTTTGGGGAAAGGAAATGGCGCAGTATCTGTCTCATATATCGTTGGACACCTGAACCGCGCCGTAAGGGAAGGGATAAAGGAGGGAGTGACAGAAGAAAGGAAGGAAGAGGTGCCGTAGTGGAGGGCTCCGGAATAATTTCGACCACCTGGGGATCTTTAACGTGCACTGACATCGCACAGCACACGGGCGCCTTAGCGTTTTGCCTCCATAAAAACGCGGCCGCTGCGGTCGGGTTCGAACCCGGGAACTTGGATCAGTAGCCGAGCGCTCTAACCACTGAGCCACCGCGGCGGGTGCCACGCGCAGCATAATTTCCATTTTCGTGACGTGGTCGAATGGTTTGGCCGTTTGGCAGTGGGTTTGGTGCGCTCGGCACTGCCGACGTGGGTTTCGCAAGGCTAAGATTAGTGACAGCGGTGGAAAACGCGAGTGCGAGACAATTTCCGGTGACCAGAACGCGCCCATAATTAATACGGCTGCATTGAGTGCGCAGAAGTGTCGGTAGCGAAGGACTTTGACGCAGCTCTGAGAACGCTGTGTACAATCCCTGTCAGAAGAAATTGGTGGGAACACTTAAGCTCCGCCTTAAGGGTATGACGAGATAGGGTAATGGGTTAATGCCCACATATACGGAATCGGTCATTCTCTACATTCATAGATCACTGGAAGCTTGCCCTCATACCAGTTCTGGTGCAGCAGTGCAGCGGTCACGTGATGCACCACTGCCATCGAATGGCAGGTTTTGCCAAGGGTAGGGCTTATAAGACCTGGTTACTCTTCCCGAGGAACCTCTCGCGACCGATCACTAATTGAATTGCCACCTGCCACGGTGGGCAGTTTGCTCACAATCCGGACGCCAGGTTGTGATGACGCCACAATGGCACGTGAGTCGTGACACAGGTGGCCCGCTTAGGTTGCTTAATTGCGGATATTTTGTGGATTTCTCGTTCACGATCAATGGCGCGCCGACACCGATGCCGACGACGACGGCGGCTTTTCTGCGACAGCGGCTCCTTAACGCTATCGCGTTAGAGCAGCCACTAACACCGTCGTCCGATGTGTAGGAGAAACTAAAAAGAAGCTCACATTCCTTCTCGTCGAAGCATTTCGGAACCCTGTCCAAACTGTTTCATGTAAACCTTCTGTTTGGGGTACCCTTCTCTACAAAACATTGCCGTCATGCAGTGAAGTGCTACAGAACGTTATGTGGAGAAGTCAATCAAAATTCGTGTTCACGAAGAAATCGTCGCTGCTTTCACAGCAGGCCGTATCGGCTTCAGCGCCTAGAAAATAGGATTATTATTCTAGATAGGCATCTTTCTTTCATCTACTACATTATTCCTCCACAGCCGTTCTCTAGACGCTGAAGCCAATTCCGGCCGCGGAAAAAAAAACGGGTGTGCGTCGGCGAGGCAAAAATGTTCGGTGAAGGCGCCCTCAACATCGGCAACATAATAAACGCTAGCTGGGTTTCCCTCAATCTACATCATGGCACGTTAGCATGCTGGCATGCGAAAGTCGTGGCCAAGGTCACCTGCGGCTGTAACGAAGCAATGACTTTAACGAAGAGATCTGGGACCCTTCGACTTCGTTATAACGAGGTTCAGTCATATCTGTGAAAAGAGCCGGTAGTTAATGTAAGTGTCGTTCACTTTTTGCCCTTATTATTAGCGCTTAAGGGTTCAATTTTCTGTTAAAGTAGCCTTTTGGTCATTGGAAAGTATATACTGAATTGGAAAGTTTTATATTGTTGCCTTATGGCCGACCTAAGGTTAATTTAACTCCATACAGATTATCCCCTCATTAGTAAACTGAACCTCTAGGCAGCACTGAAACAATCAGAAATGGTTCATTGTTGTTCCGTGGATTTACATCCCATTTTTATAAGGGTGCAGCCCAAGAACTACGGGCAGTTGTGTGAGGGGTTCTTAAATAAAGTTACTACATCAGAGATGATCCTTGAAGATAGAAAATTAGTACAAAGAGAGTATACAAGAACTGAGAAAAAAAAGAAATGCTAACAATTTTGTATAGTCGCTATTCCACTAGGGTTCCAGCGTTCTGACTGCTGTTTTGTGTGAACGAATCGACATGTCTAACGTAACAGTTCGTGGTAACATATCCCACAGCTTTGTAGCAAAAAATGAAAATGAGAATTTCAGGCAATGTGTTGGATTGTGTGGTGCGACTGTAGAGCATTGGATGGAATTAAATCGGACTGCATGTGTTCCTGAGTGATAAGTGAGCGTTATCGAGGGATAGATCGCAGTGCGACGAATCAATTTGCAAGTTAAGACTAGCGAATATGCGAATGCGACTGAATCGGGGTGTCTTGCAGCGCCGCCAGAGAGGTAGACTACGTGCTGGTGTACGAGTGCGACGACGTGAGCCGGACCTACCAGGAGGCCGAATGGGAGCTGCATCGGCACTACCGCGAGCTGTACGAGAACGCCATGCGCACGGAAGGGCTGCAGATGGACCAGGAGCACATTGGCGAGTACGTCTTTCTCAAGGTGTACTGCCCCGTCCAAAGGCTCTGCCAGGAGGCAGAGAATATTCGCCTCGACCTGCCGCTAGAAGGCGTGAGTCTCCCATTTCTTTCCTTCCACAATAATGCCGAGCCGTGTCAAGCCAAGCAGCCTTGCGCTTTGACTCGCCACGAACATGTTAACCATGTAGCACTATCTGGCTGCAGTTCCTGAACAACAAAGTGGGATACGATTTTTATCACGAACTACACAAGAAAGGCTCGAATTTATAACTGCTTAGAAATTTGCGTTCTATTAGTGTATGGTTTATGGGGTTTAACGCCCCAAATCAATTCATGCTATGAGGAACGCCGTAGTGGAGGGCTCCGAATAATTTCGACCACCTGGGGTTCTTTAACCTGCACTGACATCGCACAGTACACGGGCCTCCAGCATTTCGCTTCCATCGAAATGCGACCACCGCGGCCGGGATCGAGCCCGCGCATTTCGGGTCAGCAGCTGAGCACCATAACCACTGCGCCATCGCGGCGGCTTTTGCGGTCTATTGTGGATTTCCGGACTTGCTTTTTAAAAACTATGGCAATCAGTCATTCATTCCGATAGGTTCCAGGAGTGTTTAGCACACCTTTTCTTTTAGGAAAGGAAATGGCGCAGTAATTGTCTCACTTCTCAGTGGACCCTTCAACCATGGTCAAAAGAAAAATTTTACCGGACGTTCACCCTTACGATAATGCGAATTTCGCCGACAGCTTAAGGGGAAAGAAGGGGGGAAGGGGGTGCCAGTCAGAATGCCTAGCAAACTCTGGCTACCGGTTATGCCGCTACATTCGCTTTAGCGCCACGGCTAAGCACTGTAGTGAATGCCTTTTGCTGAGACTTCTGGAGTAGTCTGGGTGCAGTAACCAGTCATGAGGTGAGAGGGTGCGGGTGTAGGGCTGGCCTGACGCACGGTAAAGCACACAATAAGGGTCATGGATAGTCACGGCTCTCTGCGTTTTTCACGCTGAACGCCCGCTTTATCTAACAATTAAAAAAAAACGCCTCCTCTATTATCAGTGCCTGTCATATCATCGCCTTTCCGAAGGGAGAAGCGTGGATGCCTCGTTCGCCGGTCATCCGCGATGAGGTGCGCTCAGGTTGGACCGCCTAGTGTTCCTCTATAGGAGCGCCACGTTACGTAACTTTTTTCAGCCAGCCAGTTAGTAGGAAATGCATGAATGAACGTGTTTGTTGAGAAAAGGCGGCCCAAGAGTCACTGAATAGGGAAGAGGCAAGGAATTGGGATTATCTGTTCTTTCGCTTCTTTCTTGCTCCTTGATTGCTTCTTGAAAACCCCGCTGTTTGTTAGCGCTTCGATCGGAAACTTAGTGTTTATTCCTTTTGCGTTAGAGCTCTTTTCTTTGAAACTGCGTGATTTTACATCTGTATAATGCATTACATCCCCTTTAAAAAATGTTTTACGCGCTTCCTGGTCTACGAACAAGCACTATGTGTTTAGAATGACCACATGACACTATTTTTCTGTAAAATTTATTGGGAATAAACATTGATTTAATTTGATTTGATTTAATGACATTTTTTTCCGCGCTCGCAGCCGATAAACTATGTGAATACGGTAAGGCGTGGATTAACTTCTAGAAGATCTGTTTGCTTTCTTGATTGCCAGCAGCTTTCAGCAAGTCCAGGATTCTTGGACATCAATTTTAACTTTGAGGCAATATTGTAAGGCACTGTTATGAAAACACTGAAGGTAACTGTCCATTCTTCTGATGGGTAGCAAAATATCTCTTTTAACATTTGTCCACGGCTCGCACCCAGTAGTTGAGACTGCCATTGAAAACCAATGGGGAAAGTTTTTGACCATAGCAAGGACGTTAATAGCAAAAAAAAATGCATGCCTGTCGAGGAGAGATCTGCGGATATATTGTGGATTCTTACCACATATGAAAAAAAAAATGCGTTCATAAAAAGTTCCTCGTTAAAAAATGCGCTTGACCAGAATTTCTGGGTATGATAGAGCTGCGAATAACTTCCAGGAAAGCCTATCGTGTAGTGGAAGTTGAAAGAAAGCTCTGACTGTCTGACCACATGTCCTGTAGATAGGGGTGTATGAGGGATAGAGGAGGCCCGTAGGTCACATGGCCTATGAGGGACCACTGGCGGCTAATGAGAGTCGGCGGCGGAGACAGCATTTTAGAATACGACAGCGATGTGAGCGTGCGTGCGCGTGTGTGTGTGGTTGCAGTCAAAGAGAAAGTGCAGTACTCGCGCAGTGATTGTCAAGGATGTTAAACCATTGGCCCATGCGGGGAAAGGCGAATAGAAGATGGTAGAACGTGAATAAAGAAAGTGAAGGAACGTGTGCGAGGCCAGTTTCACTCGGGTGGGCCAGCCCGCGGGAGCCGCCTAAGAGACAAGCACGACCTCTGAGGCGTGTGTGTACTTAACCCACGTGTGCTCTAAACCGTGAAATCAGAATGCGCACAACGCCTGCGCGCACAGCGTAGAGAAAGTGCGAAAGCCAGGCAGAGCTTCGGTGAACCGAAGGTTGTCTCGAATCGAGCGCGGGGCCGAAGGAATTTTTAGTTGAAGGAGGCGGAAGTCTCCAGAATTTAAAGGCGATCCTTGGAGATACCGAGCGCATTCCAGTGGCTGTCCAGTGCCAGCCAAAGCGAACGGTTGGGGAGTCGGATAAGAAAAGAGGAGAGAAAAAGGCCAGAGGCCGTCGTGAGCAATTTTTACAGAACAGCGTTCCGAAGGGTCGGCATTTGCCTGTTCCTTGTAGGGAGAAACTGCAGTGTGTCTTCGTTTCAGTAGAAGCGCTGTCCGAATGAGCGAAACGTTTGAATTAGTCTGCTAGCTGACTAAGCAGAGCGCTGAAATAACTTTTAAGTAAACGGAAGTATAAAATATTGAAGTTTGGCATACCGCATATCAAGAAGATTCCCCCCCCCCCCCCCCCCCCTTCTTTTTTCTGGAACAGAAAAGCCCTATGCTGCAGTTTTGTTATTAACAGTGCTTCATTCATTGATCACCAAATAGTTCCTTTCCATTGCGACTTTCCATTTTCCGAAGCCGCTAACAAATGTAAACAAAGTTTACCTACCATACTTTCACGGCGTTTCCAATGTGCGCAGTTTGCAGGTTTGAGACTTCATTCTCATCTCTTGCCTTTAAGAACAATCGAAGCGAAAAGAAATCAAGGAAGCTTATCACAAACATTGCGTCCGTCACTGGCACAACATAGACGAGTTTCAAAACGCGATTGCAGTACTGGTCCAATCTGTAGGAGACGCCGGGCCGATTCAAATACGACGACATTGATGTTTCTGCGCAGTGAATTCGCCATTAAGAAGTAACCAACCTCTGCAGACTCATCGCCGAGATTTATATCGCAGGGTCTCAAACGCGGAGCTCAAGTCATCACTGGCGACTGCGCCCTTGCAGCATGGGCGCACGGGCAACGAATCTAGGTTATCGTTTGAAGCGATCGACCTGTCGTAGTGCCTCACTAAAACGATGCAGCGTTGTGGAGGTTGTAGAGCTGGCGTTGTTTCGCCGGTAGCTGAATTCAGAACGACGTTAGCGAGCATAAAATGGCTCCTATTGGACGACTGGCGACCTCGAACTGGAGAATCTCCGTGCCCAAAGATATGAGAGCCCAGGCGGCGGCTCTGCACGGTTTCAGAGACACATGCTTTTGGGTGCGCGCCTGTGCGGAGGAGGAGGTTATGAGGAAAGTAAAGGCGTCGTGACTGTCTCATTCTGGACTGACACCTGCAGAGCGCGTGCGCATCTCACATTTCATGTCGTACAGTCATCAACGAGTGAAACGAGCTAACCTGAGTTTGCGGCCCGAGGTCTATTTTACTCCTGATGATGGGGATGGTTAAAGAATGTTGTCAATGGCCTTTGCCCTGCGGTGCACTCAACTTGGCTGATACGCCGACGATGACGACGGCGACGACTTCGGTGGTGATGTGGTGGGAGGTTTTCCCCATCCATATAGTTGCAATCGAAATCCGTTGAGCTTACGTGGGCTACTCGCATGTTTATAAGCACCTCCCCACTGCGCAGATGTGCTGAGGGGCACGAGCTCGCGTTATCATCGTCACATCATCAGCCTGACTACGCACACTGCGGGGCAAATGCCTCTCCCGTGTCTCTCCAACTGACCCTGTCCTGTGTAAGCTGCGGCCACCCTATTCCCCGCAAACCGCGTTATCATCCTTCATGAATTAAATAGTGTACGTTAATTTGTTTTTCAAACGAAACAACGCTAGGCGTGTGCGTATATCTCGAGCGGGTTTCATGCTTGGCCCTCGTTCGCCTCAAGATTTTCCCGATTCGGGCAACTGTGTAGAAGTTTGACGCACGCTGCCTTTACATTTTTTGGCCAGATATAATGATATTTCATGCGCTTATTGGCATGTCCCGACATGGTATGCACAGAATGCGCTTTGTCATTACGAAACCTTATGGCTGCATCGGTCGTGAAGATAATACCAGAAAGGATAGTCTCGTGGTGGCTTCAAAGTTAGCAATAAAAAAGCAGAAGTCGGCTGTCCAACACGGCACCTTAGCACACCACCTTTAGTGCCAAGTAGACAAAACAACGTGCGCCTGCTGAGGTTTGATTCGGATGGCCCGCAAGGTCGATATTAGTGGTTCGGTGTAGAGGGCAATAGCAGGAAGAACGACGTAAGAAACGTTTGCTGCAAAGAGTGAACATGCTTCGGCAATTGGTATCTCCTGGTTGCTATTCAGACTAGTAAGCACAGCAGTTTTTTGGTAGCTTGACACTTTTTTCTCTAGATAAAGATATTTAAACCATTCACTTTTCCATGGCTAAAAGTGGGAATATCAAGGGACCCCACTATGAAATATACTGTGAATCGCTTATCACCATGAAGTGGCGAATTGAGCTATATTGCCCTGAATTGACTTGCGAGAGCTCTGGATTGATCAACGGGCAGGGATTGACCCTAAATAGGAGGTGCCGGAACGCACATTTATGTCAGGAGCTTTCGTTGGTAGCACTTGTTCGACTTGGACGCACTTCCCAAAAACATTTCCTAAACTTTCACTGCTTTCGTGGCACACCACCCAAACCACATGCGCTTGCGAACACATTTATTTATTTATTTTTATTTATTTGAAAATACTGCAGCCCCATTCCAGGGGCTATAGCAGGAGTGGTTACATATATCATGCGGTACAGTTGCGCGCATAAAGGGGTACATGGCAAAATGTGAAACAAACGTTGCATACAACATCATATAATGCTACGTCTCAATTTCGGACGCAAAATCAGACACAGAAAAGGCACGTGGCACTGCGCCACCGCGGGAGAGTGAATGTTCACCCTCTAACTCTGAAATAAAATTTTTATTACAGGTAAATCTACCCGTCAGTGCCGTTTCAAGCATAACTCCATGATGATACCTCCCTGAAAACTGGCGAGTCACGGTGCTGAGATACCCTTAGTTTTTTTTGTTTTTTGTTTTTTGAGCTTGAGTGATGAGCCAAGTCTCGAAAATTCGACCGCTCTTGTTTTGCAGTCGAAGGTGGAACAAAAAATGTGGGCACAGAAAACGAAAAAAAAAGAAGAAAAAAAAACACTATGGCAGGACCGAAACGAGATAACCGAGCAGAGGGGACATAAAAGGGGTTGCCTACCCCCTGCACTCCGCAAGGGGGCGACCATCGCTGGCTCGTCCCATGGATATACTGCTCTAACGGTTCAACGAAACACGGGCCAGGAAAGGAAATTCCCGCGACACCCCTTCCCTGTCGCTTTGCAGCAGCAAGCGAGTTGAGACCGCCATGAAGAAGAACCAAACATCGATCGAACAGTTGCGAAACAACGCCGGGCAAAAAAAGTCTCGGCCCTTTATTCGGGCGCAACAAGAAAAAAAAGATACAAACCGACAGAGACACGCAGGGACCTCCCTTTCTCTTTTCGTGCCTGCCGCACGTATGACCAACGATCCTCAACTCTCGCGGATGGTCCGTGGCATTCAAGAAGCATTATACGAGAATGACGAAGCGAAAGGCCAGAAAGCGTAGCGAGGCTTAGGTAAGCACGTGCCGTTTAGATCGATCTGTTTCAGCCCACGCGGCGTGCACGCCAGCTGCGGAGCGACCTATGTCAAAAAAGCCCCCAAGAAAGTGCCTTCACGCACTGTACGTCGGACGGCACGGACTATCGAATTCTCTCGCCATATACACAAGCGCCGCCTACGCGCGCACTTACAGTGCCATTTGCATACAGACATCGCCGAGTCGCGGGTCCTCCCTGGGCGCCCGGCGTTATCTGCGGAAGGGAAAAGACGTGTTTGCCGCCGGCACGCCGGCGTCATTACTTTAATAACGAGATTCCCAGTGCCGCGCCAGTCTTGCACGGCGTGCGGATCGAGCTGATGAAGCGGAGATCGGAATTGCCTTTCTGACTCTCCCTTCTTTTTGTTTAGCATGTGCGGGACTTGAGAGCTGGGTAAATAGGAGGAGTCGATATATAAGCGGCTACGGCTTATTAATACGTGAAAACGGACAGATCATTCAGCGAGTAGCTTGGTCGATAACTTAGAAACAAAAATGCAAGGTGACTTGAGAGCTTTCCGCAACGCCTCTCGAAAACCGGAGATAAAGTTTCGCTTCGTAACGTATAGAAAACTTTAATTAAGCAGGTGTCTGGTACAGAGCAGTTTTTATGCATACTCTACACAGAGTCTACTCAGTTGGTGTGCTGGATGTTCATTTTTTGTATGTATGTAGGTTCGCAATTAGAAGATAATTACGTCCGTGTAATCACATCCTTTGGCTGGCCAGTAGAGGATATCAGGGTGCTGGCACTCGAAGGCATCCAAACATGTATCACAGCGTTTTCCACAGACTGATTTGTAATTTCAAAACCTCCCACTTGTCCAGTCCTTCCCTCCTTCCTGCATGTTTCTTCCTCTATATATTTTTCTTTCATTCTTTCTCGCCACTCATCATCTCTCTCTCTCTCTTCCTTCCTTTTCTTTCTTTCTTTCTTCCTTTCTTCTTCCTTCCTTTCTTCTTTCTTCCTTCTTTTTTCTTTCTTTCCTCCTTCCTTCCTTCCTTTCTTCCTTTCTTTCTTTCTTCTTCTTTCTTTCTTTCTTTCTTTCTCTTTCTTCCTTTCTTCCTTTCTCTTTCCTTCCTTCCTTTCTTCTTTCTTTCTTCTTCTCTTTCCTTCTTCTTCTTCTTCTTCCTCCTTCTTCTTTCTTTCTTTCTTCTTTCTTTCCTTCTTCCTTCCTTCCTTCTTCCTTCTTCCTTCTTTCTTTCTTTCTTTCTTTCTCTTTCTTTCTTTCTTTCTTCTTTCTTTCTTCTTCTTCTTCTTTCTTTCTCTCTTCTTTCTTTCTTTCTTTCTTTCTTTCTTCAACAATCTACGGATGTCCCGTTTTTATGCCCAAGGAATCTGAAAAGTGCTTAAAAATGTATTAAAAATT
The DNA here is from genome assembly GCF_052857255.1 of Amblyomma americanum. Classification (NCBI taxonomy): domain Eukaryota; kingdom Metazoa; phylum Arthropoda; class Arachnida; order Ixodida; family Ixodidae; genus Amblyomma; species Amblyomma americanum. The sequence goes on along the minus strand of NC_135500.1, from coordinate 187,242,035 downwards.
TATCCCTTTTCCTGCACTCTCCTGACAACGTTTTTGTTTTTTTCCCATGTAAGGGAAATGAACTTGTTGCTGAAAATCAGTGTAAAATTGGGGTAAGCAAAACCTAATTACACTCTTCAACTACAACCTCCTGCGCAAAGCCACGAAGGCTGCACGTCACGCGGCCGTTTAGACGCTCGTATGAATAGGCTGCGTGGCGCATCAGACGGAAATAAGATTGATTATGACGAAATGAAAGGCGCAGTAACTTTCTCACTTCTCAGTGGACAGTTCAACCGCGCCGTGAGGGAACTGAGAAAGGCGGGAGCGAAAGAAGAAAGAGGTGCCGTAGTGGAGGGCTCCGGAACAGTTTCAACCAGCTGGGATCTTCAACGTTCACTGACTTCGCGCAGCACACGACGCTATTTTGCCCGTGATTGTAGAGAGCTTCGGGAACGACGCGGCCGCAGACGGAGCAGCGAGAGCAGGAGGGTGCTGAAGACTGTACAGCTTATTTTACAAACCAGGTGTTTCAGAGAAGCCCACCACTAATTTTTTGAAATGGGGTTTTGGAGGTAAACAGAAGCCTTTAGAGGCATAGTAGTACTAGTGTTGGTGGCGTCAAAAAACAGGCGAATCACGTTAACTAGTAAAGCGATTAACTAAATTCTGATAGTTAACTTTTTAACTATTACCGATAGGCGCCCGATTGCAATTATAGATTTGTAACCAGCAATTAGTAATAGCCGCACCAGTTTCTAGAATTCGAAAGAGCGATTACCTTCCGATGTGGCTCGACTAATTTGGACCGAGCCGCCGCGGTGGCTGGGTGGTTATGGCGCTCGGCTGCTGGCCCGAAAGCCGCGGGTTCGATCCCGGCCGCGGCGGTCGAATTTCGATGGAAGCGAAATTCTAGAGGCCCGTGTACTGTGCGATGTCAGTGCACGTTAAAGAACCCAGGTGGTCGAAATTTCCGGAGCCCTTCACTACTGCGTCTCTTCATAGCCTGAGTCGCTTTGGGACGTTAAACCCCCATAAACCAAACCAAACCAAACTAATTTGGACCGTTTCTCGCACCACTCGAAAACCGCGCGCCTGTGGAGAGCGCAAAGCGACGTCAACCAAATGGCGTCACATCATGACGCACGTACCAGGCGGCCATCTCTTCCCTGCCCGCCGACGAATAGTTTGGTTTGGTTTACGCGTTTAACGTCCCAAAGAGACTCACGCTAGGCGGGAAGTATTAGTAGTGGAGGGCTCCGCATAATTTTGACCACGTGGAATTATTTAACGTGCCCTGACATCGCACAGTACTCGGGTCTCTAGCATTTCACCTCCGTGTATATGCGACCGTCGAGGCCTGGGTCGAATCTGCGTCTTCCGGGCCAGCAGCCAAGCACCGTAACCACTGAGCCAGCGCGGCGGTCCCGGCTAATGCATTTCGCGCAAGTAGACGGCTTTAAGTGGATGTGCGTTTAGCTATCCACTGCTCTCATCATTTTCGTGGTTATGCGAGAATTAAATTGCCTATTTCTGAATGACAGTCACCACGCCTGCGGTGTTTTTCATCGTTTCTATTGCAGAAAGAGAAAAATTAAAACGCCAAACTACGTTTTCTTTTTTGATGCAGTTGCTGATAGAAGACAACGAAGACGACGAAGAGCAGCAGTGGATACACGAGAAAGTAGCTGCAATGTTCGACATGGGCGTGAATTGTGAGTTATTGCGTCGTATCTACCGCTTACAGCGATAAAATGGCAAACGTACGCGAATTTAAATACTTACGATGTATACTCGAGTTATGTAAACTCCGAATCTCATCTTGTACTTGTCCTTCACATTCTCTGCGTCACACTTAAAGTAAAAAAACGTATAAAAAGCTATAAACATTACTTTGGAGCCGTAAACTTTGCCACCAGTTATGTGAGCATCTGTCAAAATGCATCTGCACCCTTCAACCAAGATGAAGCTGAAACTACTTAGCTTTGTTCACTACATGGTTCAATGAGATGAAGCCCACATCACAGTGTTGGCAAGATTCCCAGAAAAACCTGCACCCCTTTTTCTACTTGCAGCCCGCACAATCAGCGCACCGTTCCAGTGCAGGTGCAAAGAGTGGTTTTTGGCGGAAAGGACCAATCGACCTACTTCCGATCAGCCCTGCGGTGCCTTTTAGTGAGTCATTTCCAATTCAATTTAAATTCAACGTCTCTTTATAAGCCGCACAAAACATCGCAAACAGAAAGTGTCAAGAGATGCGACTAAAACTCATACACTGTCTTAACGCAACAAAATAATACCAGAATGGAGAACAGAAAGTGCGCAGATCAACAGAGTCACCGAGAAGAAAGTAAAACAAACAAATACAAAATGTATTCAGCAGCATGCCTGTAACTTACGTAGCTACACATCGTAACTGCACGAATGGAATGTTTTCATAAAGTTTTGAGCGATTAATTGTGATCCTTTCAGCGTGTTTATCAGGTGTTATGAAATGAAACCTACAATGTTCAGACTCCGAGAGAAGGGCCTTGTGTTCAGTGCTGACGCTGGCTCCGAAATGGTTAAGCTCTTGGTCTTACACAAATATTTCAAGACCTGCACAGATTATAGTTTAAGTTTTTCCACTTGTCGAATCATCGGCAGTACGCCTCCGTTCAAAGATCAAGAAGTGCGTTTTCGTGCACTTCCTTTGAACAATCACCAAAGCGCTAAATATATAACTTCCCGCGTCAGAACACATAAGCTATGAAACACAAAGTCGAAATACACCACAGTGCTTTTAACAAAGAGGTATAATAAACATACGCTAAATATCAGGGGTTCCTTGCATTCAGGCTCGTTTGCGTTCGCCTTGGTACACGGCACACACCACTCATCGCCAAAGGAAAACTAACAGTGGCTGCGTACTTGGCTTATATCGACTGCATACGTTAGCTTCTCTAGACTGAAATATTTACGGCCAACTCCGACTACCATTTTTCTTTTTTTTTTCATCACTTTGTTACACGCTGAATACTAGCTTTCGATGGTGTTTAGCCCACTACGAATGGCCGCACACCACAACCGCATGCGTGACGTTTACTAATGTAAATAAGTAACCGTCATTTTCATCACTACTATTCCATTTGGCCAATTTTTACCATTTTGAGGAAACTTTAGAAATAAAATCTGACGAAATAAACTGCTGGATCGGCTGCAGACAAGGGCCAGAAGTAGGAAATTTTCGATCTAATGACGGGAATTCTCGATTATGGCATGATCACCGAGTTTCATTACCATTCGCTTTTCATCGCTATCTTCTGTGTCTGAACGTCTTAAGCCGGTATCGAATAAGCGATGAACACAATTTTTGCCGTCATTTAACCACTTTAGGTACACCAGCAGCAGGCCTTGGTGGCTCACTATTGTACCATAAATTTCCACACATAAACACAGCCTCGAACGCTAACCTCGCTCGATCGAAGCCTGCTGACGACGACCCCACGTGCACACTACTTCCAGCAGCAAAAGGGAAAACCGCAGAAGGTATTTATGCCACGCAGTCGAGCAATATTACCCACACGAACAACATACAATAAAGGGCCTAAATGCTTTCGACACATGCCATCGATGTTAGGCCGAATCGACCGACCCAGCTCGCGTGCCACCTGGAAAGGAAAGAACGCGTTCCATAGAGTGAACGCGCCGAAGAGGTATTCGCTGGCTTTGGGCGCTTATTTCGTGACGTCATCGCCACGCTTGCATGACGTGCAAACAACGTCTTGCCAAATATAGTAACAATGGCCTTCTATATATATATCTTTTTCGCGGTGGACAGTGGCAGCCGGTTCTGTATATAGTAGACCAAGCCTTGCAGCATCTAGAACACGCATATACCACCCCTCCCCCCCTCCCCTTCCCGTATTCCGACTCCTTATTGTCGTCCACGCGTTGTGCCACTGCTACTCGGGTCGTAAAAATAGCGTCCGAACTTGGCAGTGCTGCTTCTATTTTTTTTTTTTTTTGTAGAGATTACTTCTGAGAAAACAGGCCGATCGATTGTTCCTTTCACGGGCTTTGTAATGAATGAAGGAGTTGGTACCGCGTCGTTGTTTCGCCTCCGTGGTTCCGTGTTCCAAGTACCAAACAACGCGCTTTAAAAACGTCACGAAAAAGTGCGCACAAAAACACTGCCGTAAATCAGTGCTCTGCTTCTCTCGCCTTTCTCTTCCGTTCGCGCCCGCGCATAAAGTATCGTTAATCAATTAATCGATGCGTCCTAATCGACCCCTTCGTCGCCTAATCGGTTCAACGGGGAAAATGCAGTGCATATGGCGTCATTGTGAAGTAGATGCAACATTGCGATGGGGAGAAAGGGCAAGATATTCAGTTGTGCTTGATGTCACTGACAGGCCGCACAATAACTTTGGTGACTGCTACCATAAATAATTTTTTTTTCTTCTTGGCTTTGTTAAGAGGAGATTGCCATCGGCTGGAGAATTATATAAGCCGGAAAAAAAAAAAACCTTCCGCGCATTTTGTTGCTGGCAAAGTGCATTTTGTTAATGAGCGGAACACAGAAATTTCGAGGGGGTGAACGAGGCGTAAATTTTACTGCCTGAAACTTTGGATTCACGTGTTTTTAACACTTTTCGTACTAGTGTTCGTTAATAATCGCGATGTGGTTTCATCCTCTGCATGCGACTGTACTTTCTCGTTACAGAAAACGCGTTGAGGAAAAATCCACAATTTGACCACTAATAAAAAGCTTGCCCATTGGTGGAAGTCAATGAAAAAAAAAAATGGAGCTGCAATTCTGAATAATTACGCTCTAAAGAAGAAAAAAGTTCTAGTCTTATAAGAAGGTGCTATCTAGTTATAGGAAGGTTATAAAAGTATTTTCATACCTTTACTGTCAGTGGCGCCAGCGTTGGCGTAACAGATAGTTAAGCAATCGTTAAAGAGAAGGCGAAATGGTTTTTTGAGGATTTGAGGTTCTTCAAGAAATCGAATCTATGGAGGTTGAAGGTAAAGCATGCAAAGTATTTTTTTCGCCAGATTTAAAATAGTGACGTAATCGCCAATTAAAACCGCAGCGATAGTCAGGCTTCTTCTCACTACGGTAAAGAAGTGCGGAGAAACTGGCGACGACGTCATTGTCGAAATTTGGGATGTCCGCTACCTTCGTCCACGAGCTGCAGTGAGCTTTCAAACACCGCCAAACAATGCTTCGTGGGCCTCAACGTCGACGGCGTTGGTTTAATTCCTTGACACAACCGTTTATTAGCTGGAGACGCAGCACCGCTCCATGTGACGTCATCGTTGCGGCCTCTGTCCATCGCTGCGCACTGCAGAGAAGCCTGACCACCAATGCGGATTTGTTCTGCGTTTACGTCACCATTTCAAATCCTAGCACAAAAATACTTCGCATGCGTTACCTCCAAGTTTCACACATTCTACCCCTTTAAACTTGTCGAATTCTAAAACCTCTTCACCTGCCCTTTAGGGCGAAAGAACATCGCTTAAAATAAAAAATTTTATTGGTTGTAGTCGAGAGGAGCAATGCTAAACAAAAGGAAAGAAAAAATGATGGAGAAAGAGGAAGGTCGAGCCACATTTCCTGAGCACGCAAAGGTTTTGCTTTTTTTTTAGAAATATCTATAACAAGAAAAGGATTGGGCGGCATGTGACCTTTCCGTGACGATTCAAATGAAATTACTCTCAGCTAGGAGCGAATGTGTTCACCTGCTTATTACGAACGGCTCAATACGCTCCTCTACTGTAACTGTGTGGACATGGGCGCACCGTATAGCCGTAATTTTTTTGTGTGTTTTTGTCCGATCAATGCGGAGTTTCTTAAAATACTCTAGTCCCTTTCTCAAAATGAAGCATTGCCCCAAGAAAAATTTCAATAGAATGTGCATCACGGAAGTGAATGTAAACGTTCTCGTTCTTCAAAGTAATAAAACCTTTCACTTTAACACCGAGATAAACCCAAAACAATATTTTTGTATTCATTGTAAGTGACTGAGAGCGTATCTCCATAATTTTCACATCAAGAAGGGTAATCACAGAAGGCGTTAACATTAGAGGCAAATGAGTAATACGGTGCGTTAGCATGCAGCTGATTTTCGCTCTAGCTAAGGTGTACGTGAACAGCATTTTATTGCTATTGCTTTACTGTCTGGCGATAGACGTGCGTCAGATTGCGCTCCTTTCGGACAATGTGCACGTGCTTTTGAGGTCGGTTCGCTCACATGGTACTCTGCCAGTGGACAGCAGAGAAGAAACGAGAGGCTTGTGGAGGGGAAAGAGATGTGCAGACTTCGCAAAGAAAAATTCAGGGGGACACTTTGTTGACTTAAAGTGCGGAGAGGCGAAAGCCTTCAGCCCGGTGTTGATGCTTGTGTCACTGATGTGTGGTTAAGATGTTGATTAAGTGCACAATTGTTTGTGAATCTTAAATGATGGAGACACTGGAGGTCGTTTGAGAGGCACTCGTCTGATTTGACGCCTTTCCATAAACACATCCCAGCGTCCTAGACAAGGAGAACTACATATGCGTTGGCAGGAAATAGCGTAGTCGTTAGCGTGCTCGGCTGCGGAACGGAAGGATGGTGGAGCGAATCCAATCGCGCACAAAGATTTTTTTCAACTGTTAACGAGTTGAAGAGCGGAACGGACGGTATGAAGTCACTTCCGTTGCGTGACTTCCGGTTGGCGATGTAACGGACGGACAGGATCTCGACCGGGAGTATAAACCATCAAAATCTTCCGCCTGAAAATTGAAAATTAAATAAGAGAAACGTACATAACAATGTCCTTCTTTCAGGCGACAGCTGTTACATGCTGTTAACAACGAAATTCGTAACCTGATCTTACATTCCATTCGTGTGTGCCTCTATTTGCATAAGGACTGCAAAACAAATACAGCGCTTCGTCTGCATCCGCAGCAGCAAATTCAAACAAGAAGGAAAACGTACATTCAGTACGCTGGACCGCAAGCCCACTGATAGGACGCTCATTAATTAAGAGATGTAGAGAAAATCAAGGTCCACGTGAAAACATCCCCAATATTTCCAACAACAAAAACAAAAAGGAGTAGTATGTTCTTTGTCGTCAATAACCATCCACGTCACCCGAGACGGTTGGTTTTGTTGCAGTACTACAATGCTTTACAGAAAAGCAAGCTTGCCGATCAAGTGGTGAGTCGTTTTCGGCTTCCTAGCTCATGAGCAGCGGTTTCTTTTCAGACGCATCACGTGCTTACAAACATCGACATTGCCAAAAACGAAACTACAAATCCTGCGGAGTTCCACAAAAAGAAAGGTAATTGCTCTTTACCCGCATACTGACCTGATGGAGCCACGGGCTGGGCTGACAGTACTCTGCACACTACTGGGGTAATCACGCGCGAAAATAAGCTAACTGAAAGGACGCGTACAGCCGCCATCACTAGAGTGATACTTGGCGCTGCATTTTCCGCCGGTCGTCATGTAAATTCACGAATTTCCGTATTCGCAGCGCCACTTGCAACGCGTTTCAATAGAGAGAGCATTAGAGAGGAAGACAAAGAGGTCGGCCTGAGGAATAATTATCTGGCCCACTACTCTGCACTGGGGGAAGATCCCAAGTACGGCGGCCGAAACTAAGCAGCGCTTGCACGTAACCTCACCAATATGGCATTCAGTTATCTCCAGATTCATAAACATGTAGCGCCGTCTAGACGAGGTCTTCACACTTTTTTCTGAGATCTCACAGCTTATCACGAAAAACATTTAAGCATAGCGGAAATCTATTTGGTGATTCGACCTACCAAGCATTGCACCAGTGATAAAGGCGGGACAGAGAAAAAAAGTAGACAGGACAGATTTTAGGTCTCTGTCTCCGTTAAATTTGGCGAGGTCTGTATGTTTTTCCAAACATGCACATATCATCGCGCCATGCGTTTCGGTGGGTCACCAAATTGAGTTCATGCCCCGTCGTCGCTTTTCTCTCTCCACCTCAGGGCTCTCTTATCTGCTCATGAAGAGCGTCTACCTGGACGCGTTCGTGGTGCACGACCGGTCGGCGCTGGAGCCCGTGTACGTGCCGGGCGAGATGCCCGCCCCCTCGCGGCCGCAGCCCCTGTCGGCGCTCAAGGTGTCCGACTCGGTGCATGTGCTGGACGACGAACGCTTCCCGCCCATGGCCCCGGCCGCCGCGGCCTCCACGGCCGAAGACACGCGGGCCAGGCTGGACCACCAGTGGCGCAAGTTGGTGGGCGGACAGCCGCTGGACTGCATCCGCGACTACTTCGGCGAGAAGATATCCTTCTACTTCGCCTGGGTGGGCACCTTCATCGCGTCCCTGGTGGTTCCCGCCGTCATCGGCCTTGGCGTCTTCTTCTTCGGCGTCATCGAGAAGTGAGTCGCGCTGCAGCGACGATGAGAAGAGAGCGGACATGGAAAAGAGACGAGCATCATACATGCGTCTTTGCGTGAACTGCTGTATCACGTATTGCACATCTGTGTGGAGGCATTGTCCACAAATATGGATATTTGAACTCCACGGCAGTTCAGTCTTAAATACTATTTTTATTGCGATAGTGCGTGCGTGTGTGTGTGCGTGTGTGTCAGTGATTGAGTGGTGTGATAGCGTGAGTGCGAGTGAATGGAGTTCTTTATAGATGATAAACAACGCCCGATGTAGGAGTGAAATGCGCAGTTTACTAGCTATCGAGATCACTAGTAATCCATTTTAGGCCATCAGGCCTTCTTTTCACTGTGTACAGGGCGCCACAAAAAAACCTTATTTTTCTCGTCGGTCTCACAAGAAAATCGTTACGTTAAAGTATCTGACGGCACAGTACGCTTTTCGCCATTTGCAATTAACAGCGTTGAAAGATATAGAGACGCATAATAAACACCATGCCTCAAGGATGCGCCACGGTTTGCGTACTATGTATCCAAACATATTTGCGCATACGTTTTCTTTGTTTTGTCTGCAGAGTGACCAGCGACAAGGACCTGCTTAAGAACGACACCAACGCTGCAAACTACACGTGAGTCCGCAATTAACGCTTTCTCGTAATTTGCTTATCTCAAAACATCGAATCCCAGCATTGTGTAGATGTTTCAGCGCTTCTGCACGTTGACTAAAAAAAAACAGTAAGAAAGCTGCCCTTTCTTTTTTTGCTACTGTTTTATTATAGTTCTCACCATATTAAAGAAGTAGTCTGGAACGCCTAAATTGTCCACATTGCTCGACTCATGAAATTTAGCACAGCTGCAGAACTACGCACTACGCAGCAGTGTTCTTAGCCAGTCTACTGTTTCTTACCCCTTATGAGAGATTCAAAGGGAACAGAAATGAGCTGACTGCCTGTTTCCATAACAAATTGCAAACACTGAGCACTAAGCACAGAAAGTGTTTACTTCAACAACAACCGCAGCTAGTAACTTTGCACGCGCATTGCAGATGGCACGAATAATCGAATTCTCTGCGTGCATTAGTGCAACGCAGCGTAGTGCAACTTCCCCACACTTCTAAGTGACGAGTCGTGTCGCAGACACGAGAAAAAATCGCGTAAAGTGCAAGGACCTAGGGTTAACGCGCCGGCACTGAATTTCTCGTTTCCCACACAGAGATGTGAACGCAATCATCTACACTGTGGATGTCATCAAGGCCGCTGGGGACACCTTCCTCACCCCCTTCTTCGCTTTCACGGTCTGTCTCTGGGGTGAGTAGCGCCCCCTGAGGCTTTATTGTTTTCCCCACCTGCGTCCAGTTCCGCTGGGTGCCAAGGCCATTACCGATGTCGTGCATCGACCGGTTCCCATTGGGCTCGCTGAGTGCCAAACAACGCCGCCCGGAAAGTGCCAGGGAAAGCCACTTTCTCTGTTCTGAACCTGTCGCAAACAACTCCGCTCGGCAGGCCGGGTGTTTACCAGACGTGCTAGCCGGCATGTAATTACACAAATCGCGTCAAAAAAAAAAGCAAACCTCACAGCGAGGGTGTGGTGCCAGTAACAGCTGCTTTCAAATCACTAAATGCTTTTAAGATGAACAAGTTGCAAGAGGGTATTGCTGTACATCGGCTTACACTTATGTTTGGCTCAGGAAGCAGTTTACTGTTAGAAATCGACTGCAGGTCGGTGACCTCGACTGCGGTTTTTGTACTTACGCAGACGCGCCGTTGAGTGAGGCGCGGACCACGGCCGTGTCCTCGAGGTCATTTGACCGGGTGTGTCATTTAAAAAGTGCACAGTACGGCGGAATTTCTTACTCTTACACGGCACGCAGTACATGTACGTGATAAGTGAAGGTTGTGCGCGCGGTGTATTCGGTGCGAGCTCACGACAGCAAGCAATGCGCGTCGACGTTAAAAGCACTCAAAATCCGCCATTCTCGTATGTTTTTCCTAGAAATCTCTACGTGTTGGTCTTGCTCCAGCGTGCGCGCCCTTCATTTGGCGAGAAAGATCGATGTCGATTATGACGCCCTCTGAGGGCGCCCGTGAGAAATCGTATTGGCGTAAGTTTTCACGCAAATGCTGGGACACCGTGAATTCGCGTTGCTGAAAGTGCGGGCTGTCGACCTGATGGCGCCGTTGTGTGCGAAGGTCTTCTACAAAAACGGCTTGCTTTTCAAGTGGACTGGTCCTGTGCCGCAAATCCGAAGCGTCGCCTATTTCGAAGGATTCTCGAATCACCAGACTCCGATGGCATTACGGCTCGTCCGGGTTACGCTTACAAATGAATCCCGATTTTGCGAACAAATTATGATTTCCCATTAGTCAGCCATTCGATTTATAGCGTCTACGACTTCGGTTTTGCGAAGTAAAACTAAGCGCCAAAATCAATTTACAACCCCCCCCCCCCCCCCCCACACACACACACACCATTTTCATGCATTAATAAAGGGAAAAATAAGTGAAATAATGCCTCAGCAGCAAAGACAAAAGTCAAGGAAAACCAGATTACATTCAGTCCACTTTGCTAGACTAAAATATTTATAGAACCGATATTCGTGCGCATTCCGCACACAAGGAACCCCCGAAGCGTACAGGAACCTCCATGCATGCTCATCGCTTGGCCGAGGTGGCACCGTGAATGTGCCGCGCAACGTTCTATCTGCTTCGACATCGTTCTTCAGCGCTTGCACTTCGAAGTTCCGAGTGACTCTCTCTTTTTTTTTGTTATTGTATGATTGTTCTGACAATAAAGCCCCAACTGGCTGAAATCCAAAGGGAAGGTTTTCCGCGCCTAAGGAAACTCTAAGTCCTTCAGCCATTCTGCGCGGAGAAGTAGTTGCGGCTGTAGCTCTAAAACACCCCGCTTTTCGATAAGCTCACCCAATGTAGACTAACTTGGGTCACATAGCTACGTGCAGCAACTGGCAAAAGTTTATGAAACGAAGGTTAGGAAAAAAGAAACTTAAATGCATGGCTGTTCTTGCATGCAGCCTGAAATAAATATACGGACCTTAATTCTGAGGGTGTAAATTACAGTGTTAATAAAATATCAAGCAATGCGTTCTCGATGTAATTAAACTAAATTTCTTCGCTAAAGTCGGATTCCATGCATTTGTGACTGCGGGGGTATGTCACAATGCGTACAGGGTCTACTTCCAAGACCAACGTGGCCGAGAAATGGACTTCATTGATCACTTTACTGCACAGGACATATTATCTGAAGTGCGAACACCAGATAATGCATTATGGCGTAGAAAATAGTCAAAACGAGTTTTAATTGAATGGACTTCTAATTAAAGAAAAAATTAAAAACTCCACATAATATGCCAACCAAATAGGGAAGCACCCACACTAAGGCCCGCAGCTGCCCGGCCAGTCTGGATCCTACTAGCGAGCAGGGTATATGCTCTACAACACCCACTTGCAACACACCTCGGTAGTGTTTTCAATGGCAAGCAGGAGAAGGTGAGCGTTTTCGGTCAAGTCATACGAGAGCGCCATTGTTTACAGTGCAGCAGAAACCCCTAGCACAGCTCTCGCCGTTACTAGAGACCGAAAGGGTGAAGACAGTAAACGGCGGATGATAGTCCTCGGCTGCGATTGTTTGCGATCGATACTTCGCGAAATGAAGCCATGTCCAGAGCGTCGCGAAATCTGCTCGGCGCCGAAGCCATAAATAGGGCGAAAGGACATCATGCGGCCATTCTGACATTGCTTTCAAGGACGCAGTTCCCAAAGCGGTCGCATAGATCTGCTTGCTATCCAGGAGGTCCCCGTAAAATGAATGTGTGCAGCCGAGTGGCCTTCCATCGTTCGCGAGCCATGCCTGCCCAAAACAGGATCTGTACGAAGTTTGTTACGACGCCAGTTTCGGACGCACCCTGTGTTAGGGAACATGGTACAGGGCAGAGAAAGCTAGGAGGTCACGGACATGGCATCCCGCCAGATGCATTCAGTCAGTTTATTCGCTGTCAGTATTTTTTTTTCTTGCTTAGTACGAATGGCTTAATGACGTTTGGTTCATGCATGCAGCAGTGCTTACTATAAACAGTGGATGCTATGGAGCTATCAGCCGCCTTTTTTTTTTTTTCGTGGCCGTTCTACATAGATGGAAAAGTTTCCGAGGCTTCAAATGTATAAAATGTGGTCGAAATTCAGGTCTACGTGTACGTTTTGCACAGGGTCAGTTGCATAATTTTAATTTTCGCTGTGGCTCGAAAATGCGCTTTTATTTTTGCTTAGCTTAGAACCTGTGTTCTCTCCACTTCTGGAATGAGCGCGTACTAAGACATTATGCACAAGCTTTCCTTTGCAGCCGTGTGGCTGCGCTCGGGTGGATGTCAATGAGTAATTACTCTCTTATTACAAATCTACTCCACCTTGGGCGAATCCCCTAAAAACATTTGACTAAAACTGTTCCCACTTCGAGTAACTGATCAATTCGCTCTCGCCCTACCATAGGCGGCTTGCCGACCCGGTTAGCTCAGTTGGTAGAGCGACTGCTTCGGTGTAGCGGTGGTCCCGGGTTCGAAGCCCGGACCAGGACGAATTTTTCTTTAACTACGAAATTTCTGAGAAAGCTGTTTAGCTTTCTTTTATAGCCGTATGCCTGCGCTCGGGTGGACGCCAATGAGTAACTACTCTCTTATTACAAATCTACGCCACCTTGGGAGATTCCCCTAAAAACGTTTGACCAAGTACAGACAATGTGTTCATTAGTTATCAAAATGGCAGAGGAACTAAAGCTACTGTACGACAATAGAAGAACTTTTTCGTAAATGGATGGGTGGAAGTCAGCCGAAATAGCATTTTCTCGGGATGTGGATGAACACAGAGAAAAGCGTAGTGAAGAAGGTGATGATAAGGTCCTGTGAGCAGTGGACTCTAAGCGTTACATGCCATGCACTGGGCAGCACTTCTTTGCGCACTGGTACCTGGCAGGCCAGCTTGTATAACCTTACGACAAATATCATGAACCATCAACTCCTTCGTGGCACAGAGCTACTCAACGCACAGAAAATTCAGCGTTCAACATCTGGGAGAACATACTAGATTCTAAACCCGCATACACCTATGTGGAAATAATAAGGAAGTAAGCTGCCCTCTAGCGCACACCCTTCTCCATATAGGTCACACCCTAGGGCTGCACTAGAGGCCAGCTTGCTTACTTTTTACTCCTTTCTGCTGAGAGTGTACACGAATGCAATAACTGCAGGCGGATCTTGAAAAACCACCAAACTCAACGCCATTAGTTTGCGTGCGACAAAAAATCGGTGTGATGTATTCGCCAAGGGGACTTGATGGGATGGAGCGCTCGGGTCTTCCATTAGGATTCCATTTTCTTCCGGACATGGCTAATACACGCGTGCATGGGTACATGATGTCGCCAGGTACCAGTTCCCTACCTATTGCGGACGTTCCAGTGCAGATGTCAGCGACACAGATTAGAGCCCAAAGCCTCGCCGCAGTAATTTGGGTTCCCAAGACACTAAAGTGTGCAGCGAGAACCCCACACCATTGCCGTCCTTAGGAGTGTTTTTCAAGAAGCGCAGGAAGTTACCACTAAACTAATATGTCCAACATTCTTGGACAAAAATTCTGGAAATTGGAAAATTGTAAGGTAATGTTACGGAAAAAAAAATTGAAGGTAATGGTTCATTCTTCCGATGTGTGGCAAGCTCTTTCTTTTAAAGTGTTTCAATCGCTCGCATCGAGCACTTAAGGCTGCCATCGAAAGTCAATGGGGAACGTTTTTGACGTTAGAAGAAAACTTGAATGGCAAAAAAAAATTGCAAGCCTGTCGACGGGACATCTGCGGATATATCTACTGTTCCCGTTGTTCCCGTTGAAAAATGCTTTTGTCCAGAATTGTTGGGTATGAGATGGCCGGGTGATCCCGCAGGCACGGTGTTCCTGGAGATCTGGAAGCGGCGCCAGGCGTCCCTGGCGCATCGCTGGAACGTGGACCACTTCTCGGTCGAGGAGCCCGAGATGCCGCAGTACTACGGCACCGTGGCCGTGCGGGACCCCATCACGGGCGAGCTCAGTTGGCACTACCCCATGTCGCACCGCATCGCCAAGTACTGCTGCTCGGTGGGATTCTTCGTCATGATGGTACGTCGGCCACACCGGGCGCCTATGCACTGGTGCACGAAAAAACGGGCCGACTGGTGTCTCAACGTCGCGGACAGCAGCCACCAGGACAGCACACATCGTCCCATCGGTCACCTAGTAGATATATATAAGCACACAGCTTTTCGCACTTAAATATAAGTATCAGTAAACGGTATCATGTGCGCAGATTCGTGCAATGCGCAGAAGAAAAAAAATTGACATAGCTAAGCTTAGCGGCTTTGCGCATTAATCCTAAGAATGTGATTAAGAAGCGCGGCGGCGGCGAGCCCAGTCTTCTTCGTTTTGCTGCGAATCGGCCGTAGTACTTGCAGAAATGCGCGCTGTGACGTCAAGCTGAGCGTCGCGCCATCTACGGTCGGCCCTTGCTCCCGCATATACTGCTCTTCGGTGCTTGGCGATGACGTCATATTAGATGTGCTCCGGCACGTCACAGGCTACGTGTGGAAGGGCTCCATAAAATAACTCTCGCTGTAAAGCGTAAAGCTTGACGTATGAATGTTCGACGGCACTGACCAGAGAACATAATCAGGGGCTGTATTTTGAGGTGGTTGGTTTCCAGATCATTTTATCTGACCTTTCACCATTGGTCGCTGCTGCCTTTGACGTCAAGGCTTCTAGTTAGCATAGCCGTTTGCCATTGGCTGTTCAGCACTAGCTATTTGTCCGGGCTGACCAGTGGCAAATAGGAACAAAGAGGAAAACAGTCACTATGAAATGCGGCGCCTGCCCGATGTTTATGGTCGCGTGGAGTCGGTTGATAACATTTTTCAGTTAGTATCACGTAAGGACGTCGTAGTTCCGGAGTCCATGGCGTTTTCGGGGGATTAAGAGTTGTTAATGATCTCTGAGCTAGTTACGAAATCTTTAGATGCCATCTGGCGGCAGGCGTGAGCCTGCTAGCACGCGAGATGGAGAGAAAGCCAAGGTTGGAGAGAGAATGTGACAAATAAAGCCCCTAGCTAGGTCTTTAGGTAGGTTTGTTAAAAAAAAAATCGAGGACTTTATTGACAAACAGAAACGAGGCTCGTGCGTATATTAGCATCATCTTTTTTTCTTGTAATCGCGTCTGCAGCTTTATATGAAAAAACCTCTTCGCGCACCCAATTTAAACAATAGAAATCTATCCTATTCTCTTATTTTTATCATATTAGACAATTTTTTACTCTTAGCTTCCAACGCGTGAACAATTGCGCATTACATTGTGCAGTCGTCTCAATCTTTCCTTTCTCCTTCCTTTTCGTGCTCCCATTTCCGTTTCTTTAAATTAACCCCACTTCCCAAAAAGATTTGTAGTTAAAAGAAAGAAAAGTTAATGGTACTAACGCTATAATTAAGCGAGCACAAATGAAGGCCTGGTACTAACGCTATAATTACGCGAGCCCAAATGAAGGCCCGGAAGATTACATATTATCAAGTTGTTGCTTCGTTTATTCTTTCTTTATTTCTCTTCCAGTCCATCGTAGTACTCATCAGCGTGCTTGCTGTCACCTTGTATCAAGTGTACATGTACAATGCCTACTGCAACTCGGAGACAACCTGCGAAGTTGTACACGGCTCCGTTGTAGCACCGGTGCTCAACACAATATCCATCATGGTTCTGGGAAAGGTACGACGGCCACAGGCAAATGCCTTCCCCGCACGAAATGACCTGTGTAGAACTCTGAAAGGCTGGCAGTTCTTTTTTCTTACCATTATTGTTAGCGTCAGGGAGAGAAACGTGGTTGCGACTGTACAAGTTAGTATATGCTAACAATCACAGATTATGAAACGCATTGGGTATGTTCATAACCACAACTTTGCCTTCAGTGTGATAACGAATTGCATGGCTGTTTCGAAAGATTATTTTTGGTCACAGTTGTTTTTTTATTTCTCTAGATATATTCATATGCTGCAGTCCAGCTGACAGATTGGGGTAAGTATACATTCTCGATATATGGCGCGAGTCATCAAACGCATTATTGTGCATTCGACCTCTCTGTCCTGACAGGTTGAACGTGCGTCGCGAGCTGTATTTTCATGCTATAGCCGTTAAAAAAAAACTAGAACACGGTAATTTTACTGTATAAGCAGTATCTTCAACAATGAGTAGCAGGAGCACAGCAAGGTTCAATGAATAACAAAAACATCATTCGCCGGAGCATTCAGCGACGAAATAACGCAGCTTTTTCGCAGTTATCTATAAAGTGAGCGGAAACAGCGCTTTCGCGGGATGAATTACAGCGTCATTTCTTTTTTTTTCAGAAAACCACAGAACAAGAAGTATGTACAATGACGCATTAGTAATCAAGCTTTTCGCCTTCCAATTCACCAACACGTACGCTTCACTTTTCTACACTGCCTTCTTCAGGGAGGTAAGCCATTGGGAAGCGCCCCATTGTAGGGATGAAGTCAGCAACCGCACAGATGTCACGTAATTAGCTGCAAGAGCGATCGGTCTGCATCAATCCCAGTACAATGTACTTATCGCGAACAGAGTCAGAACACGGCCCGCCGGTCACCGCGTGGCAAAGAAAATAAATATTACGCTCAGCGCGGACGACTCGAAGACTAGACATATCGGCGCATCTCGCATGACGTCACAGCGTTCTTGTACTGCACTAGATAAATCCACATTACCACGCATAGCCTTGTAGCCTCTCTAACAACTAACATCACGGGTCGCGGTTACCACAGTCGAGCCTCGTTGTGACGAAATATTGGATATAACGAAGGAATGACAATTCCCCTTGGAAGCTCGATCAACACGCTCGGCTATTACGAAGCTACGGCTATATAACGAAGTAATCACCTGACCCCTTCAACTTCATTATAACGAGGTTCAGCTGTTGGTATGTATGGACCGCGCTCGTTGGAACACTTGCGTGTACTGTAGTCCGAACATAGTTATACACTAAACAAAATCGTCTCTTAATGAGCTTGACAACGCGACAATTAGTGTAAGAGAACAGAGTAAGTAACGGGTCTGAGAGCACGTGCACACACAATTAGATGGTATGCGCTTAAACTGTACATACGGAATTCTCAGCGAGCAATGTGACAGTGTTCACGATGACAAGAGCGAATAAAATAGTGAGTTCAGGGAAGTGCACATCATTACAAGCAGCTTAATTACAGTTACGATTAATGCCAAATGGTATAAAATGAAAATGTTTTAACGTACGAATTACAGTTACGATTAATGCCAAACGGTATAAAATGAAAATGTTTTAACGTACGAACTCATCTTTATTCCACTTCATATGTGTGTGTGCCGCGTGCGTGCATGTGTGCGCGTGTGTTTGTGTGTGTTTTCCCGCAGTGCGCAAAAGAAGTCGCAACAACCCAGCAAAACAAACATGTAGGTTTGGGTGGTTTTGGGGATTAGGTCCAGTAGCGGAAACGCACAGTACATCCTTTCACGCCTTGAGCCTTTTTCATTTCTTACCTTCATCAACAAGCGGCGCACATTGTTAGTAGTAGCTCTATGGTGCTAGTAGCGAATGTCAAGTGAAAGGCAGGAAAGGAAGGAAGTGGAGTGTCGGACAGGTCAGAGCACAGCACGACGCTACGTATGTTTCACCGCAGTGGCGTTAACGGCGCATAATGGTTAGGGCGCTCGACTACTGATCCGGAGTTCCCGGGTTCGAACCCGACCGCGGCGGCTGCGTTTTTATGGAGGAAAAACGCCAAGGCGCCCGTGTCCTGTGCGATGTCAGTGCACGTTAAAGATCCCCAGGTGGTCGAAATTATTCCGGAGCCCTCCACTACGGCACCTATTCTTCCTTTCTTCTTTCCCTCCCTCCTTTATCCCTTCCCTTGCGGCACGGTTCAGGTGTCCAAAGATATATGAGACAGATACTGCGCCAGTTCCTTTCCCAAAAAACCAATTATTATTATCATAATGGTCGACTTTCTCACTTATACCACACAACTAGCGCCGAATAATTCCAAACAAAAAGAGAACGTGCGGACTCCGCAAACAAACGCATAGCAATCAACATGCTGCCACCAATCTTTTGAATCAACTTGTCTCTGAAGGCCAGGAAAGGCGTCTGCGGCTGAACTCCTAGTTCGGACGCAACCTTTACGACTCTCGCTAGATGTCTATCCCTTCCCTTTTTCGATTTGTGTTTGTAGCAGGTGGGAGCCGACAAACCGCATATCAGATTTTAACGCGAGAACATTAAAGGTCCCGTTACGCAGAAAATCTGGTGTCGGCGTCCGTGTTGTGAGCGAAAAATAAGGTGGTGTAGGGTCGCCCAGGTGGCCACCTCTCGGAGAAGCAACCTAGGTGGGTCACCTAGGTCACGCGACCATGTGGCGTCATCACAACCTGACCACCGGATTGCGAGTAAACACACCCCCGTGGCAGGTGGCTGTTAAATAAATGGTTGATGGCGAGAGGTTCCTTGGGAAGAGCAATCTGGTTCTCACAAGGCCCACCGGTGGCAGCACCTGCCATCGCAAAACAGTGGCGCATCCCTTAACCGCTGCACCATTGTTGAAGGAGTGGTGTGAGGACTACCAGGCATCTATGAATGTAAAGTTGAGAATGACCAATTCCGCATATATGGGCATTAACTCGCTAACGCTATCGCATCAGCTCCTTAAGGCGGAGCTGAAGTGTCCCCTCCAATTATTTCTTCTTCTCCTTCCCGCTCCTCGCGCAGGGCCGGTCCGGGCTCTTCGGACTGGGCGATCAGTTCAGAGACCGATGTGGCCACCCGGGTCGGGACACGTGCATGTCCCTGCTCTCCCTGCAACTGCTCATCCTCATGATCGTCAAGCCCTTTCCCAAGTTCTGCTACGACGTCATCTGGCCGTAAGCATGAGCGCGTGATGCCCCGCGCCTCTCTGTGAGCTATGTCCACACCCTTGCACATCACAAGCTATTGAATGCGCAAACGCGTTCGCTTTCTGGAACGATAAAAAAAAAAGTTGGCAAAATAGAGAAGAAAAGCAAGGCTTACAGTTCCAGTGTGACGCAGACGTTTCAGCTAAGAACTTGGCTTTCATTCAAACGAAACGTACACGCTAAAGGGAATAATGGCGCAGCATCAAGCGACGACGACACCAGAAGAGCACATACACGCACAAGCGTTGGCGCTTGTGAGTGTACGTGCCCTCCCGGTGTCCTCGTCACTTGATGCCGCGCCATTATTCCCTTTAGCGAGTCTGACCAACTTGACCAACCCTATACGCTTCTTGAAACGTACATATTTGTCCCGATCTCTTAACAGCGAACTTTTCAGCATCAATGATCAGGCATCTCACTGTCACTTCCGTGAAAAAAATCTTCTTGTCTTTGCCTAGCACAGCAGCTCATGTGCGCCTACTTAAATACTATAAGCCTTGAGCTCAGTCATTGCACTTACACTAATAAGTGCTGCAAGAATTAAAGACCGCCAGCACACATACTATAGCCATGTGCATAAGTACATGAAATTCCGTCCACACGTGAGTGTGTTCAGGAAACTAGCATTTAAGGAGGTTACAGAGATGACTTGCAGACCAGACATTCTAATAATAATGTAACTTGCACACCCGAACACTATGGGATGCTGATAATTTAGAGCACAAAACAAAGCTTGATTTTCTTTCCGCACGTCCGTTAAGCGATAGACGTCCGTCACTTGGATACGGTGATTACCAGGGCTAGCCTGTATTGCTGAGAAGTTGTACGTTCGATATCAATACCGCATACTCAAATTGTATAGTTTTTATACCCACGCAACGTACAATATCAGCAAGAACACTTAATGCAGTCGTAACTTCACAATAAGCCCCGTTGACACATTGCTGAAGTTCCCGACCTTTTTGTAAAGCACATTAACCGACTGTTCTACATTCCACATATTTTCACAGGACATCATGCAGACTACTGAGTGGATGCGAACCCCGTCAAGGGTCTACATGGACAATAAGCTAAAAATGTCAGCGACGAAAGAAACCACAGGGGAATAGTAACGTTCGGATTTGAAATGAACGGGACGTTTTGTTTCCGTTGTAGATTTGGTGACACAAGGTAGAGAAGAGAGAAAGAGGCGGGTCGTCTGTGCCAGCAATTCGCACCGAATTCTGCACAACTGTCCTGGACACCACGCTAGCCCTGATCCTTGTCATTTGCCACCCCTGCAGGCTGATGAAGAAGGTGCTCCGCAAGTGGGGCATCATGTACAGGGTGGCGGACGAGAAGGTCTCCGACCAGCACTTTCTGCTGCGCGAGCTCTACAAGCAGGACGACCCGGAGTTCCGCAGGGACGAGTTCGCCGAGAAGATCATCCAGTACGGCTACCTCATGGTGAGGGCACCTCCGTTGCGTGAAGGACCACGGCCTCACCGCTCGACGGAGCACGAAGCCATTCGACTGCTGCTCAAACATTTGAACTCCACAAGCGCAAGGGACCGTTTATGGCCTTGACGTGGATACTTTTGTGTATAGTTTTTTTTTCCCTCATTAGGTTTTCCTCTTTATCCCAACCCGCCTATTTCCAAAGTCCGTTCGGCGCAAAGGCGCCTCCTCTCCGCCAGCTCCTATTGTACATGCGCAATTAATATTAGTGGCAGGCTCGTGCAACAGATGGCGGCAGCTGTCAAGCACAAACTTTCCACTTCGCTGGCGCAGCTGTCTCTTCATGGAACCAGATCGCGCCTGCGTCTCCCACGTGCGTTTGTTTTCAACCAGTAGCAGATAAATCTTCGCCACTACTCAGAGGGCGCCACCCCTTGTGAAAAAGGCGGATTCCAACTGGACATAATTAGTTTGACATGCGTCCGGTTAAAAAGACTCATGTACGGCTGGTTTCCTCCCTTTAGTGATTTACGTATTTATAGATTCATCTATCTGTATTCCTCTTATTTGATTATATTTGCTTTCCACTAGACACTCAGGAGTCAGGGTGTATAGCCGTAAGGCTTGTGAGGGTTCCAAGGGTGAGGACGGGGAGAGGTGGACGGGTTTATTCTTCCATTTTTCTCTCGTCAAACCACTTCTAATACAGTGGAATGCACAGACTAAGATTAGGAGACTATCTTGAGGTCTCAAGTGTACTTTTGGCAATGCTCTTCAGCTTAACGCGCCTGTCTCAACGCAGAGACACGGTACAGGCGCTTTTCCGTGCCTCCCGCGATCGAAGCTCGAGTCCTCCGCTTTGACGCCAGCGCGCGCCTTTCTCCCTCAGACACAGGTGCGTTTTTGTTTTTTGACAGCCTATATCTCTTACATAAGACGGCGAGTATCGCGTCTTCCGCTTTCCGGCTAATAGTATAGGACGACTGTACAATACCTACGAAGGGCAACGAGCAGCAATGAATCAATTAAGGTAATCGACTACGACGAAAAAGTATAGATTTGCACAAGCAAAAACTACAGCAAGCGGAGAATTACGAGGAGAACACTTTAAAAAGCATAGTTTATTTATAGCTTGCACAAATGCTTCGTTTCGTCATTAGGCGGGGAAAAGGGAGCGGGAGAGTCGTCCGCCGTCGGTGCTGCTAATGCTTATGAGACCTTGACCAGCGTGTGCCCGAAGCCATATCTTTGCCTTTGGCACGAGAAAGCCAGATTTAGTTCAAATGGGAGCAGTGGCTGGTGGGAAAGGAGACTAAGGGAAAGGGGGTGGGGACAGCCGTATACCGCATGTGTTGGCATTAGCGGCGCTCGCTTCGCGCAACATGCTGTTCGCCGTACTCGAGTGAAAGAAGCGCTTCTAGGCAGCGGCCAATCAATGGGAGGCCATGGATCGTCATGGCGACAGCAACCGACGCGTTCGCTTCGACCGCGCGATGGCCTCCGCACGGGGAGACGCCCCTTCGCGCTGTGCAACCGCCGCGAGTCGCGTGCCCGCGTACGCGGCGCAACAAAGGAGGAGGAGGCCGGATACGACTTCACTCGCTGTTCGAGTAAAGTTCAGCGAAGAAGGGAAGGGGCGGTCAGCGAGCGAATAACTGGCGACTACGCAGCGCGCACTCGACTCGGACGATCAATTGCGATCAACGCCAAGAAATAAATAAAAAGGAAGGAAGAAAGCAAGGAACTCGGCTCTGATTACCGACTCGAACAGAGAAGTATCCCGTGGGCTTAGCGCGAAACAAGGGAAAATAGACTCCTGTGCGGAAGCTATTGTGGCAACCTCGTCAAAGAAAAGAAACATTGCCAGGAACAACGCTCATAAAAAATGCGGTGACTATGTTCACAGGGAAATGCACAACACAGCAGTGTCTGCTCAAATCTACAGCAAATGTTGTTTATTTTTAAAAAATTCAGTGTACTTGCGCTAATGCATAATTACTGTTGTTCCCATACTTGATGCCAATTAATATCAGCAATACCTATTCATATAAAACCCCGACTGCCTTGTACAGAGGGTCATGGGCCTAGTCGAGCGCCGTGGAGGCAGCTTTTAGCCCTTGACCTTTCCAGGGTGCATTATTTCTGGAAGATTTCTGGAAGAAATACCGAACTGAATTGAAACGAATTGAACTGAACCTATGCGTATGCGAAGTACACGCGACGCTAAAGGAAACATTTTTATTTGACTCGACATTTCGACCGGAGGACCAATCTTTTTCTTGAAAAATATTGCAGTATTCATTGCAGTATGCTCAAAGCTTCTCGCATAAAAGGTCAGTCACTGATCTGGTGGTGCCTTGGCACCGTTGGTTATCACTGGTTATTTTTCGTTATAGTAGGTTATCGCGTCTGGCTGGCGCAGAGGACTGGCCAACGCCCAAAGTAACTTAGATCCGAGGGGGCCTCTGATTACGGTTTCTGCTCTTTGTATCGTATGCTCTTTTTTTTTTTGCTGTTGTCATAAAAAGTTCGGTGTCAGAGAGTTAGCTCCAGATATCCGATCCTATCCAATCTGCGTCGTAACGGTAGTAATCAAAACGCAGCCAAAGAAGGTGCCGTCACATTACCATGCATGCATCTCATGACAGCAGGCCAACATTCAAGACTGACACTTATCTGTTTTTGATGTTTTACGGCAGCTGTTCGCGGCTTCATTCCCGCTGGCGCCGCTCCTGGCGCTGCTGTACAATATGTTCGATCTCCGGATCGACGGCAACAGGCTTCTCTGGCTCAACCGAAGGCCGGTGCCCTTCAGGGATGATGACATTGGTGAGTGGGTTGTCATGCGTGGAGCTCATTGTGGCGCTGCCTTGGACACAGCAACGCCTGGACGGTTTTAAGAGACTCCGACGGCAAAACTAAAGATAGCCCAGGTCGGTGCGGATTACCACTTGCTAATAACAAAGAACTTAGTTTTGCTCAAAACGAATTTACACGTCATAAAAGAGTGGGAAATTGCCACCACTGCCCGTTTCCATAATTAAAGTACGGTGGCGTCAGCGAAGGCTTTTGTTTTTGCTGCATAAAATAGAAAAGAAAGAATTGCGCTCCTGAATATTAGAGGGACACTGAGAAGAAACAGAATTCGGCCTGCATTGGTAAACCGCGATCTAATCACAAAGAGACTACTCTCCCCAGTAATAAGCTAGAAAAGATTTTTAAAAAGTAAAAACTAAATACAGGTGTCGCCATCAACCGGCCGATTTTGCAAGTGTTCTCAATGCGTTGACACAGATTTTTATGTCGCGGATCCCGGAGGCTACGCTACACCTCCAGTCACTTCAACCCGCATTTTTCGCTAAGGACGTCACTAGTTTGCATCCGCAGGCGGGAATATTTTTAAATACAATTTTCTCGCCGAAAGATGCGTCGTTGGCTGCGGGACAAACGTCAACAAAGCCACAAAGAGTCAGATAACCAATTTTTACAGAAAACAATAATTAGACGGATGTTGTCCTCGAGGGCAATTTTATGGCGAAAGAGAGGCAAAAAAGAAAAATTAAACATGGCAAATGAAAGAAAGCAAACCCACGTGGTGTCGACGTCATCGCCAATCGACACCAGAGTGGCGAGAAAAAATTCCATTTTTAATTCACGACTTTCCCAGCGATGATCTTGAGGGTTTCAATCACGGATTCGCAAAAGTTTTCTTCTCAGCCACTCTGTCGATACACTCTGAGCTGCTTGCAAACCCATTCTTCCTGTCTTCTTTGCTCTTTGCCCAGCACGCAGCGGCGCTAATTCTGACCGAGCACGCAACTGAAGGATCCTTCTGCTCTTTGTGTGTTGCAGTACTGTTCACGAAAATGTATATGTGCTGACAGCTCTCAACATATACGGCAGGGCGCACTGGCGTGTAATTAGGATCGTTCATAAGCTCCTGCAATCAATCACAAAACGCCACATCGAGGAAATTGTGAACCTCCTATCATCTAAGGCGTTAATTTTAGCAGCGCACACGAAAAAAAAAAACGCCTCGAGTTGTATTTGGTTTGGATTGCGTCAAGAGACGGTCAACTGCGTGGAAACGGGTTACAGTACTTGGCGCATCTACGCTCTTCCGGCCGATATATTTCACATTGCGCCAAAACAACTACACGAAAAGCAATAAATATGGCCGCAAGAATAGGCTTCCATGTTACTAGGCTCTCACGCAGATGCACGAGGACGTGGCTTAATCTGTTGCCATAGATACGGCATTTCGAATGGCTCGCGTGCCTGTCTAGATCCCGGCAGCGCGCCGTAACGACTTTTGGAGCGCCACCGAGACAAAGCCCGCGGCACCACCGATAAGAAAGGTATCGATTTGACGAGCGTCTCTCCACAGAAAGTCATTGTTTGCCTTGCCAGACCGCGCTCATACCTTGGGCTGGCACGACGACCGGTGCGCGGGCAAATACGCAGGCGGCGGGCGCACGTACATTGGTTTGATGGTCACAGCAGGATCCCCACTTGATCCTGACTGCACAGAATGCCTTCAGTGCGCAAGGAACGCTCACAAAGGCGGGATTAAGTCCCGATCAAATTCTAAGGCCGAAAACTGCCGCTTTCTTTGAGTACCTTGCAATAAGGCAATGAGGAAGTCTTTAACAACGCGAGTTCGGGTTTGGAAGGACAAAGACGTTTCAAAAACAACGAACTGACGCATGCCATTATTTCTCTTTCAACAGTGCAGCCACCAGCTTTCTTTCAGTAATATCACGGCAGCGTCGACCAGACGGCCGTTCTTTGAGCGCCCCATGCAGGGCTGTAGTGGAGAAACGGAAGACAGTACATGCATGCGCACAGAGTAGGGGGCGTGCGAATAGCAATTTTTCCAAACCGAATCGAATACGGGTAGCGTAGCTTTGTTACCGAATCGAAAACAAATAGTTTGGTTGAAAACCGAATCGAATACGCATCGAATATTGAGAGGATCGAATCGAGTAGTGAGAGAACCGAATCGAATACGAATAGAATAGTGAGAGAACCGAATCGAATATTTTGACGAATATTCGCTACTTACGCGAATATTCGCAACTGCTATCGCAGTTATAGCTGTATCTGTTAGCGGCTGCGTTTTTATGGAGGAAAAACGCTAAGGCGCCCGTGTGCTGTGCGATGTCAGTGCACTTAAAGATCCCCAGGTGGTCGAAATTATTCCGGAGCCCTCCACTACGGCACCTATTTCTTCCTTTCTTCTTTCACTCCCTCACTTATCCCTTCCCATACGGCGCGGTTCAGGTGTCCAACGATATGAGACCGATACTGCGCCATTTCCTTTCCCAAAAAAACCAATTATTACATAAAAAACCCGACACTGCTCTCCATTTGGTGGGTCGCAACACAAAGCCAGTGCATTAACTTTATAATTATCATGGCATGCACATAGGAAAAATACTTTTTGCAGTTGACAACGGAAGATAATAAATTAGCGCCACATCCCAGTGCATGAGACGGGCCAGATCTTACGTATGATGCATGGCCTCCGAGGTCAGGCATAATAATAATAATTGGTTTTGGGGGGAAAGGAAATGGCGCCGTATCTGTCTCATATATCGTTGGACACCTGAACCGCGCCGTAAGGAAAGGGTAAAGGAGGGAGTGAAAGAAGAAAGGAAGAGAGAGGTGCCGTAGTGGAGGGCTCCGGAATAATTTCGACCACCTGGAGATCTTTAACGTGCACTGACATCGCACAGCACACGGGCGCCTTAGCGTTTTTCCTCCATAAAAACGCAGCCATAAAAGCCGAATTTTCTGAACCTGCCTTGGCCCTGCTGCCGCGTCGTCCAATCTCTGAGGCCATGTATGAAGATTATGAACACCACCACGCGAATAGACCGCACCGTGGAGCTAGCTGAACCCTCCATCCCGTGCATACTGATCGGGACAACACATGGTAACGCGGCATGTATGGTCCCTGTTTTTGGAATAGGTTTGGTTAATGGTTTATGGGGGTTTAACGTCCCATTGCGACTCAGGCTATGAGGGTCTCCGGAGCTTTTGATCACCAGGGGTTCTTTAACGTGCACTGCCATCGTACGGTACACGGACCTCTATAGAGTTTTGCCTCCAGCGAAATTCGAGCTCCGCGGCCGGGGTCGCACCCACGTCTTTCGGGTCAGCAGCCGAGCGCCATAACCACTGAGCCACCGCGGTAATGAAATAAACATACGGCAGGTCTTATTCGAACTTTACGCTAATTATTCGAGAAGTATTCAGAAACTTGACGGGATATTCGATTCGTTGCGAATAATTTTGAACATACACCGTTTGATTCGTTCGAATAATCGAACACGAGGATATTCGATTCGGTATTTGAAATTTTCGAATATTCGCAAACGTACTCCTAGCACCGAGAGCTTGTTGCAGCGTCGTCTGCTCGCGACGCGATCAGACCAGTGGCTGCGTTCCTCCACTGAGGTCCTGCACAGAACACTGAACGACCGTCCAGCCGATGGTGTCGTGATATTACTAAAAAGTTATAGAACTGTATGTTGTCCAGCGTGCAAGGCAATAAAGAAGGAAAGGCATTCAACCAAATTAAGAGCATCTTTTACTTTGAAATGTACAGGAGAGCTAATACGGTCTCTAAATTGTCCTCGTACAGTACGCAATCCGAACTGAGTCCATCGTTATATCGCAACAACAGACCCGGCCGAATCGTTCGATGCAGAGAGCTGGCAAGGACACGGCCCTCTGGCACAGAAAAACGTCGTCCGCTGCATGCCCGTGCGGTCGAAAAAGAGGAGAGATGCCTCTGCCCAATGACAAGGACAAACGCCGGTAATCTCAGCAGCGGACTTTCCGTTTTCCTGATGAGAAGGCACTCATACAGCGAAGACAAGTGCGGTGGGGTCTGGACAACTCATATCGACCCGAACGCGCGATAGCGAAAGAGAATATGCCTGTTTGCTGGCGCGGTCCCGAGAAGCAATAACCGAATTTAGCAGCACGACCTATGGACGGAGGTTTCGCGAGCTTCCCCGCCTTACTGGGCACTTATGAGATATGTTGCTGTTGATCAAGTCTTCGCAAAACCGAATGTTCTTTTTTCGATTCAGGTACACGTGAAAGGGCTACGTCACAGTGACGATGCACTGGATTTTCATCGGGATTTGAATGAAGGGAGACAGAATTAGAACGCCAGTTCTTGACCCAGTGGTTAGATTGTATAAGGCGTCCGCGGCTGGCAGAGAACGCTAAAAAAAGAAGGTTCCTTGACGAAACATTTTGATATATTACAGTTTTAATTTGCTGCCAGAAAACATTATGAACGAATTTTGTTTTTAAGATGCAAGAGACAGCTGAAGCTATAATTCGCGCTGCCTAAAGTTTTTGCCTCTATCGTTACCCTCTCAGGGCCAAACGGCGCGTCCTTGCTGTATACCCAACAGCGAGCTCTAGGATGGCAGAACTTTCAGTTGCGTGCACATATCTAGCTTTGCCCTCACTGACTGACACTGCTGATGCCGTTACGTCGCCTATAAGCTACCGAAACACCCAAGCTGGACTTGTCTTCCCACTAT
Organism: Amblyomma americanum; assembly: GCF_052857255.1. Classification (NCBI taxonomy): domain Eukaryota; kingdom Metazoa; phylum Arthropoda; class Arachnida; order Ixodida; family Ixodidae; genus Amblyomma; species Amblyomma americanum. The sequence continues at coordinate 187,213,645 of NC_135500.1, read as the reverse complement.
TCTCTCCTCCCGCAGCAAATGCAATAAAGCATGAAACACAAGCTGGCCAATTTGTTGCTCAAGAATTACCTTAATGCCTATATGCATGCGCAGTGTTGCATCAGCATAGTCCAGGGCACGTACGAACCGAGCTATATGGTTCGATCAAACTGTAAATGTTCCTCATGACCATTTCAAAATTCTCTCTCCCCCATAACAGTGCGTTGACGAAGTATCATTTAACAAAGGTATGTAGTACATCAGGCGTACACACCCGAACGCAGGAGCACAAGCGGGATGCCGGGAGTAAGTAAAAAAAAAGTGGCTGTGGCTCAATCAGCCGAGCCAGGATATACAGAGCGAAAACTCTGTTAAGCATGGTTAGACACTCTGTTAAGCATGGTTAGACACGGTTTAGCTTTCGTTCATCTTTATTAATAGTTTCAAGACTTCCGCGAGATGCATCGCGTGCCACAAGCGCAAGAGCGAGCGTCCAGAGCGGCGGTCGATGCAGCGACTGACGTGACTGCCAAACGCAAAAAATTCAGGGGGCACTTGGGCGATCTAAAGTGCGCGACGCGAGAGCCTTTCTGCCCCCACTTTGGCTGCTTCTTTTAATTTTTTAATTCATTTTTGTATTTTTATTCATTATATTTATTTTCATTTTGAATTTTTCTTTCATTTTTAAATATATATTTAGATGCCAATTTTTATTGTAATCGTAGTTTTTGTATCTTTATTTGTTCATTTTTTAAATGTTATTTATTGTTACTTTATTTGTAACTGTTTATTTTTATTTCAGCTAATCACAAATTAATGACTAATTACTAATCACCCGTTAGTTATTGCTAAGAGTATATGGGTTCAGCAATTGTGCCACTGATGACGTCATAGTGCGACACATTTCGCGGACGGACGGACAATGAGCCATTAAAGGCTTTCGCCTTAAAAACGAATCACGTGCCACAACTGGCGAGGAGGAGCGGCCGAGCAGCCAGCAGCGCAGCGGCGGATGCGACTGCCAAGCGCACAGCGTATCTAGTTCACTATAGCGCAGCTGTGGCGTCGGCGAGCCCCATGGCATGGCGCCATGGCATGGAGGAAGGAAAGAACCTATGTGCCATAGCCACATGCGGCGCACCTCCAGTTAGAGGTCAAATCTAAGAGCCAGTTGACCTTCAGGCTCAGCATGGGAGGAGTAGAGCTTTTCGCTCTAAAACGAATAGAAGACGTTCTTGCAGAAAGGCGAGAAACAACCATAACAGAAGCATTATTGGTACTGGAAAGAACACACATAAATATTCTCTTTTTCATGCAATAGCTACTGACACCACTGCCGTAATATACAATACACCCTGGCGTTTGGCGCGGCGTCATGAAGCCGCTGTGTCGCCAGCTTGCAGCTAGTGTTCACACAGTGCATCACGTCTTTGCAGGCATGTGGTTCCACCTGTTCGGCTTCATCAATGTGTGTGGCGTGGTCAGCAACGCGTTCCTCATAGCGTTCACCTCCACGTTCGGAAGGAACCTCAAGAGCGACTACAGGCGCTTCATCTTCGTGATCGCGTTTGAAGTAAGTATAATAATGATGATGAAAACATCTGAATTAAAACTAGCCAACGAAAGATTCGCTCCTAATTAAGATTGCTGCGACATGCGTTACGAAGCAATGATTAGTTTGGCAAACCTATCTGTACTTCTCAGGAGCAACAACTGATAGATGTAATACGACGCCAAACACGGCTACATGGGTTTCCCTTAAACTTTTGCGTTGGAAATTGGTGCCTGGTCATGGCAATGCACTGTGTTACCATCCTCATGACAACGTTTCCTGCTGCAATTCAGTTAAAAGTTCATTCGGCCTCCAATGATCTGCAGACGAGCAGGTACTAATTGATAGTTGGCCCCGAGAGCAAATTCCAAACCACTAATCACAACTTCACCACTAAGGACAGCACAAGCTGCACAGCACTGTTTTCTAATCAATGAGGTGAAGCTTTGGCGAAAGGCGAAACGTGTTTGCAAGGTATCTAGCTGTTCCTGACCAACTGCGTGATTTTTGTTTCATCCACGCAGCATCTCGTGTTCGGTGTGAAGTTCATCCTCACCCTCGCCATTCCAGACACTCCAGCAGCAGTGAAAAACGCCAAAATGAAGGTGAGTGCAGCAGTGCAGCGCCGGATAAAATAGGCTAAAAGGACCTGAGAAAATTCTTGTAGCAAAAGAAGCCGCTCGCAAAAAGATGATTATTAAGGCGGGCACTCAAGGTCCTTATGTGCTGTGAATGTGAAACCATCTCTTGACCTAACGGCCTTTGACCTAAACGTTTTTACCAGGAAGGCCTTTACCATAGGCTTTTGACAGACATTTACCTCGAAGGCCTTCACCATAAAGGCTTTCAACCCAAAAGGTCTTTATCATTGCAACTGTCAATAATGACCCCACTCCAAACACCGTCTCCTTTAATTTCCCGCATCACGTGACTAACTTCACAAGCTTCACCACACACCGATATTTTCCAGCTTAATAGTGCTTTTGCACACACAAAAAATTAGCTGCGGTTCAACTACTGCTGAACCTGGTTAGAGAGCGAAAGCTGTGGTGTATCCGGGGCAACTAGATGCGGCTTGGCCTCTGTAACGTTGTGTTTGTTCCGCCTACTGTATAGGCAATGCGCCCACCTTGAGACCCTGACAGGTGGCAGTGAATGGTTGATCGTGAGAGGTTGGTCACCCAATGAACGCTGCGGCCTATTGCTGCAGTGCTGCATGTCTGCCACAACGGTGTCAGCGCTAATGCATGCAGCCCATATCTCTCACCACCTTCACATACCTCAAAGCACGATTGAGGCGTCCACCGACCCAGGGCGCCAGTTATGCGCCCTTCCTTTCCTCAAAATCATCCGAGTCTAAAACGTTGTCAACGCCACCCGCCAGTGAATGCAATGAACGCTGACGCCGTGATGATTTCAGCCACAACTTTGTCAATGCCAACGCATGCAGCGCACATCTGTCCACTGCCCCAGGGGGCCAGTTATGCGCCTTTCCTTTGCTTTCGAAGAAAATTGAAGATTGACGATATCATTGATGTCATAATCTCATTAATATCTCTCGACTTTGTATTTGACTTTTGACCTTAACCTTAGACCTTGACTTGACCTTGAGGTGTCTGAGGCAGCACGTGGAAGGACACCACAGTTATACCATGGCTTAGTCCTGGCTTGATCTCTGGCTCACTTGAAGGTCAAAACCTCAAGCACCGCGAAATCGTTACGGGGTAGTCTAGTGAAGCTTTAGCTTAAAAAACAAAAACAAAATGGAGCAAAGACAGATTGTTACAAATCTGCAGCTGCACAGCTAACCGCAAAGAGATCAGCAAATAGGCAGCGTTTGTCGAGTAAGTGATTGCAACGTTTCACTGGTTTTACAATGTTACCCAACTCCGGGTTATGAATTAAGGTTAGAGGCGTGGGCGCCGTGGTGTGCTGCGCCGGAGATTTGGAGCACATATTGGCAAGAAGCGCGAGTCGCGCAAAACGCTGCCGGATGACGGACCCCTTCACCTATATAAAGTGCCACCCAGCGCACTCACAATCTTTACTACGTGTCCGCAGGAGCGACAACTACTGTCGCACATGATGTCCAAGGTGGCCGCGCTACAGGACAGACTCCTGGGCGGCTCGGGAGCCACGGCGTCCCAGACGGGCAGTGCAGCCACCACGGCGGCGGCAGCGGCAGGGGTGGCCAGCGTCGGCGAAGGCCCGGCGGGAGGCTCGCAGGCCTTGCGACGCAAGCTGTCGCTGACGCGAGAGGAATGACAAGAGGATCGAGCAGCGGTACCGGTCGCAGCCACCGGGAACTGCTGCGACAGCACTTCGTTCCGAACTGTGGCGTGGATACCCTTCGCCACGGCCTCGCTCCAAAGGTTCGCCTCCGGGATCAAGAGGCGCCGCCGAAGCACGGTCATACTTATGGACGCATGAACAGTACAAAGCGCTGGCGGCGTCAGTTCCAACGCCCATCAGCGTTGCGGTGTGGTATGGCTCCGACGCGGCCGGCTTTTTACCGAGCCAGTAGTGTTTCTGGACGCACACTGTTCATAGGAGACAGAGGTCGCGCTTGTCCGGATTCTTCCGGAAGACTGAGGAGGAGCAGAAAGTAGACTCAGACGCAGTTGAGCGACCTTCTTAAAAGGGGCCCTGCAGTACTTCTTTTTACCTTCCAAAAAGCGTCTCTCATGCGCTGAAGAGGCCGACGCAAAAATAACAAATCAGCGTGTGCGAACAAAATTTAAAACCCAGAACGTGAAATTGAAGAAGTTACAAAATTGAACCGGCGGCTTCCTACCAGTACAGGCCGTTCCATACATGAAATGGAAGCTTACTTGCGATGCCTGGCTTCTCCAGGGCAGCCCACTTGCTGCGACATACAAGTGATCAGGTGTGAGTGCAGCAGGGCTTCAGTATCTGCCCTGATATTCCCTTGTCAGAAAGAATCATATTATTCCCCCCTTTCTTTCTCAGCCGTGCTGCAGGCCAACTGCTTTTCACGTCTAGAAAGCTTGATATGAAGTGGTAAATGGCACCCGCTGCTTTATGTCTCTTCACTTCGTTTTTTGTTCTAGCTTTCCTTTTTTTGGGTTGCGCAAATGAGACATTCACAAGAGAACAAAACCTATCTTCCTGTATTTGATATGAATCAACTCACCCAACAACGCTTCTTGTTGTACTGCTTTCTTTTTCCAACTTGATTGTTATGCATAAGTTGCAAAACACAAGAAGTATTTTGGGATTCATTTACCGAGTATAAAGAACGCAGTAGAAGCTAGATGCTTATCAACTCGCAAAGTAGTGGCCAATGACGTTATTGCATACTAAACATTAAATATCACAATTTCTGCGATCGCAGTGGGTGTTGAGGCATCATTATGTCCGACACAATGCAGAAAAAAATGATTAAAAACTGCATGCTTGATTTCCATTGCAGGGCCCCTTTAGTGTTTAAGAGACAGATTTGGTCGGTAAAGTTGTGCAGTCTGAATTGATGTGAACGTGATGCCTTTGGAGCTGACCTGTATGGATAAAGTGCTTCACTGCAGTCTATTTCTGAAAGATGGTAGAAAAAGGCACCAATATAGCTTGCCCAATTTCCATCCTACACTATCACTTGAGCAGTAATGCAAGAGATGCAAGAGACTGTCACACCACAAACACATGGTTTCATTTAGTCAACACGAAAGCAATCACCTTCACAGCGATTCAGACTGTGCAATAACGAAAACCAGGATAGTAAAGAGTTGGACACGGTGAAGATAACAGACAAAATAAGCTCTTGTCTTGTATTTTTAGTCTTTATACAATACTGTGTTGGCTCATACATGCTTTAAGGGCAACCTGCTAGGTATTTGTGCAGTCATGGTGGAATGAAAGTCAGTCAACTAAATAACTTGCGCAAATAATGAGTTAAAAATCATAAGTAGATCCAGTATGAACTTTATATGTTGTGACGAAAACCCAGATATGTTGGCTCTTTTCTGCAGGTACAGAAATAAGGAGCATTTTAATTACAATATCCTTTGCAAGAGCTTCTTACCCCATTTAATGCTATGTTTTCCTAACCACTTCACGCCAAAGACCTTTTCTCAGAACAAGAATGGCTTATCTATACCTCAATCATTAATTCTCCCAAGTTCTGGAAATGCCCCAGTACAAAACAGAAAAAAAAAATTGTTCCTCCACTCAAGCAAAAAGAAGTCACTTTAAATGAGTGCTACTAGCACCGTCGTCTTTCTACAAACAACCAATTGTTGCCTTAGTATACTAGGAGCGAAATGGCACTTGTGAAGCTACCACAACAAATTATTTTTTGGTCCCTCATAATCTGAGACACTCTATAAAGTCAGTGGCCTCTCTTTGAAGATCAGACCGCATGAGAACAAAGTAACTTGGAGAGAGAGCGTGTCCTTAAAGTGCAGATTTATGGTTGACTCGTGGAGGGAAAAGTTGGGGTGCGGGGCGGATTCCTATAGTGCTTATCCTGAACTATTTTTGTCAAGGAACTAGAGGACAGTGATTCTTGATATAAAATTTCGAGTTTAGGAGGTGACAGTATCCCCCAATACCCGCTCCTCTGCTTCCTTTTAAATCCACCTGGTGGCCTCTATTTAACGATAAGTGATGTAGACAGGTTTGTTAGTGTTCAACAGCTCACATGAGAGCGTGTCGGACATCAGTTCCGTCCATAGGCTGCAAGCAAATATACTGGCTGCACCTGCATCATCCTAATGGATCTACTGTATTAAATTGTCAGAGCTCAAAGCTGTGCAGATGCGTTAGCTTGATTATTTCTAATTTAGTAAATTTTGAATTGCACTAAGAGTAGAACTACTACATGACATTCACTCACTGCTGTCACTTAGCAGTGGTGTTACTTTTGTGCATTTATATTACAATACTTCATAAGAAATGTTTGAATTTGCTTCCCTGAACATTTGGCCTCCTTGAAAGGTCTGTACACATTCATTGAGCATGTGAACAATGGCAATCTTTGCTAAGCCACCTCTTGCACCACTAAAGCCAAATCATGATCAACATTCCCTGAGGAGCCAAGTCTATGTATGCCCAACCTTTCCTCTGCCAACTCCAAAGTTGAACCTTCCCCACCAGACCATTTCACTGCTATGGCCAGCCATTAATGACTGTATATAAACATCTGAACACAAAATATCAGCCACATGGTTGTACACTGCTTTCTGCACGTGAAAATAAAGATATCTTGATTTCCTTAGCACTTTTTGAAAGCTGGCAAGGTACTCTGAGGCCAAAATTTCAAGAACCCCAACTTTAGAAGGCCAATGTCCTGAAAGGAACACTAAGGACAATTCCATCCAATATTTTCCTTAGTAAGATTTGGCTTTTTGGCCCTTTGTAGCTATGCTGGAATTCGATTAGCAACAAAATACATATGACTGCTGAAAAATTTGGAGTTGAGGAATTTTTTCTAGGAGTGTGCGAGCAGTGCTGTTCGAAACGAAATCTGATATGAATAGGCTAGCTTTCTAACCAAATTGAATATGAATAGCGCAGTTAAAAAAAAAAAGAGTTGAATACGAATTGAATATTTGCGATTATTCGCTACTTGTGCAATATTCCTACAAAACGAATACTCATGCATTACAATGAAGCACTAGTGGCAGCGCTCTAAGTCATGGAAGTAAAGCTGTGGCTGTCAAAAGATACAACACTGATGTCCATCGGGAAAACATGCAAATACGATGTCAGTATATTAACTTGATGCCAATCCTTAAATATGTATATGAAAACTACCTTTTGCTATTGAAGACAGTGTATAAACTAAAACCAAATCCCAGTTGATGAGAGGGGCGAGTTTGAGCCATGGCCTCCAACATTGGACATACTGAATGGGTTTGTTAAACCTAGCTGAACACCGTTGCACTGGCCAATCTTAAAGGCCATATGTATGAACATTATGAATGCCGCCAAACGAATGGACTGCGCCGTAGTGCTGCACCGTCCTTTCTACACAGACAGATCGCGGTAGCATGCTGTGTGGCATCAGAGTGGGCTCCGTTTTTTAAAAAGTTGTCAAAAGAAACTACAGCATGCCCTATATGAACTTCCTGCCAATTATTTTAGAACTATTCATAAACACGAGAACAGATTCGATTCGTTTCGAATAATTTTGCACACGCACTGTTTGATTCGTTCACCAAACCGAATACCAGGATATTCGATTTGCTATTTGAAAATTTCGAATATTTGCACACCCCCTGTTCTTTTTCTCAATGTAATTCAAACCCACGACATTGGTGATAATGTCAAGATAGATGGACTCTTTGACTGGTCATGCGCATGAATAGCAGTGTGATCTAGCCTCCCGAGATCTGCAAGGATCTCGGGACATTAAGGTTAAGGGCGTTGAACCATCATCCTGCAAGGAAAATTAGTATTTGATGTCATCGTAGGTTGCTGTCAAAAAAGGCCTACGGTGGTAATTATCTGTGTTTCAATTTCAGCTCTTTCTAGCTTAGAAAGGTTCTGTTTTCAACTAAAGTAGCTTCTTTGTCATTAGAATTTGGTAATCTATTGATTTATGCCTACTCAAATTTGTCCCGAGTGTTGCTTTAATAACCCTAAGCTTCATTGCTAGGATCAACGTACACAGGCATGTGCAAGGAACCCTTCTCGAGCCATTGCACATATTTGCGAATTGCATTGAGGAATTCTGTTCTGTAAGCCTTCTGAAATAGAATGCAGTGGCTAATGTGCTCCAGCCCAATGATGTGGGTGCCATCCTGGCTCCAGCTGCCACACTTCCACAAGGGCAACATAAAGAGATGCTGTCCTGCTATTTCTGAGTACGGGACAGCATACCAGGTTGTCTAGTCAGCTGCCGCCTATGCTGATGTACTTCTTTTAGACACAGTGTAGCCTTTAGCTGCTAGGCCCCAGCTTTCGATATAATGTGTTCAATATGTAATTTTTGTAAATAGTACTAATGCCAACACTGCACAGTACAATGCGCATCGTTAGAAACACCACTTTAAGCAGTGTACATCTCGCGTTTTTGTGTCTATTGTGCAACACTTCAGGCATTTCCGAAGCTGGGTGTGCATGCACAAGATTGACACACACGTATGGAAGCTTGTAAAGTGCGTTTTCACATTTGATATAGGCTCTTGTACTGTGCCGACATTTTGTCCACAGCAATGCGACAGAAAGCAGGACAACGAAGCTGTTTGTCTAAAAAGAAATTTTCCGGATGCCTGCTTGAGGCCACTGTTTTTTTAAGAGCTGCTTAGAACAAACTCTAAGATACAGTACCAAGGTGGTTGGTTACACAAGCACAAGCACTAATATAAGGTGATTTCAAAGGTGACAATCTTGGTAGTGAGAACTGTCTAAACATTCAGGCTACCAACAGTGCTGTGTCTTGCAGATCATCATGAACTGCACTGCTCATAAAAAGTTATTACGGAGGGCTAAATAAAGCAAAACAATCAGGTAGCTAGTAAATATAAGAGAAAAAGCAGCTTGACAGCCCTCAAACCTTGTAACAAATTTAAAATGCATGTTTCATGTAACAACATAAGAATGTTTACTATTTAAATTATGCATGTGACATGTAAACCCATTTAACATTTCTTATAATACGCAAGAGCATTAAAGCAGCTTGCCAGGACTGAGCATTTAATGATTAGCATAAAAAAGTTTTTCCACAACACAGCGTTTTAAAATACAAGTCTCGAACACTGAGGATCCAGAAAAAATTTTATACACTGATCTTGGTGATTGTACACAACTGTACGAGGAATAGAGTTTTGTAATAGGAGGCCAAACATGACTGCGTCCGGAATGCATTTGCCAATTCCAATGTTACTCCAGCTGTTGAAGGGAAAAGGTTCCAACCAAACCAACTTGTTAAATCTTACTGTTTAGGACTGTATTAAAATAGGAAATCAAAGAAATGTATGAACATTTAACACGATTCTGATCTAGCTTAAATTGTTTCAGAGTTAGCAGAATCTATTCATTCAACTGTCGCATTTCTCTAAGATTACACCTCTACTGTACAAGGGTACAATGGAGACGAAGCATAGTGGCGAGTAGTTGACGGATAGTGACAGCAAGTAAAGGGTATAGTTGGCGATTGGGTTCCTCATGCAGCTCTAGAACATTGAAATACGAGGCAATTCAGAAAAATTTTATTCCACACATTGTGGTTGACATTAGCAGTGATAAAACAAAGAAAAACCTTTTGCGCAGTTTGCTGTAAATACAAGGCAACAGCACATCAGCCGTTGTGCAATGAATTTTCACTTTCCTCTTTTCAATTAGCATCACATTTCCAAAACACTATAAGCTTTGGGACTGTCCCCTGCTGAATGAAATTCAGGGGTCAGAAGCAAACCCAAAAACAAAAGTGTACTTTGGCGCCAGATTCTGCATCTGCACAAGTTTATCAGTGCTAAGTGCTTCATTTACCTAGGTCTTCTATTCTAAAATAAACAAAAAAACGTGGCTCTCTCAATTTTCTTTAGGACACCTTGATCAATCTCAAAACTGTATAGACTTTCCCAGATTTGACCACAAACTATGTTCGTTTTTCCTCAAGGCATCAAGCTTCCTACAGCTGGCAGCCTTGGAAGTATAAAACTAGTGGCTCATTAGCATGTACACCTCAAAAGTGCACTTATCTTCTATCAATGTAAGTGGGTTGCACTCCTTTGCAATCCTGTATGCATTTTGCAAAGCTGAGAGCTCATAAATCGGAAGACGTTCAAGTGCTATGGACAAGTGGTGAGCCATATTTAATAGCTGCTCCAAAAGAATAGATCAAATCTTACTTTAGTGACAAGGACGACCAACTGACTTGGTGCTGACACATGGTTGTGCAACAGTGTGAAATAGATGCAGTAAGCATAGTAAAGCAAGTGTACAAGGATCAATGCTGAACTGTCGCCCAACAAGGCTGGTACCAACCCTCGTTTCCACTCACATCTTATCAATTCATGCAGTATACTTAAGACTACCAACCTAATTGTAGCCTAACTGCTATGAACTGCTACAGATTAGAGAAATACAAGAAAGCCCCATAAAGAGCACAAAACACTTCAGACAGCGATAAGTGCTGACTGACGCCAAAATATGCAAACAAAACAAGGGCTTTCAAGTTGAGTCAAGGTCATGCCAAGAAAACAAGAAACTGTTCGAATGCACATCAACGCCTGTCGAATCGGCAACATGCACCTGCAAAAAAACTCGAAGCACACTTGGAGGTGGCAGTGGGAACCGCAGTGCCATATTAAATGTGAAACCTCACCCCATGAGTGTTTTGACATAATTACTCTACACAATCAAAGAAGAATGATGTGAAAGGACTACTATAATTCCTAAGGATGCATTTTTTTCACCAACAGCATTTATGTGCTTAGCACATCACATTCAGCTTTGTGAATATGATAAAGCCGGATATGGTTATGCTGAGGTTATGCCTTTGCTTCCTCAAAGGCATAACCTTAGGTATAAAGGCATTACATGTACAGTACATCCATCTTCAAGTAAAGTGTATAGACAAAAAAATTGGACTACAAAACTGAGAGATGGCTGTAAAAATGGAAGCTTTCCAGTGCTGTAACTGGAATGAGAAATAGAACTTATGTATGTGCTTGTAGCTCTGAAGGCCATGTCCGTTTGATAAATCATAGAATTAGTATTCAAAGCACACTCTGAAGGTTGTCAGGGTATGACCTTGTGGTGTAAAAAACTATCTTTCCCAACTGTTCCAAAAGTATCAAAACTTGTGCATTTCTATCACGCAAGTGCATAGTATCCAGGGATGAAACCACGCTCTTTAAATCAAACTGTCATGTCTTTCAATGCTAAAAGGTAGAAAAAAACTATTTATGTATATTTTTTACAATGTTCAATGCTGTGAGTGTGTCTTGATTTATGTACAGAAAATGGTTTTCAAGTGCACTAAAGGCTTTGTACATTAAGCAGTGCAACACTTTTGAGTGCAGTGCACACTGAAGTTTTATTGCTCATGCCTTGTTGATACACTATTTTGTTACTCCCAAACACAGTGTGTTTTGATGTGAAAGCTGTATGGCAGTCCAAGCATGTTACTCATTCAGGTTGAAGAGAATAAACAAACCATAAATATGTGGTGCTCCCTCTTTAATCAGCATTTGGCTTCATCCTAAAATGGCTTAATGCAGAGGCTGAACAGCTTGTTATAAGGGCTGGCAACCAAAGGCATGAAAGGACTGTTTTTCTCATGGCCTTGATGACCATGGCCTTTTTGATTAGCAACAAATTACCGTTTCTTGTAGAGACAAGGCATCAGCTTAAGTGTTGGGAGATGTGGGTGCTGAGTGGTGCTCCGGACCTTCTTAAAGTCAAACAGCACAAACATCTTATTGGATTCATCCTGTCAAACAAAGATATGCAAAATTAAAAAGCAGGCAAGACAATATAACACAAATATCACATTCCAACTCTGCTGTGGTCGCATATAAAGAATAATCTTACTCAGTTAACAGATTAATGATTCAGGTTTTAAAATTATGTTTCATCCAAGCCAGCCTCCAATGAGCATAAATTAAGAAACGACATGAAGAACAACATGTCAAATTTCTTGTCAAAAAGCAACATGAAGAGTGCTAGAAGCTCCAAGGAAGTATAATAATAGGTGCTCCAAAAGCAGGACAACAAACCATATTTACTAGCGTACAGGCTGGCACGTTTCTTTTTTCAGAATTGTGCACTCTGTGTGCGGGGGGGGGGGGGGGGGGGGGGGGGGGGTCATACGTGAATCATAGCCCGGGCAGAGTGCAAACCTGGCTGCGAACACAGCAAAGAAAGGAAAAAAACTGTGCCAACGGTGCTACTGTGGACAGTACCAACTGGGAGGATTACAAACGCACAGTGAAAACACTCCTTGACGACCCAGGTTATGAAAAACTGAAAAAGGATCCAACTTCTCAACTTCAGACTAAAGTGAACAGACTTCTGGCATAAATCTTCTAACAGAACTTGGAATCAAAGAGCCTCTATTTATGCCTAACCTGCAGGAACGGCTGAGCACTGGCTATTTATGGACTTCGAAAAATCCGCATGTTTGGTGTTTCTCCGACCGATCGTCGACTTCACCTTGCCGCTTCAGGCACTCTCTATCCCCACTGAATCCTCTCCCCTCTGACAGGCAACATATTGACATAAATGGGTGCAGCTCCTGTTATTTTGTCGGAAGCCTTTGTCATGCACAAGTGAACATGGATGAGTGCATGGTGTCCTTCAACGTGGCATTTCCGTGCTTCTTGTCGTCGCTGCAGGAAAACAGGCCCTCGACGCAGATGGAGACCCTGGCTCCAGGACAAGCCTGAACAAAGGAGAACTCTGCTGGCTTTTGGAATTCTGCCTGAGTAGTACATTTTTCTCTTTCAGAGAAGAATTGTACAGGGAAACGAGCGGCACTACACTACATTGGCGCAGCCTTTTCTGCACCTGCAGTCAACCTGATGATCGAGGTTACTGAACAGAAAGCTCTGCAGCCCATTCAGCAAAAAACAAAAGTGTTTATGCACTATGTCGATGACTGCTTGTGCATTTAAAAAAAATTGAAGGTGGATAACTTCCTTGCGCTTGTCAACTTGTTTGAGCCAGCGATCCAGTTCACCGTAGAATGAGAAAAAGACACCACCTTGCCATTCCTTGACATGCAGGTAAAAAGACAAGAAGAACTGGAGTATTGTGTTCCTCAGAAGCCGACAAATTCCAGCCGCTACCTGTACTTCCACTCTTACAGTCCAGCGAACCACAAGGCTGCCGTCTTATCAATTCTTTTGTCAAAGGCAAAGACTATCTGCTCCATGGAAAGTGAGAAAAGGAAGAAAGAAGCTGCCATGTTCACCGATCTTCAGAATGGCTACACCCGGAGCATGTGTTCCATCATCAGGCCATGAGGACATAAAAACTGGTTACTAATGAAGCGAAGGAAAACACTCACATCATAGCATACACAAGGGGCATCAGCGAAGTGTTGGCACACATTCTGCTAAAGCAAAACATCTGTTTCCCAAAAACCCATGTCAACGCTTGGCTATGTCCTCGTGCAACCCAAAGACCGTGTTCCCAAATAGAAGCAGCAAGGTGTGACCTACAAGATCCCCTGCGCTGCATGCCCCGCCTCGTACATTGACGAGACAAGGAATTAAGGTGAGAGCCTTCAACAACACAAAAACACCTGGAGAATGGACACCAAACAGAGTGCCCTAGCCAAGCACTGCGGACGTTTTTACCACAGAATCGTTTCTAGCGAGTCAGATTGCTGGGCATAGAACTTAATCCATTTCCTCCACTGTGCTGCTCAATTGCTCTGTCGGTTACGCCGATACCGATGGCGAGAGACTAGGAGGCTTCATCTAGAATCGTGGCACATCCAGAACACAAAAGGGAACATGAACAGCTGCCTGGGCTCTATGCCCTACACCTACGTGAATGGTTTCCGTCACGCAACAACAGGAAATCAAGGTCTGCTGCTTGCTGCATGCTGAACATTTAGTTGCCTTTGAAGAAGGGAATGAGCTAGTCCTGAAAAGGTGGGATTTGTTTCAGCAACACCTGGTTGGTGCCAGAGTACCCTCTATGTTACATACCCAAACAGACAGACTTCTGTAAAACATGTTCTCATTCAAATCATTTCATGAGTAGAGGAGTTGACAAAACTGAAGCAGTGGCATGCAGGTAGGATAGTCTGGCGATGCACCAATCCATATAAAAAACGGCGTTCAACTCGGCAAGAACTCTGGCTCAGCTAGGTTAGCTTGTCAATGTGCAGCAGGCAGCCACCACCACGGCCTGGCAGTGGAGGTCAGCGAACAACTACCCATGTAGCTGAGCTACCTCTCAGCCTAGCAGTGAAGGCCCTCCGATCACCGCCACAGCTGCCGTTGTGCGAGCAGCAATACACCAGGCTATTGAGGCTTTTGAGGGATATACATATATGGATGACTGATTTCTTGCCATGCCAGTCATACCCCAAGGCAGGTCTTACTTCAGGAGCCTGTTCGAATTAACCCCAGTGCAAGCCCAGCAGCGTACAAATTAACAAGTGTTCCACGCCATACTTAATTAGCAATGGCCGGAACCATATCAACAGTCCGAATTCCCGTAATAATAGGGTTGAATTAGCAAGCTTTAACTGTACAAGACACGCTCACTCCTGCTTCATAACAAACAATTAAACAATTAATATGTCTCGTTTACATTTTCTCATAGAGGATGATTTTTGATAACAGAGCGTACCACTGTTACCATTGTTTGCGAATACAAACATGTGTGTTAACACTTGTTTAGGTTAATGGTGTCAACAAAGAACTAGTGTCCTTTATAGCAATATAGCAAGCAACACACAAAGGCTGTACTGTCAAAAGTTATGCATTACCTTCCAAAATAAACGACCATTTCTTGACAGTGTACGTTGGTTCCATTATTTAAATATCAAACCAGGTGAAAACGATTCATTACGAGATAGGACAGAGTCACGGTTTGTTTCAAACCTTTGCTTAATCCATGGTGCAAGATCATGCACAATACAGAGGTCTACATTTCTGATGTAGGAAAAATAAACTTGATCTTATACGATTTGACTTAACATGAACAAAACCTTTTCTTCACCAGAGTTATGGTGCCACACACAGCTATGGTGAAGAGAGACTTCAAAGAAAGCTTACCATATGCTCAGGCTCAAAGCCAAATTTCTTCATTGTCTTTGCAAAGCCCTGAGTTGACAAGAACCTGCTTCTCACTTCAGCAATCTTCAATAAACCACTGAAAAACAAAAACAATAAAGCATATAACAACAACTAAGCTACACTAGTCATAAATGAGATCAGACCACACCAGCAATGGCAGGGAAAACACTGCAACACTGCCAAAACCTGCACCAGTGCCACACATCCACTGGTCTAAAGCAAATGATGCAAACGAGCTCAAATGATGTTTCCAACCCATTACTGCACTTGTTCAAAAGGTCAAATAAAGTAAAACGCGCCACTTCTCTGAGGCATGAACAAAAATTGCACACAATACTGACCTGATGCTTTTGTCCACAATCTCAGATACTTTTGCGCATATAAACTCTTTTGTCTGTGTGATGGTAATGGGCCCAAGATCCCTACCAGTAAAATACTCAGGTGTGGTGGCAACTCACTGTAATTGCATTTAGCCACTGACCACTGCTGCATTGTGGAATCAAATAGCATGTAGGTTCCCTGGCGGTCAGTCCCTGGCCTTAACTCAAGCTAGCCGAACACCGAGCACAAAAAAAAAGCCACACACCACGAACATATTCCATGCGTTTCTTTTCTCCCCCCCCCCCCCCCCATCCTCTGCATACTCTTCTCTCCCTGCACATACTATCACAAATCCACATCATCACATTACCCTCCTTTTTAATGCAGGTGTGCAAAACTATTCTCGTAGTTGGTTGAGGACAAGGAATGGTGCATCGCACAATCATTGTTTGCATAGCACACATATGCATTAACAAAGTATAAGGAATAGGCGAAATGCACATACCAGTGTAATAAAGAAGAACACAAAACAACAGGAAAATTCCACAAGAAATATGAAACATCATACCGGGCGATCCACTCTTAGCGTGAAAACACGAGTGTGTGGCTCCGCTCTTCGAGGCGCCAGTGTGTCTGATTAGGCTGCATATCAAAGCAAAGTGGTTGACGACGAGAAGCACCACTCTCGGGTGTCTCTGAGCATATGCCACTTTGCTTCAATGTACAGCGATGTCATATGCAGGGCCACTCCAAAGAGCAGGTCACACATGAGGAAACAATTTCAAATGTGATTCGAATAGTCGGCACCTACATTGTCAATTCCTGTGATGTACTCAACACTGATGAGGTATTCTTCTGACAACAAGCTCCAGCGCAACACTCTATTGTTCACATGTCAAGTTGACCATAAGTACTGGAGGAGTTGATAGTCACACTGAATGATGAACGGCTCCTGAACGAGTTGATAAATTTTCAGACAGCCTAGACAAGCACCTGAAACTGCCGCTCGATGGTGTAGTGGTGTGTTTCTTGTGGCAGTGGGTTATGACTGGAATTTGCTATAGGATGCAGTATGTCACCACTTCCTTTTTGCCGTAAAACCTCACCTAGGCTAGTGCTTGAGGCATCTTTGTGGTGTACAATAGGGCGAGAAATGTCAGGCACTTGTAGGATGGTGGTTGGACCTAGCTTGCTCTTGAAAGTGTTGAAGGTTCCTCTTGCAATGAACCTCAAGCAATGATGCTGATTTGGCCTTTCTTAGATATGTATGGGCTTAGCTGTCGTGGCATAGTTTAAGAAATGACAGCAGAGCTTTCTTGGTAGATGGATGCTTTGCGGCTAAATTGATTTGACTGTAGATGGCTAATTCGGTGGCCAAGAAAAGCAATAGTGCGCTCCCACATCTTGCACTTGCTTGGCGTAATAGTGAAGCTGGCATTTTATGTCTACCGAAAGACGCACCGCAACAATCCATGGGTTCAATGCATGTACCAGTAACAACAACTACATCGTCAAAATAGTGATCTTTATTTATTATTTATTTGCAAATACTGTTGGCCGTGGGGCGTGACACTTGAGGAGTAACATGTTCACTTGCAATTACACAAAGTATTGCACTTTAAAAGGCATATTTTGAGTTTATTAAGTAGCATGATAAGCGTTTATAAAGCAGATAAAGAAGCATCTGAAATACAGATACTCTAAGCACCTTGTTATTTTTGTGCTAAGATGCTTAATTATTTTATTTGGCTTCATGAATACTGTTACCAAAACCCCGAATCCACGCATTAATGTGTACGCTAATTCTTGCTTTCCAAGGACGATAGCAGAATGGAATGATTTACCAGCATCTCTTTTGCAGTCCAGTATGTTAACAACATTTGAAAAAGCTATTTCCACTTCGCACTATAATGTTTTATCAATGCAATACATCGCCTAACCGCTTGGTGATTGCATCTCGCCTAAGGTGAAGACTGGAAATGTGGAAATGCTTTCCTTTTTCTTTTCTGTGTGAATTAACTGATTTCGAGTAACATGTTCACGTGCAACTACACAAAATACAAAGTTCGTCTTCATCTACACAATCACATTTCTTGCAACGTAAAGTTTTATTTTACAGAAGCAGTGCTAATAAATATTCACTCCGAAACCAGTTAATTCACACAAAAAAGAAAAAGGAAAACATTTCCACGTTTCCAGTCTTCACCTAACGCAAAATGCAATCACCAAGCAGTTAGGCGATGTATTGCATTGGTAAAACATTATAGTGCGAAGTGGAAATAGCTTTTTCAAATGTTGTTAACATATTGGACTGCAAAAGAGATGCTGGTAAATCATTCCATTCTGCTATCGTCCTTCGAAAGCAAGAATTAGCATACACATTAATGCGTGGATTTGGGGTTTTGGTAACAGTATTCAAGAAGCCAAATAAAATAATTAAGCATCTTGGCACAAAAGTAACAAGAGGCTTAAAAGCCGGAGTATCTGTATTTTAGATGCTTCTTTATCTGCTTTATAAACACTTATCATGCTACTTAATAAACTCAAAATATGCCTGTTAAAGTGAAATACTCACCATAATAAATGTTCACCAAGTTTAAGTTGCAATATTTAAGTACCACTTGATATTGACTATTAATATGCTACTGAATCACTAACTATTCACTAATCACAAAAATAACTTTAAATCACTTGAAAAGAATCAAAGACGAGCTGTACACTTTACTTTTTTTTAAAACTGTAGTAGTATGGTTTTCAATCTCTGTAATGCATTGAAATTTAATCCCAGAGCTAAGTACTGGTACAAATTTGTTCAAATGAAGTATTTTCCTTTGTTATTCTGACTTAGAACACTCCGTACAGCATGCCCATTAATATTATGAACCCAATACACCTCTCATCACTCTCTTCCCCACCCTTCAAGCTGTATTTTGTTATGAACAACTCATTTAAGCATTCATATTTTTTTTCTAAACCACCCATGAACAGAAAAGCATGTAAACCCACTGTCAATAATCCTTTACAGTTGTAAATGATCATGGTTAGATAAACCATACAGCATTGTCATATATTTTTTTTATTTTTCTAGTGTACACACTTGGTGCTTTTTTATATTCTGTTTCTCATAATTCTATGCTGCCATTCTTTTTGCTTGACTGAATCTGCATTTCCCTTTTGCTTGGGCCTTGCAGCCTGCAGTGTAGCACAAATAAATAGATAAATGGAAGAAAAAGCCATGGTCAAGTTGAACCGTCACTACTTACCCCTTCTTTAATATGCGATTTGCTTCCAGGACAAACATATTCAGGTTGGTTCCCATTAGTGACAAACAGAACACAGCAACGTCAACAGCTTGATTGGGAAGAGGAACCTGTAAAATGCAAAAATAAAGAGAACAGTTACCCTTCCCTGCATTACGAGTGATCCAGAGAACTGGTAGAAAACTGTTATCACCACAGTATGATGGTAAAAGGCGTACATATCTCAAAATATATGCTACAGCTTAAAACATAAAATATGTCACGTGATGTTTTTCTTTGTATGAAAACCCGCCCATTATGTAATGCCCCCTACAAGGAAACGTTAAGGTAATAAACTGAACTGAATGTGGCAAAACCCTGCCGCGGTGGCTTAGTGGTTAGGGTGCTCGGCTATTGATCCAGAGTTCCCGGGTTCGAACCCGACCGCGGCGGCTGCGTTTCGATGGAGGCGAAATGCTAAGGTGCCCCGTGCTGTGCAGAGTCCGTGCAAGTTAAAGATCCCCAGGTGGTCAAAATTATTCCCGAGCCCTCCACTACAGCACCTTTCTTCCTTTCTTCTTTCACTCCCTCCTTTATCCCTTCCCTTACAGCACCATTCAGGTGTCTGCCCATATGCCAGATACTGCGCCATTTCTTTTCCCCAAAAACCAATTTTCAATTTTAATGTGGCAAACCAAAAAAGGCCGGACTCAACAAAAAAAAAAAAAAAGCTGAGTTGAAGAAGGCACCCATTGCTTTCTCATGTTCTAATGTTTGATTTCTGCAACTAATATGCAAGATCAACATGCCTAAAATATTTGCTCACATAAGTAGGTTCTTGATCACTGAAGGAAGCCTTATGTTTACATGACATCTGACATTAAAAAGAAACATGTAAAATCGTTTAATGAAATCTTGTCTCAAATCTTTCAGCTCAAACGGAGGAATCGGTTCTTGCAGCAAAAGCCACACCTGACGCAGCAGACATGTGGCACCGGGACTAGTGACAAGTTCATTCTTTTTCTTATTCAACACACGATTTGCCTAAATTTTGTCATCTTTCTTCAACAAGAAAACCACAAAAAATGACACGGGAAACATGAAAATACCACTTGAAGGGCCCCTATGCAGAAAAGCAGGAGCACCCTATACAGTTACACTCATGATAAGCTGAGCCAAATGCTGCAGCAAGATTCAGCACTAAATGTACAGGGACATGCTCCAGCACAAAAGTATTTTGTAGATATTGTGCCACATGACTAAAAACTGTACATTTGAGAGATATTTATCAGTTATTTTTAAATCTGTTGCCAGTTTTTACCTTTGGCTGTTTCAATTTTTGCAAGTCACGCATTTGGAATAAAGGAGTGTTTTTGTGCCACTATTTACCGTAAGTATATACATAGGACAGCACTGAGGCATACCTCATTTTGCTCACTGTGATTCCATTTATGCAATGAGAAAACAGTTGGCGACATATAAAATTTCTAAATTTTTCAAAAATAAATACTCTTTAGAACATCTGTTTATGATAGGATTATAACGGTTGTGAAACTCCGATTCACCACCATAAATTGCAACAAAAGTCATATAGCTGCTTTCTGCATATAGTAAAGCATATCTATACCAAATTGTGTTATGATGCGACGAGAGTGACTGCAACGTCATGCATAAGCACTGAGGTTGCATGAGTATGATATAAACAAAGACAAATGCGTCTCAAGTGTTTCGAAGAGTATGTGGTGATGCAGCTTCTGGGGAAATAAAAAAAACGCTAGTTTAGAATTTTTTTTCTTCGAGCTATGAAACTGTTGATGCGTCTGAAAACAAGAAAGCATGCTGTATCTGTGTGCAGTACCGCAGTAGAAAGAAATGCTGCTATTTAAATTTTCCGCCATCATGGATGTAGCTCAGGTGTGCTCGTTTTTTGGCCACTTGGTGTGTTTACATCGCAGGTTTTAGTAATTTTGCATCTACATCTGGCACTGGTATTGTTAAACATGAAGAAGAAAGGATTGCACATAACTAAAACAAGCAAAAACCAAAAATGCAATTTTTCGACAAATCATTGTTTCACCCGCATGTCCCCTTAAACATGAGATTATGTGTGATTTCCAGCAGTAGCACCACATTTTCTCTCCAGTCACTACATGTGAAATGGTGGTGACAATATGCTGCCATGAAAATACAGTTCGGATGTGCTCCAGATTGTGCATGAATAACTCCACAGACACACAATGCAAGTGAACACGCAGTGCATGTAACTGATGTAGTCAGTGATGACAATGCCATCTAGGAAAAGAGAATATAGAGGGCACCCGTGATGCACACACAGACGATCACACCTTCGAAAGAGTCTGCAGAGTTCCTGCAGTGGCGAAAAGCAAGGGCGGGAACCAATGAGAGTGTGCCGTGGTGAACATAATTTATTCACTTAGGGTGCCTTCACTTCACTACTACTATGTCAGTTTATCGGACAATTCCCGCTGGACAATGTTCAATGGAAACACCCAGGAACCACCAGAATATAAACCAGAATCCTCAAAGTGATTGAAGAGGATCACAATTAATGAGAATTTGCATCTGGAATTGAGTATGGAGACATAAGCATGCCAATTTAATGCACACACGGCATTTTTTAAACTGGCTTACACAAACTCTCATCTAAATCACAAAACGCACAGATCATCTGACGTATTTCCAGAATTTTTTTTTTCTATGACAAGAACGCTCGCACTCTCAAAGAACACGAGTCTAATGGTTAAGAGGACTATATGACAGTTATGAGGAAACGCTCACAGCGAAAGGTGTACAATAACCACAAGCTTTTGCAGAATGCTAAGAAAAACACCGCAAAAGTACCTAAAGACGTTTTGGAGATTTACGGCTTCAGCACATGAGAAGCCTTTCAAAGTAACATGATAAGTTGGCTAAACTTCCCCATAAGAACGGTTTTCAGAAAGCAACAGCCAGCTCACCTTGCTCATGTCACACACTGTGACATGTTCATTCAGGGCAATGAGGTCAAAAGAATGAACCTTGTTCTTTGCAAGTTCTTGAGCTATCTTTGCTTCACCACAGCCAAGGTCAGCAATAACAGTCGACTTGGGCCTGGAAACAGTGGTACGAAATTAGAATGCAAGAACCTAGCCATCCAAACCAACTTGTCCAAATGACAAGGTTTGTCAGATATTCTAATTGTCTATTTTGGGACTAACTCCTGTGTTAAGGAAATGACTGCAAGTTAAGGGCCACAACAGAATGCACGATAAATTATGCGCTGTTGTGTGCTGCCTTATGTGCTGTTATTTGTAATAGCACAAAATGTCACATGGGAAAGCTAAACACAAAGGTATATCCTCAAATCGGGTGAAATCTGTGGTGTCCCTATGCTGCAGCAACTACCAGCACTACTTTGCAAGCTTTCCATTGGCGACTCTTCTGCTATTTTCATTTGAGTGTGACAGCTTGGTAAGCAATAAAGTAGACAACAAGGCAAAGTGAGTAAGATGATGCATGGTCCACCATATGTCAACATGATTTTCACACAGCTTAGCACTAAGCCAACTTGAGACAAGATTCCTGTACCGGCACTAATATCTGACATCTATTCATTACTTTTCTATCTCTTACCTTCCTCCTTTGTTTCCCGACTGCTTTTCATTAAGCACACACACAAGCACTATAAAAGCACTAAGGTTGCACTAGGAACATGACATATTCAATGAATACAGCTAAAACAATAGAGGTGCTCACTACACCCAGTTATGTAAAGCTGTTCACAATTCCAGACTACTTCAAACTTTAATGCTGCAGTTACATTAACAGTGATAAGCAATGTTCCTTTTTTCTTGCCCCTGGTGCCATTGCAATGAATGGCATTAAGCCAGTGTTGATGCACCATATCACTACTGTTAAAGCCAACTGATATGTGCCACAATGTCTAGTACAGAAACTGTGTCTGTAACAAACACAAAATAGCATACACATGAATCAGTAAATGGATGCTATTGATGTCAGCAAGTTGCTGAATCTAGTGATAAAATGCAGGCAACTGATAAAGCCCATAACACCATAACACTGCTTTCAGATATTTCCTTTCAAGGAGTGGACACTGGACAAGCGCTATGCTTGAACTTGCTCTTGTGCGTTCATATATTACGAGAAATAAAACTGAAATGACTCAAATCTTCTACAAAACAAACTCTAACGCACTATCTAGGCTCAACTAATAACCATACCTGAGGTCGCCGCAGCGCAAGCATCAAACTGCAATCTGAAACAAATGGCGGTAAGAAGCCTCACAGTACCGACTTTTTCAGATACATCCAGAATGTTCAAAGAAAAGCTGTTTTCCCTGTACTTTGTCAGCATGCTGCATGGCTAGCCAGCATGGCTCAAAAAGCCAAATATCCGGCTACACGATGCACACCTGTCGTTCCTAATTTTCATTTGCTTGAAATGCACAACAGGAAGCAACCAGAATGCAACTTACATACTACGCAAGGTGTCTATGATGATATCGACAGGGTTCACAGGCCACTTGGCTACTTGCTGTTCGAATCCTTCATGGTAAACCTGGAACGACTTAGGGTCGCTCTCAAATGACTGAACTGCTTCATCGCTTGCAGTCGTGTATAGCTCTTCATTAAGCATGCGAAACTGTGCTGCTCGTATTCTGGCAAGTGCCCTCTCCCGAACATCAGAAGATGAAGCAAGAGTCAATGGACGCCTGCGTTGATTGGTAGTTTTTTTCACCAGAGGGTCAGCAACAGGCTGCTTAGCAAGTGTTTCCGCTTTGAGCGACGATTCCTCATGTGTGCCATCGGGAATGTTTGAGTTTGAAAGCTTTGATGATGGCTGTTCACTGGGATCTTGTAAAGTGAAGTTACTAAATGATTTACACGTCTCTTCCTCTGCTGACCAAGTAACATTGCTTTTTTCATCCACATTTCCAGTCTCCTTTCCCTTCTTTATTCTACGTTCCCTTTTTGAAGACGAAGATGATACTCTAATAAAATCTTCAGAAGTCTTGCTTGAGGCCCCTTTTTGAGTTGCAGCGTCTTCTTTTTCTAGCGGTTTTCGTTTCTTCTTTTTTCGCTTCTTTTTTCGTTTTTCGTTTTCCACGTCCCCGCTGTCACACTGCTGCGGTGGGCATGTTTCAGCGACACGCGGTGGCCTGGTACTCGTTTCAGCTGGGTCCAAACCCCTCAGGATCGAAGTGACACCGCCCCTCAGCTCTTCGATGAACTTGGCTTCGTCCGCGTCGTCACCTGCTTCGTGCCCAGGTTTCTTTACTTCCCTTTTGTTGCTTTTTGTGGGTCTGCATGGCTTCCCATCGTTACAGCCGGAGTAGTCGGTACTCGCTTCTCGTTTCGTTTTCTTTTTTTTCTCAACGGAGTCGCTCACTCGAAAATCTCCCTTCCGCTTTTTAGGGAGCAAGCCAATTTCCGAACTCACCACGTCAGTTTCATGCTTCCTTTTCGCCTTTTTGCGACGCTTTTCGCCAGCAAAGCGAGCACGCTTGCACTCGGTATCTGAAGATTCACTTTGCGGACGCCGTTTGCTTTTCCTTCGAGGCGACAGATGCAGTGCATCCATGCTCGCAGTGAGTCGGTGGGACGTTGCGAATGATCGACGACTTACAAAACACGGCAATCCATTGCGCACCTAAGCTGCAAGTTGTCGTAAATGGATTATCATTTGTTCCAGTAACGAGGCCGACGATTCTAAAATAGAACAGCACCGTATTCTTGCGCTGTTCAGTCTTACTGGCGACACCGTGCCGCCACGCAGGACAAGCGCTGTCGCACACTAACACAGCAACTGCTACACCTTGTAACTTTACACCAAGACGAAACACGATGACACAAGCGCTGCTATGCCGATGTGCCGATGCTGACACATGAACGACACGACCACACCACGTGCTTAATCACATGCGATATAGTGCTAGACAAATGTCATAGCAGCATTGTGCCACGAGTAACTGGACAAAAGAGCACAATTTCCTGTCATCGAGTGCCTGAGGTAGTAGTGGTAATAGACGGGTAGATGGTTTGTGGGAAAGTGGATGGATGGATGGATGGATGGATACGGCTGAACCCTTTACATCAAGCGGTGGCTCAAGCCACCTAGCCTAGAGGACGCCGCAACTGCCATCTAATTGGTCCTCAGTGAACTTTTGTTTTGCTCATTGACGCCTTGACGTTGACCGCACCTGAATTCAAACCTTCGCAGGCCGTAAATTTTTTTTCAAACTTTTAAAGCGTTTACGGGTTGGTATGATCAACGTTTGTAAGTGGTTTGTAGCTATGTTAATTGTGAAAAGCTTCCCATAGGTGGCGCTACATTTCCAATTTTGAGTGCTACTCCTGATACGCGGAAACTTTAAACGCTGCATTATACTCCAAAAAAAAAAAATTAATAGTAAAGGCCGAAATTAATTCGCAGTTGCGTTCTCTCCAGGATGGCTTATTCATCTATATAACTGTTTTCTCACTCAACTCCTACCCGACCCGCACACAAACGAAAGCACACCTGTGACTCGAAGACGTTTTATGGCACCACCAGACCGCGGCTTTAGCGGCTTAGGTTGCTACAGTGATTTCTTTACGCACCCCATATCCCCATAGTAAAATGGAGGAGAAGGGGGGGAGAGGGGTACACACGTCTTTTTTTTTCAGTATGCACTCCGTTAATTCGTCACTATTTTTTTTTCTACACACGATGGGGAATTTTTGTTTTGAGTGTTGGAGTCGATCATGAACGTTCCTATAACTTGGATACAGCTTAAGGCCAACTCCGTTTTCTTTTAACATTTTGAGTTGTTAATCAAATTTCCAGAGCTCTTCACTACGGCGTCCCTCATAGCCTGAGTCGCTTTGGGACGTTAAACCCCCATAAGCCATAAACCGGACATCACATTCCTTAGAGTCTCTTCGCTCCGGCACTAAATACCGTTTTTCAAGATACCAAGCAGAAGTATTTAAAAATAGCAAAAGTCAGCAAACAAACAAACCCTCGTTTTCAACCAAACGATGACGTCATGAGTCACGACAGATTGTCCTATGACGTCACGGGTACTGTCGTAAGGCCTACCGTGTGCGTGTTGATTTGCTAAATTGGCGACTGTAAGTGAAAGCTTGGGTCATTATTTGTTTCAAAAGACCAAAATTCCGCTCGAAATTTTGACCCTCATTAAACGCAGAGCAAATATCAACAGCCGTGCGTCCAGTGATGCCACACACGCAAAGCCGCCCGTAGAAATCTCCCCGATTGAAACCACGAAATGGGAAATTTTAAAATTCGTTTGCACTCACTTGAAGATTCTGAAATGGAATCCGACATTTTTTTTTTTTTTCCTGGAACGCTACCACTGCCCCTATTGGTGCGAAGCAAACATCAGTAATACTGCAGCGTGGCTTGACAGTTGGGCTTGTTTGTGCATAGTTTATGAAAAAAAAAAACTGTAGCGCAGCAGAATACGAAAGACAGCTCGTGCTGCTCGTCTCCCTTACTGTGCCTTTAGTGTTTTGCTGCGCTGAAGTTTTTTTTTATGTATAATACTGCGTTAATTTTATTTTCGGAAATAAGATCACCTTCTTTTTTCTTGATACCTTGGCGGAACTTAGATTGTATTGTGTACATGTTCCCAAGGGGCGCCGCAATTCTTTAATGTTCGGAGCCCCTCCGCCGCAAAGAGGCCCCATTCATAATATTCATAATATTTCGGGCATAATTTCACGTTCTCTTTTTACCAACCTTCTCGGGCTGTGCACCTCGATCGCGGTCTGCGCTCCCGCACCCTATTACACACACACTCACACACCGAAGCAAAAGGTGTACACTTTCAACTGCCGACAGCTATACGGTTGTCTCACTTCAACGACACTTCATTGTGGAGATTGATGGTGAGCGGTTTGGGCTGTGAGGTAAAAACCCGGGCCACCGGAGAGCATGCTCAGTTTTCTTGCAGCTTCTAGGTCCTTGCAGAGGAATGGACACACGCCGGCCTTCTTCGCGGTCTCATCGAGTCCTTGCCAGTTCTTCATACTCAAAATTGGTTTTTGGGGAAGGAAACTGCGCAGTATCTACATGTCTCACATATCGGCGGTTACCTGAACCGCGCCGTAATGGGAAGGGATCAAGGAGGGAGTTAAAGAAGAAATGAAGAAAGAGGTGCCGTAGTGGAGGGCTCCGGAATAATTTCGACCACCTGGGGATCTTTTACGTGTACTGTCATTGCACAGCACACGGGCGCCTTAGCGTTTTGCCTCCAACGAAACGCAGCCGCCGCGGTCGGGTTCGAGTCCGGGAACTCAGGATCAGTACGTAGCCGAGCGCCCTATCCACTGAGGGCGTTCGGCTACTGATCCGGAGTTCGAGTTCTTTTCTGATGATGCCCTTGTGGCCTGGTAGCCACTAGAAAACGAAATGCGGTCGTTCTACAGCAAACTTACTGAGATTATTATTACTATTAAGAATCCAGGTTGCTCAGGCTTTGCATCTCGCAGCGCGGATAGTCGGTTGATGGAAATTGCATTGGATACACGACATCTTGTTTCGACAAAATAAAACAGTGAATATATATTACGGTCGCAATGTAGTGAGTAGGCATATAAGCCAGGTCGTCACCCGACCCCTGTGAGGCGCGGAACCACATGTACGGTTGCTTTCCTAGAAGCGAGTGATGCCTCAGCACTTAGTTACACAACTGGAAATGGGGACCAGCCCATGAACTCGCTCGGCGAGTCCTGTTTCTCAGTGGGCAGGTTGATCATTGGTTTGGTTTTATGGGATTTAACGTCCCAAACTCCCTCAGGCTATGACAGACGCCGCAGTGGAGGACACCAGACAATTTCGACCATCTGGTGTTCTTTAACGTGCACCGACATCGCACTGGCCTCTAGAGTTCCGCCTCAATCGAAATTCTACTGTCGCAGCCGGGATCGAACCCGCGCCTTTTGGGTCACCAGCCGAGAACAATGACCCCTGAGCTGCCGCGGGCTATGAGGGAGGTTGTGATGACGGACGCCACAGTAGAGGGCTCCGGATAATTTCGGCCACCTGGGGTTTATAACGTGCGCTGACGTCGCACAGTAACACGGGCCTCTAGCATTTCACCTCCATCGAAATGCGAACGCCGGAGCCGGATCAAAACTGCGTTCTTCGGGTAAGCAGCCGAGCACCGTAACCACTGAGCCACCGCGGCGGCCGCAGGTTGACGAGGGTGGCTCATTACGTAGCAGGTGATGCTCGGACGGACGGGCTTTGTTTCGTAGGACGGGTGCATGGGGTCAATAGCTGGATATGCGGTGCCATGTTTGGCAGGGATGTGATCTATTTACAGGTGCACATTGGCCACAGAAACAGGATGTCGAGAGTCAGGCAGTGCCATCTTTACCAGGAAACACTTGGAACGTTGGCGGGAGTCTAAAGAGGCAGTGCGGAGCCGGATTAATCGATGTCTGGTTGGCCGGGTGGTCGTCGCATTTCCAAGCGACAGCTCTTTGTGAAAGGTGAGTGCTGCGAAAGGTATGCGATGTCGTCAGGTGGCAAGCTGCGCAGGAGCAGAATCTCGCTTAACTATGGCGTGTGCCGCCTTGCTGCCCGGTATCGCGCTGCCTACTGAGCACAGTACATCTCATAGATGTCTACAGAAAGCAAATTTATCTCAGATATCTAAAACTACGCAGGACGCGTCTATAACAAGTATTTTTATTTCGGGAATTATACTTTTCCTGACGTCTACACAACATTTCTATTAGTCCGGCTTACAATGCCTTTGCTGTGCCCGTACAAGAAGACCTGTTCAATGCTATAACATTAAAAGCCTCAGCGGGGGGGGGGGGACTGCGATGTTGCTCATAAAATTGGCCCATTGGTTGGGAGGAAGTCATGTCCTCAGACAGCAAGTGACGTCCTTTCTTATAAAGGCATATCAACAGCTTTAATCCTATTCCATTGCCGACACAATGTAATCAGGTGTCCTTGTGAATATTTGTTATTTTTCACTTGTTCAAGCGGGAATCAAGACTCGCATTTAAACCTGACTGCTACTACTGCACAAAGAATAAACTAATAGCCACAGAAATACCTTAGAAAAGTTCGTTGATCAGCTGCTCTTCACTTGTGCATATGAAGACTCCATTTTCTTGGTAGAGTGAGCCGAGTGCATGGTTTGGATTCCTTGACATTTCGCGCACAAGCATGAGTGACTCTTTCAGTGTTTGTTAAGCGCTGCAGTGAATTAAAATTACGCATCAGCAATTGTATCGTATCGAAGTTTTTTCACCGACCTAAACCAACTTTGACGTCACAGCCATCGTTCGCTTGATGAAACAGAAACAGCATGAGGGAATACACTAAATTATAAATTATTTACCGTTTGTAGGCGAATACCACGCGGTGATACATGCATTCAAATGTCTTATGCATCATTACAGAAAAGAAAACTAAAACTAAAATCAGCTGTCTGTACTCTGAACAACTAGCTAGCTGTCATACCGACGCATACTGTGTCCCATCAATATGTAAAACAGACAGGTATACTCCCCTTTGGCAAGAGGGGGGTAACGTCACATGAGCGGAGCATACCCATTGGCTGGAGGGGAGCAATGTCACTAGACAGTAGACGGGAGCATTCCCATTGGCTAAGGGAAGTGAAATCACTTCCGGTAAAGGCATCAACCTCTATCAGATTGCCAACGCATAATAGAATATGGTGTCTGATTTGGTTTGGTTTATCGGGGTTTAACGTCCCAAAGCGGCCAAGGCTATGAGGGACGCCGTAGTAAAGGGCTCCGGAAATTCTGCCCACCTGGGGTTCTTTAATGCGCACTGACATCGCACAGTACAGAATGTGGTGTCCCTGTGAATTTGTTTTTCACTTGATGCATGAGCAGGCCCTACCGACGCCTGGTTGCTGGTGAACACATGGGATGCGTAGTTGAACGCTGTTCGTGGCTGGCTGCTCGGATTGCTTCAGTGGTGGCTGCGAGGCCTACGGTGTATACACACCGCGAGTATCAGCTGTGTTTAGGAGCTCCTGACAAAGGAGCGTAAAAAAACTTGACACAGCAAGCGCAGGTGGGGAGTAATGAAGGAACGCACGGGTATAACGGAATGCCGCTCATTCCTTTAGTTAAACTTTACTCCATGAGTCACTATTCTTTTGTGCATGCTTGCACAATCATATCAACGAGAAAAAAAGACCATAGTACGCATACCAACCAAACGGGTAAGAAAAGGCAATTGCCACATTTACGTTCGCAGAAGATACCACTAGCACCGGGAACAGAGGCTGAAAAAATGCATTAACAAAACACGCGGACAAACAATGGGAAGAGTGTCTCATATATTGTCATTCCGCGCATGTCATCCAGCCAAGACGAAAGGTTTGCTGTGAGTGCTTTCTGCGTGCAGTATGTTGGACGCTACTGTAGCAGTATTGTTGCCTTCGGTCTGAAAGGAATAAGTGCAGAATCAGGTGCTGTTTTTGCAATTGAGCGCCGCCACGTGTTGTTTATGCATACAGATGCCGAGCACGAACATTTTTTTGTGAAATGTCTCAAGTATCGAGACTACTCGAAGCGCGCCGCGACAGACTATATGTTCCCTGGCCGTCGACGTTGGCATGTTACAGGTGTTTTTGTTAGGCTGACAACGCCGTCACAGCTGCTTGGCGTCACATATAGCTATCGGCGCAAACATACTCCCGCGTGAGTTCGCGGCACCTTTTGACGAAGAAAGGCAAGTTAGGCTGCCTGAGAGGTAGCTGCAGCAAAACAGAAGGGCGTATACTTGGGGCTCAGATCGTGCGTTAGGAAGGAAGCGAAAGTTCCACCGCCCAAGCAACGCTTGATGGCATTGTATCACGACGAGCACATACACATACGCTGACATTTTCGGCCTTCCTGCTTGAAAAAAAGGTGAAACGGTCGGCGTGGACTCGTGGGCACGGTGCCTGAAAAACCCTTCTGCTACGGTACCTGCGCTCAGAAAATGAATAGACCCAAGAATATACAGTGACTGATTTCGTCGACACACACAGGTATTGACAGGAAGATGGCTCAGCGACACAATTTATTTAGACGATTAAAAAGAGATGATTGTGCGGCACTTTATTATGAGACTCGTTTTCGCAAACATCGCTAAAACTGCGCAGGCAAGCAATACGACAAAGCTTAACTGAGCCGGGTGAAAGTGCTTGACGCTTTGATATATACTTGTCAAAGCCTCTCTTGGGGAACTTCAACTTATTAATGCAATGACCATCTCTATCTGGTTCATTTTCTCCTGCTCAGTTGCCCTGTCCACTTTGAGTGATTGTTTTCTGCTATCACTTCGGACATAAAGTCTAAATTTTAATTGATCGCTAAGGAACGACGAAGCGAACTGGCGCGTACGCCTTAATTATTCCAACATAAATATGAGCAAGATTAAGCAGCAAAAATGAGGGAACAGATGTGATCTTCACCGAAACATTTATTGTTCTAGTTGAGGACAGTGACCACAAGGATTGGTAGGCGCGCGCTCCCCAGCGGCGTGGTCACGTGAACTCGCGCCCTTTGCCATAGCGGTGCTCCAAGGTCTTGCGGAAGCCGAGGAAGATGCGGTAGTTGCGCGACTTCTCCGCGTTGCGGAAGCTCTCGTTGACGGTGGTGTTGCGCATACCCCGGTGGATTGTGAACGCGTCGCTCAGCACCAAGAACCGGAAGCCGGCCAGGTGAGCCTCCAGGGCCTGTAACGAGGGTTTCACTTCTCTGCTTAGCGCACAGTTAACTGTTCTCGTTAACAGCTGGTAACAAAACAATCGGAGGACACATTTAAAGGGCAACTGCATAAGTTTTAGAAATCTACGACCTTAAAGGGGTCGAATATGTGAAACTTGCAGGTAAAGAATGCGAAGTTCTTTCGGGCTAGCATTTGAAATGGTGACGTAATCGCCGACTGAAATCGAGACGGCCGTCAAGGTTCTCTGCAGCGCACAGCTCCAAGTGGGGGGCGCGCATCATGACGCCATCGATGCTACAAGCAAATTTCATTTATTTATTTATTTATTTATTTATTTATTTATTTATTTATTTATTTATTTACAGATACCTTACAGGCTTCCGGAGAGGCATTGTGTAAGGGGGGTCAAATACAGAAGTTTGTGTAAAATAGGTTAGAAATCAGAAAAACATAGTAACGTACAGCAAAACACAAAAAAACATGTGAGTTCGGATACGGTATCGCAATTCACAGAAAGAGATAACAGTTAAACACAACTATGCGTCATGTAACAAAAATAGGAGAAATGCACACAAAGTTATACAAAAGCAAAAAAGTATATCAGGTATACATGAGGAAAGCTGCGCATCAACAGAACCAAAGAGGCAATAGCCCAACGCATAAACGCTTGTTTTCAATAAAAAAAGCCAACGCCAATGAAAGCAGAGGCCTCTGAGCGTTGTTTGGTAGCATCCAACTAAGCACGGCACGGTATGGTTGGCAGCAGCGGAAATTTGGAATCTTACCTTCCGTGACGTGACGCCGAGCTTCTCCGCACTCCTCCGGTGCATTTAGGAGAAGCCTAAAAATAAATCTTCGATTACGTCACTATTTTAAACGCTAGCGCAAAAACTTGCCGTGTGCTTTACCTGCAGCCTATAGAAATTTGAATCCTTGAGTAGTGCGGAATTCTCAAAAAGTGGTGCAGTTGCCTTTCACGCTCCGCATTAAGGGTATGACGCGATGGCGTTAATGGGTCCCTTAAAAGGTTTGCGGTCCTCTTTGCGCGTCACTTCGCCGACACGGGCGCTGGTGGAAAAAACACACAAGACCTCCCTTTAACCGTGTAGAACGAACGTGCCTCGATGGCCTAGGGGCACCGCGTCTGACTCGCGATCCAAAGGACACAAGTTCGATTCTCATCTTACATTTACAATTTTCCTTTCAGGGCAATTAATTCACTCCACATTCTTATATGTCATAATGACGTTTGAGTTGTTTTGTGACCTTAAATCACAATTCATCTCATCTCCACGAGTGACGTCATAACCCTCTCGATCAATCCGGATTTTCTGGACTCGTCAACGCCAACTACCCTACTGAAAATGCAGTAACCCCACGCAGACTTTGTCAGAAAAATATCGTACAGTTTGTGCGATATTGAATGACATTTGTATGAAAAACGTATGATTTTGTAACAATGAAGACATCTGCATGACACTTGACTGACTTGAATATAAGGCATTTGTACGACAGATCTTTATGAGGTTACTCCATAGCAAGAATTTTCTCATTAGGAAAATGCCTATCACGAACTAAACAAGGTCTGATGCACTGATAATTCTATCCTTCTTCGCATAAAATCCGCGCACTGCGACCAATTTCCGAAAGC
Organism: Amblyomma americanum; assembly: GCF_052857255.1. Classification (NCBI taxonomy): domain Eukaryota; kingdom Metazoa; phylum Arthropoda; class Arachnida; order Ixodida; family Ixodidae; genus Amblyomma; species Amblyomma americanum. The sequence continues at coordinate 187,180,441 of NC_135500.1, read as the reverse complement.
AACTTCCTTTCGGTCATTTCGGTGACCGCAATAGCTGCACCTTTCGGGGGTTTAAAATTAGAACACGGTGTAGAAGCGAAGACTGTCTATCGCGTGACTTGCTTGCGGCGTACCACATTCAAATCAACCGACTACAATGAGAAAGTGAAACTTCTATTAACCTCCGAAAGAGATCATTTGATGTGATCAGCCGGCTGTAATGAACTGCTCCGTTCTTTTCAGAAATTACAACAAAATGTGTTAGAGTGATATCGTTCGTACATGCACGAATGCTTGGTTTCCACGCATAAAGGTGTTTTTTTCTCTTCAATAAAAGAACATTTTAGTATGGAGTTTTCGCGTGTTCCTTGAAAATCTACAAGTTGCTCTGCAGTAAGGATAAAGAATACCTGTGGGAAACGAATAAATGACCATTGACACAGAAGAAACAAAGTTAGTTGGCCTTATGCACGAGCTGTTAAATAATTTGTGTACGCTGCAGCGTGTGAAGACACTCAGTTACGGTCCGAAGTCAAAGTCATGATGCACAATTCCTGTAGGAAAAGAAACGCAAGCAATCAGACAGAGACGCTTCCAATATACAGGGTCTTTCACCAAGTACTGTTAGCGTAAGAGCGCTGTCTTAGACACATAACTGTCAGCGGTGGTGTGCAGCAGAATTAGCAGGCTGGTTAACTAATACTTGATTGACTATCTCAGTATAGGCTTCTCATTTACTGAGAGGCTTGTAGCCCACCGTAAGTAATATCCATATCGGTTTTTAGGTTTTCGAAAATTCAGGTTTCTGGCCGCGCGCAAACATCCAGTGCCGAGTCGTTTCTGCCCAGAGAGTATTAAGTGCATGAAAAAGTTTTCTTACGCTCGCACTCATTACAGGGCAAATTCATTCACCGAAAAGCAAATGTGCATCCAAGCACAACATCGGCAATAAATAAATGCTCAGCAAAATTCCCGCCTGTCCTCTTAACACAAAGTAACCTGCAGCAGTTCTCGCTACCGCCAGATTTCTAATAATTATTGTTTCTTTCGCGCGAGAGACACGTACATCAACGCAACAGCGTCGTACCTCTTGCGTAGTACCAAATTAAAGCTGAATATTTCAAGCAAACCCGGGTGCTGTTCTAAAGGCCGAGTTTTGGCCAACGTGGGCCTCAGCTAAATATTCAGGATTCCGGGGACCTAATTATACTTTACAATGGTCCGTGGTGGTGACATGTGCGGCCGTCCGTCCGCCCGTCGTTCCCAAAAACGGCACCGTCCAGAGCGCGGCGCTCAGCTGTCTTTGCGGGCGGAGACCGCACGTGGAAGAAATAATAGATACGCGCTGGGGAGAGCGAAACGTCGGTTCACGACACGCGAAACCGGCATGCATGAAATATGCACATATCCAGAAACCGTTGCTCGCTAAGGAACAAAACCAAATGGACTCCCAGCGACAGGGCGAGGCGACGCGGAGTGCCGTAGAGTGGTTATAAATAACACGACGCAAACGTGTTCTCCGGTAGCTTATGAATTCATGCGGCGAAGGGGGCGTTGTCAATTACGGGATCCTCGGCGAGCTTGAAGGTAGAAAAAACACGTTGGCAGGGCTCCACAAGGAACACTTGCCGAGGAACTCGCCCATGCTAGGAGGTGTTTTTGGCGCGAGACGCTGCCGGAGGAGTTCACGTTTGGACTCTGTGTCAGAGGCTGCTTTCGGACTTGGCTATGAAATCTGTCCGCCGGTCCGCGCCGAGCGTTCGCCCATGCCGAGAGTCGCCACAACTCGTTCACGTGCTCCACGTGAAAAAAGAGTCGCAGTCCAAGTGTTTCAGACTTTTGCAGGGCATGGCAACAACATAGAACGTTGCGTATCGTGAAAATTTTCGAAAACTCATTCAAAATCAGTTACACTGATGGATGTCGAGAGAACTAAGGAGATCTGAACGAAGTTAGGTGTCTAGGGTGGTGAATAAAAACAAGAAATTGCGTCTTAAAGCGTTAGTATATGTGCATGATGCCGGAAACTCTGGAAAGCCTCTGATGCATTTATCGCTTCGGAACTGCCGGAAAAAAAAAAGAGGAAAAATTGGTTGAGGAAATGAAAGGCGCAGTAACTGTCTCACTTTTCCATGGACATCTTTTTTTGTTACAGCAGTGCCCGACCTACGTGCTGCCACCGTCGACAAAATTAGCGTTGGCAAAGGAGGTGGACGGAGATGTTACCTTTAGTTAATTGAGGCGTTTTATGCTTAACTAATGCTAACTATTGCATCACCTCTCGACACTGCCGCGAAACGAAAAGCTGTAGACCGGATGTGCTGTGGCGACCAACGGGCGAAGAGCAGTCGGAATGCCGACTGTGTGCATCGTCTGTTAGCCGGGAAACGCACAAGTGGAATCTGTTATCGTCAAACGTACGCAGACCTGTTTCTTTCCGAAGATAACGCTTTTGCTTTGATGAATCGGCCGATGTACCGTCAGCGTAAAATGAAACGCGAACAAGGCAATTGAAACAAACAGCAAACTGACATGACCTCAGCCGCGAAAAGCTTATACAAAGCAGGATAATTTCATTTAGAAGACGCGAAGACAGTTCGTTATAATTGTTAATTAATCTCGCTTCTATCTGTCCTCTAGCAGTTAATCTTTTTTTTATTTTTGAGACGGCATTTCAGTTCGCTTGTTCGCGTTTCAGTTGTTGCTGACATTGCGTACCTTGGAGCCAGCTCAGGAAGTACATGTCCAATGAAGAAAGCAGCAAGTTCATTCTACTTGATGGCGTGTTCTATGTGCTTCGCCAGTGTCGTTGTGAGGCGTCTTCTGCGTCTAATCGTGAGCAGGACTCGACAGGGGCACGCAGTCGGCAAACCAACCCACGAGGCGGCCGCTGCAGACGGCACGGCAGATATGAGAAGTGCGACTGGAGTTCTGTACCAGCGCCAATGTGGCGCAACATATAGGACCCCTAGCCAATGCTAAAGTCACTGGAAAATTTTTACAGCGACTATAGCCAATGCCAAATACAAGCGCTATCTATCGGGTGCCTCACCGAGCTTTCTCCTATGTAGCAAAAGTGATCCCCTTTCATCAGAGGAGTCGCAGCTTCTGTATATCTTGCCTTTCCTTTCCTCAAATCTAGCTGACGGTTTAGACTGCGGATAAAACTGGGAACAAGACTATGTAATTGGCTTCGTGCAAGCGGGAATTACAGGATACGCCGGCAATTCTGAAGGGACAAACGCATCAGTAAGGTTTTCCGGAGTTTACGGCCTCATGCGCGCCATCCGTACCCGAAAAACTAGAGGGGCAATTAGCACTGCCTTAATAATTCATAATAATTTATAGTAATAATTCATAGGCCCCTGGGAGTCCTCACACCAATCATACCGCAATGGTGCAGCGGTTAAGGGATGCGCCACTATCCCGCGATGGCAGGTGCTGCCACCGGCGGGGCTTGTACGAACTAAGCTGCTCTCCCCAAGCAACTGTCGCAATCAGTCATTAATTTAACAACCAGCCACCGGCCACGGTGGTCACTCTGCTCACAATCCGATGGGCAGGTAGTGAAGTCACAAGGTCACGTGACCTAGGTGAGCCATCTAGGTTACCCCTCTGGCGGGTGGCCACCTGCGGCACCCTACGCCGCCCTATATTCCGCTCACAACGCCGACGCCGGATCTTCTGGGTAACGGGGAATTTAACGCCATCGCGTTAAAACTCAATGACGTCACCATTTTCATCCCCGCAATCCCCTCCTGACCAATGAGAATGAAGCACCTACTGGTCAATGAGAATCGGCCATCTGCATGCGGAATGGAGATTCAGGCCGCCCAAGAGGCTTAAATTACATGACGACAGGTGGAATTGGCGTAAACCGCAAACAATACTGGTATACGAGATCAGGGTGAGCCCTTTCCCAGGCGCTTCACCCCTTAGAAGACCGAGCACATGGACAGGGGCGCTGGCAAGGAGCGAAAAGCCCATCGGTTCCCCACGGCACTGGGATTGTACCAAGGGCCTCTTCACAAAAGGCGAACGCTCTGACACCAGAATATTGCGTCCTGCGAAGGGCCTGAGGTTAGACCGTTTCGGGGGATCTCGTGGGCGATCCAGCTTCCGCCATTACTTTTAACGAGAGGGCGTTAAGGACCCCGTTCTGCAGATGACCCGGCGTCGTCGGCGTTGTGAGCGAAAAATCCCCCGAGAAACAACTTAGGTGAGCCACCTAGGTCACGTGACCTGGTGGCGTCATCGCAACTTGCCCACCGGATTGTCAGCAAACTGACCACCGTGGCAGGCAGCAGTTAAATTAATTATTCGTCGCTCAGGAAGCACAACCTGGTTCACACAATCCCCCAAAGGTGGCAGCACCTGCCATCGTAGGGAAGTGGCGCACCGCTCAACCGCTGAACCGCAGAGCCAGGAGTGGTATGAGGACTCCCAAGGAACTATGGATGTTAAGGAGATATTGACCAATTCTGCGTTTGCGGGGATACGGTGGACGCAGCTGGCAAAGAACAGGTTATTAATTAGAGACACATTGGAGAGGCCTTTGCCCTGCAGTGGGCGTAGTCAGGTGATAATGATGACCAATTCCGCATACGTGGGCATACGCCTTGTCTCGTGTTCTTTCCTCGTAGATGTGTTGCGTCTTTTGGCTGGTTTTAAGATGATTAAGTACCAACTCGCCCAGTCGCCAGCTCTGTTGAAATGATGGTGATGATGAATTTTATGACGCAAGGGCATCTGCGGCCAAAGAGCGCCATGGCACAAGGTTTTTTTTTTTTCTGCTACTCAAGGTGAGGCCAAAGACCCATTTCCGAAGCATTTCACCCTAAATAAGCCGAGCACCACGCAGGGGAAAGCTTGTACCCATTGCATCACCGGTGGGTACCCGGCGGCACTGGGGTCGAACAGCCTTGTCGAAATACATTAACGCTATCGCGTCATACCTTTAAGGCGGAGCTTAAGTGTCCTCTCCAATTTTTTCCCGTCTGTTGGAAGGCATTAAGACTGGGATTTTTTTTATTACTCAGAGTGGTCATAAGAAACCAACTGAGCTCTTTTGCGCGGTTTCCACAGCGCATACTCTTGTCAAAGAAAATGAGGTCACAAGTACCTGAACGTTTCTTGTGAACCCGTAACCGATGAATATCTCGCGAAACTTGGGAACGTCGTGTGGGCCGACGTAGAAGCACTCGTAGCCGAATTCGAAGACAGCTTCGTACGCCGCGAACATTTCGTCCTTGCTCGGGACTTTCTTCCACTTGCTGAAATTCGTTGCCCGCTGATTTTTGCCGAAGGCCACTGCGTGATACACTCGGAACTCTTTCTTTTGGCCTGTTCTGTAATCACGGGGACATTTGTTTAGAGAGAGAGAGAAAGAAAAACACATTAACATCGCAGTTAATACGGCGGCGACGCAAAATATTGCAGCATTAAACCAATCTTGTTTTTTGAAAGCGTAGGTTAACTAAATAGAAATTACAAAATATAGAAATTTCAAGAAGAGGGCATAACATCATAGTATAACGCACGTGATTAAAAGTTGACGTATACTGCCGCAATTCGGACAACCTGTACCTGGTGTTGGTTGTAACGCTGCGTGAGAAAGATGACAGGAAAAGAAGATTTCGCAACGTCTCGCTGCAAACGTGTGTCAAGAGCCTTTTTAGGCCCCAGATTGCGTTAACCAAAAAAAAAACATTTTTACCACCTCGCGCTTTCTTGATGCCATTAAAACTATTGGGCGAACACTGTCGTTAAGCAATCTACTTACCAGTTCATCAGGATGACAATGAATTATTGAAATTGGAAAGGTTGGTGAGAAAAATAATATCGCTTTATTCACGAGCGGCAGCTTAAGCGCTCAGAAGGCCCTGGGCATGGAGTGCCAGGTTGCGTTGGTCGCCCAGATGGCAGAGAGTTACTGGGACCCTAAGATGGTACGATGGTGGGTAAGTACTCCAGGTGGGAGGAAAGAACAATGAAGTCTGAAGGGTTGCTGAGCACTGAAGGACACAGGGCTCAAGATAAGCATATACGACGAGGAGCCGTACGGCCGGAGAGGCCATGCCACAGACGAAAAAAGAGCAGGTGTGCTGGAGTGAAAAAGGTGTTGGTGCGGAACTTGTGGAGGATGCGAGTCTGATGGAAGCTGATTGAGGGGAGTTTTGGGAATATCCGAAAGGAGTTGCAGAGGTGTGTAGTGTGCCTTGACGATGCGTTTGTAAATTAAACCTCGTCACATTTTACTTTACAAACTGGGGATCGCGGAGGATCGTAGGGTATTACAGGGAGTCGCACGCACGCTTGTATGAGAGAGTCACAAGTGAGCCGGTGGGCGAGCTGCCTAAGGTATCAGCGTGTCAAGGGACCCGCCTTACTGCGACTGTGGTATGGGCATAGCGTATACATGGAACGCTTCAGAGAGGTCGCTGTGAAGGTCTTGAGTGTGTGGTTTTAAAGGGACTGAATGGGCACCTATGAAGTTCGCGTATGTGCGTGACAACTGGTTTATGGGGGTTTAACGTGCCAAAGCGACTCATGCTATGAGGGACGCCGTAGTGAAGGGCTCGGGAAATTTCGACCACCTGGGGTTCTTTAACGTGCACTGACATCGCACAGTACACGGGCCTCTAGAATTTCGCCTCCATCGAAATTAGACCGCCGCAGTGTGCGTGACAACTGGAGGGGGTATTTAAGTGGTAGATGATGGTGTGAACAAGGGCAGAATTTACAGGCTGGCACCGGTAGGGGGTGCACTGTACACATCGGATAGTAGAACTGGAATCTGAAGCCGAGCGACATACGTCACACCTTAGCGCGTACATCGTTTTGAAATGCTGAGCCCTAGAACTCATTCGCTTTTCGCACTAAATTAACTTTTTCTGGTGCACAGTTAATGCTGGTATAACCTGAGGAGCGATATATAACAAGTTAAGTATTCATTCCTCAGTGACCAAGTTAGCCCACATTGAACTCTTTTTACCCTGCACGATGGTGCGTCCACGAGGTGTATACCTGTGCCGCTCACCTGCTGAGCAACGCGCTCTTCGTTCTCGGATGAACCGCAAACTCGGTGCCTTCGAAGGCGGGCACCACGTACAGGCACTTAGCACAGGGCGGTTCCCGCGCCAGGAACGCGGAGAGTCGTTCGTAGAGCCCGTACTGCGGCATCACATCCACATCCGTCGCGTAGAAGTACGGGCTGGACACGCACCCGTCGCGGGCAACGTTCCTCAGGTGGTTCTGTGGAAACGGCATGCGGGGCCACCCGCGCCTGCGCTGCATCGTCAGCAAGGCGCGCAGCAAGGCGCGGTGGCTGTCGCAAAAGAGCGGCTCGTCGCTGTCCTCCCATGCGAACGCGTCCTTAGCGCCGCTATTGTTCCTGTCCAGGGGCGACACAAAGTGGAAGCTAAAGTTTAACCTGATGGCAGCGAAGCACACCCTGAGCACGTGCACGTACGTCACCACGAGCTGCAGGTCGAAGTCCTCCCTGAAGAACACGGCCACCGAGACCGGGCCGGTCCAGTGGTCGGACAGCTCGCGAAGCCAGTGCAGATGGTCCAGCGAGGCGATGGTGGAGAGGCACACGGCCGCCTTGCTGGAGGGCGACCACTTGTTACCCACTATGGCGTTGTGGTAGATCCGGTACAGGGACTGCGAGTCGAGCGTGAATGGCGGAAGCGTGAAGACGTCGGTGTACGTCGAGAAGATGCTGCGCAAGGCCGGCCGCTGGAGAGAGCTCTCCTTCCAAGCATCATCGTGCAGGAGGATGCGGCTCCTGAAGGACGCCCAGGTGAACAGTAGAGCGAATAAGGTCGCGCTGAGGACCGTCAAGATGAGGCTCCGGCGCAGCTTCCAGTACATACCGTCGGGGCTGGGTCAGGAAATTCGCTGCTCGTAGACGCCGCCGCCGCGATTTGTGTGAGCATCCCTTCGGCGAGGCATCCCTGCGTCGAAACAAACATGTAGAACAAACAAACGAAACAAACATGACAGAAGCGAGTGTGATGAAGCTGTAGCAAGTGCATTCATAGCGAGCGACTGTAGCTGGTTACAACTCAAGGACGAAGCGGCTAATGCCCGTCATAGGGCGCCCTCCAGCCATTGGCGTCGACTGATTCTCATGATGCCATGGTTAAATCCTTTTCGTCCTGCTAGCATGAGACCACAGGGAGTGACAGATGGAAAAGGATTAACCACGGCTAAATCGGATTAACCGCGGCGTCGTGGAAATCAGCTGACGCCATTGGCTGGACGACTTCTTTGTGGGGCATCTGCTGCTTCGTTCTTGAGTTGTATCCCACTATATATAGTAACTACAGACAGATATAAAAAAGTCCGGAGCACTTAAGAACATGTTAAAAAAAGGCGCAAAGAGAATTTCGCGTCGCCTTCCGAAAAATGAGTGGCGCTGATGATTAAGATTAATATATCGAAGAGAAAGCAGCAAATAAAAGTCATATTTGCGATATTGGATGGTCAAACAACGGCGCGAACACGAATGAAAGACAGTATAAGATCTGTACCAACGGGACACTCTAAAAGACTAAGAAATATCTTGAAATCACGAGTTCGCGATGAAAGGGTTACCGCATATCGCTTTTACAGCTGTGTCCATGATAACGACTCTTCAACTTATTTGCATCTAAACTGAGCACGACTTCTCGCGGTCCGACTATGAGCCGTGCTTAAGCTTACAGCGTTGAGGCTGGACTACCACAGGCTATTTACAGGTAGATAGACCCACAACTATCCGATGTCTTACAGATATTGTGCACGATTACGAAGATTTCGAAGGCTAAGTGAGGAAATCACCTCCACGTCGTCAGTGCCAACGAGAAAACGCGGAAACCATCACGCTCATTAATCAACAAGTACCCACGACGGCTTCAGCTCCGCTGCCGCCACGAACGACGGAGGTTGCATTCAGGTGCCGAAAACGCCTCGCGTATAAGCATTCAAGCGGCGCCAAAAAACAAAGGCGCGCACACGCAGCAGCAAAGGGGAGTAAAAAGAAAAAAGAAACAACAACGAGTGCCCTCTCGTCAATCGGACAGTCCTCGCTTCCGGAACAGGTGTCGCATGCGTCTAAGGATTGAGCAAATGCGCCGCCTTCCGTGAAAGGCTCGGCGCATGCAGAACCGCCGGCGTACGGAATTATGCGCGCGGGTAAACGCCGGCCAACAAGCGTCCCCACGAAAGCTGGTCTACCTTTTGTTTATGTATATATTTTTTTGTGTGTGCGGGCGAGTTTGGGGAACATGATTTACGCGGCTGGTGTTGTTTTACACGACGCCCTGCACCGCCATCGCCGGTGTGCTGATGCAAAGGAGGCGCCTGTCATAGGAATCCACCCGCATGCATTTGCGGGCATCTATATACGTGCACCTACGCAGACATAAAGGAGAGCAAGAATTTCCAAGCGTCGGCTGGGGCGGAAAGGCGGCGAAGAAAAGGCAGACTGCGACGCGTTTTACACGAGCATACTTGTCTCGCATATATGAGAGGGAGCATGACCAAACTGCGAGCACCTTGATAAAATTTTCATGCAGTGGTTGAATGTACAATTTGCCCCGCCCAGCTCCCTGCAATTTGATCTAGAGGGGACAGTGGGGCAAAAAAAAAACAACACAAATTAGCAAATCATCGCCTTCTTTTCATTATTCAAAGGGAGAAAGAAAACAAATATTGACGAGTTATTTCTTACCGTCATGCATGCATCCCAGCTGAAGAGGAAGACAGTGAAACTTAATTAAATTTAAACCAACGTGCACAGTTCATATCAGAGCTCGTTAGCAAGCTTGAATCAGACTACGTATACATATGCACAGCCTATAGTAGCACGGATTTTGTGCTCGGTCTGGAGAAGGGACCTACAACCTCTACGCGCGAGGTTGTGGGGTTGAGGAAAACTGATTCCATCCTCCACCCCTCTTAAGTTTGAGAAGGGAAGGGGGCTGCCCTACTCCCCTTCCCTCTATTTCACAGTCGCTGACAAGTCTATTGCATAGCCTGTTAAGATGTGCGTCTCTCGTTACTGATGAGGAGAGAACCGCCGTGCGCTGCACCCCTAGAGGGCCGGAGGCGATGCATCCGGCATAGCTGGAAGAGTGCGCAACGAGGCTGCCGGAATCTCTTCGTGCCCCCCTCGCGGATCGCCCTCCGGATGTCGCAAGGGCCCAGGTCGAGCTCATATATAGCCGGATGTCACAATAATTACCCTTATCAAATACTCCCGGTATCAACATTTTTTGCTGTAATTTCCTTGCAGAGTCGTCGAATAAGAGCTAACGTACTCTGTCCTTGGTTCGTACTCGCACATGGAGCGGTTCACGCATCGTATAGTACTCTGCATTTCGACGAGATCTTTAGTCGGATACAAGTCAAGAACGAAGCGGTTTTTCCCCGTCAAAAGACCCCTTCCAGCCAATGGCGTCGGTCTATTCTCATGAGCCTGCTAGCGTGAGTAGCGTGAAAATGCAGGGAGTGGTTACAAGGCAAGGAAGGGACTATCCCCCACACTGCAAGGAGGGTACCGTCCGCTTTTATCCGCCACTCCCTGCATTGTCCCGCTAGCAGGTTCATGAGAACCGGCCGACGCCATTGGCTGGAAGGGGGTCCTCTGACAGGGAAAAGCAGGTTTTTTTTTTCTGGAGGGGGGGGGGGGGGGGGTTGTATCCGAGTATAGCATGCTTGTGTGCTTGATTGATTGATTCTAAAGGGTCACTGAGGAAAACTGAAGTTGGCCAGTGGCGATAGGTTACCGCGTTCTAACGAGAAAGACGCCGGGTTCACTGAAAACGGAGCTTTATAAGCTAGAAAGCGGTCAAAAAGTGAAATACAGATGTCGCCACCCTTCGGTCGATTTCGCAACCAAACTGCGGTGCGTTAAGAGAGTTTCCTGCGTTGATCCCAGAGGCTAGGCTATACCGCCAATCATTTTCATTTTCATAACGGTGATCACGGAGCCCTGTTCGCATCGAGTGGCAGGGAAAAAAAAATTGAAATGTAATTTTCTCAGCATTAAACGTGCCGTGTACTACTGAACAAACACCAATATATCTAGAAAGTACCATAGTATCAACTCTACAGCAAACAAAAATTGGGTGAAGTAGCCTTCAGTGTCTTCTTAAACAGTCCCTTTAAACATATTTTTTTTGCTAGTCAGTGAGTGGGATATATGCGCTAAAAATAAGCCCAACGTCGGCAGAAATGAGTCAACTCATAGAATACAGAAAGGAGACTTGCGCTCGCTCGCGGTATGAACACAACAGACGACAAAGGTGGTAAGTGTGCGTCCTTATGCGTAGTGGACATGCCGTATTTCTGGCGAAATTTTCGAAAGCATCTTTAGCAGAAGCAGAAAAGTATAAACTCGCACGTGCATAATAGTATTTGCTTATCCTGAGTCCGTATAAGGGGAACACTGAATTGGTTTGCTCAGAGAGGACCTTCTGGCTATATACGTTGCTTATCCTGGTGGCATATGGGGTTTAACGTCTCAAGGCGACATAGGCCCCGAGGGACTCCGTATAATGGACAGCTCCAGATTATTTTCCACTATACCTGGGCTTCTTAACGTGAACCGACATAGCACAGCACACGGGCGCCTTGCGTTTCGCCTCCATCGAAACGCGGCCGCGGCCAGGATCGAACCCGCGTCCTCGGTTTTAGCAGCCAAGCGCCATAACCACTGAGTCACCACGGCGGAGGGAAGTTGCTTACTACAGGTTACATTATACAGCGGCCGCCGCGGTGGCTGAGTGGTTATGGCGCTCGGCTGCTGGCCCGAAAGACGCGGGTTCGATCCCGGCCGCGGCGGTCGAATTTCGATGGAGGCGAAATTCTAGAGGCCCGTGTACTGTGCGATGTCAGTGCACGTTAAAGAACCCCTGGTGGTCGAAATTCCCGGAGCCCTTCACTACGGCGTCTCTCACAGCCTGAGTCGCTTTGGGACGTTAAACCCCCATAAACCAAACCAAACCAACATTATACAGAATAAAGCACTGACTTGCCCGCCAGATATCTTCACTAGAAGGGACAGGCCTCTTGTATGCGAAGGATAGGAAGCGGAGAAATCAAGCCCAATCGACCTATTTACGTTGACAAAATAGTGATGAACTATGGGAGATACCTACGACACTAACTTCATGATGACAGTGGACATTCGTAAAAGTTTTCGGACGCGTAACACCTTGTAGTAATACGACGGCTGTGAAGTGCCGTGAAGTCGGTCACGAAGTGCCTGAACTAGAATTCCAGGTTCGCATATGCCATTACGTTGCCTTCGGCACTTGTGGATTGAAACGGGATGATATACTGCCAATACGAGAACCGATTTGTAGCAGAATACTTCATGTAACGTTCCATGAGCTCACCTAAGGTAAATGCATCTTCTTGAACAGACACGCAGCCGATCCCTCCGCAGCGTCAATACAGCTGCCTTTAGCGAACTACACGACCAGAGAGACGTCTGCCGGGTCCCTTAGACATTGATGTTTTAGTACGCACAATTTACGAGCTATATTTAAAGTAGAGACCTGAACACAGCTCTTTTCTGCCAGGTCGTTTTCGACAGCCAGCATTCATCCACCACCAAGCGCTGTAATCATTCAGACGTAGCTGCTGCTGTCTCGTTACGATGAGCATTCATACATCGACGGCACAGCGGGCAAGGACACAGCTGTTGTCTCTTCATGACGATGACTTTTATTGGAGCCCCGCCGCGATGCCTTGTCTCCAACAAGTCAACAGACGTCACGAGCGAACATATGCACGCCATCGACATGAACATAATAAAAACCGAGGCATGTAGCGCTTCACTTCGAAGATGGCCACACCACGAGTCATTCGATCCGCATTAAACTTTAGTGGACTTAAGGTGACACCTGGCCTTTGCAACGAAGTAAAACAAAAGAAATCGAACAGCGGTACACTAGCAACGGTATTAGTCAGCGACGTCCTATTGGAAACGACTTCAGGCCAACAAAGTGGCTCTGTGAGAGTTGTACAACGGCCAGACGTACGGCGATACATTATATCAGTCTTTATAACGGAGCTCTTCTCTACAGGGGGCCTGAGACTATTGAGTTTTCCCTATTGAATGGCCGTCTGCGGCGGGCCGTGACATTTCCAAAGGAAGACTGGCGGCGCACGGCGACAGGATCTTAAAGACGCCGACATCGACTCCGCCAAAAGCTGCGCGTCTTCATAGATCTTATAGGCGGAGTAAGCAAGCAGCTAGTCGGGAAACCCATAAAAGAAAAGTGTCTTATATGCAGGACAAGTGAATCGCTGTGAAGATTCCCAGCAATGTATTGTCAAGCGGCCAATGAGCCGCTACAGCGCAATGCAGACGTCACTACATACCCGCAGTGCTAGACCAGCTGGGCATGGTTTGCGAAAGGCGCAATGACATGCACGTCGGTGTCTACATCGCTGAGCGTGCTTCTGCCACCCACTGTAAAAAAAGACCGGGAAAACTGAGCTCTCGACTTGGGAATTTGGTGCGCGTGTCATAAAACGGGCCCGAAGGTGATATCAACACGGCATGCGTGTGCCTGAACATGCTGCGCAAGAGGCGGCGGCAAGGAATGAAAAAGACGCATACGCACTAATAGTGACATCATCCCCCCCCCCCTCCAAAAAAAAAAAAATTGAGCTGCCTGTGTCGATTTCAAATCTCTAGAATCTGAAGGAAGTACAGCTGTCCAATTTTGTAGTAATATCAGGGAAGCGTCGCCCAGACTGTCTTTCAGCATACCGTGCAGGACCGTAGCGTTCGCATGCAGTTTCTGATGGCTACTATGTCGAAACGGACGAGAGTACGCGCATGCGCACAGAGCTCTTACCAGTTGCAGTGTCGTCTGCTCAGCTGAAAAGTTGCAGTGTCCTCTGCTCAGGAGAAAAGTCGCAGTGTCGTCTGCTCAGGAGAAAAGTCGCAGTGTCGTCTGCTCTTGCTCAGGAGAAAAGTTGCAGTGCCGCCTGGTCAGGAGAACAGTTGCACTGTCGTCTGCTCAGGAGAAAAGTCGCAGTGTCGTCTGCTCAGGAGAAAAGTTGCACTGTCGTTTGCTCAGGAGAAAAGTTGCAGTGCCGCCTGGTCAGGAGAACAGTTGCACTGTCGTCTGCTCAGGAGAAAAGTCGCAGTGTCGTCTGCTCAGGATAAAAGTCGCTGTGTCGTCTGCTCATCAGAAAAGTTGCACTGTCGTCTGCTCAGGAGAAAAGTCGCACTGTCGTCTGCTCAGGAGAAAAGTTGCACTGTCGTCTGCTCAGGAGAAAAAGTTGCACTGTCGTTTGCTCAGGAGAAAAAGTTGCAGTGTCATTTGTTCAGCAGAACAGCTGAGCAGGCGACACTGCAACTGCCAAGCGATCTGTGAGCATGCGGGTACGCTCGTCCGTTACGCCATAGTAAGCATGATAAACTTGATACGTTTCTCCACTACGGCCCTGCATGGGATACTGAAAGACCGTCTGACCGACGCTCCCGTGATATTAAACAAAAAAACCCTGAGAACTGTATGCCTGAAGTGAATTACAGCATCACTTTCCAACCGCGCCTATTCTTTCTTACAAAGTGCATGTATAGTATACTATACCTTTTCACTCTTGGTTCGGAAGAGGGCTAAGAGGCTGTACGTACTCCACTTGAGAACAGTAATTCCACGCTCTTACGCTCTTCATACTCTCTCCCTCTAGTACACATTTCTCCTTTGTTTCGGTCATGCGTGAAGGGCGTCTCGAGAAATTATGCGTCAATCGCTGAATTGTCTGGCTCTTAACTAACCCTATTGAGCTGTGGAAAGAGAGAGCAGCCCTATATATACAGGCAAGCACTATCATAATGCGAGCAGTTCCTAGAATACATTTACCTATGTGCATACAAGCTATCGTACTGAGGAACAGCGGTTCCTCGCTCTGCGATGTATTATTGGTATTATAACCGCTCATGTGTGTGTTCTCGCCATTTTATTCCTTGCATCGATACACGCTCATGTACCTACCCCTTTTAATATGGTTGTAGAGCGGTGTACGAAGAACCGACACGATTGGCGAAGCCCTTCTGCTTAAAGTGTTTACATCCTAAAGGATTGGCGCAGAAGTACGCAACGAAACCTGTATCTGCTGTTTTGGTGTGCATAACGCGACATGACCATTCGTACAGCAACCGTCACTCGAGCGAAGCATGGCAGTTGTCGCAACTGCCGTCATTGCTTCGGCGCACGCGTTGGCTGCGAAGCGAGTTTATTGCCTCTATCTGTTCCCGTCACTTTTCTCAGTCTCAACTGCAGTCTCAGTCTGCAACTTGACAGGCCCGCGCATTTTTTCTTCATACAGCTATACCTACTACCGCTGCGACCGGGGGCGTTTCACGCAATGTCTTATGAGCAGCAGAGCATTGTAATTCTTCGTTCCCCAAGACCTAAAGTGTGCAGTGAGCTTGCAACCGGATTTTGTTTTCGGAGGCGGGCACCGCTTATTTTGATGTTTTTTCACTGCGCTTTTTTTTTTCACTCTTATATGCGGCTGCGATGGGAAGAAATCACTGCCGACTTTCACTGGCGGAAAGCTCGCAATGTAAGAGCTTTTACTCTGAATGTGAAAGAAATTGTGCACATGTACTCGTTTGTAAACCGAGTGGCAGTTGCGCTGAAGGTTTGGCTCACATGCGCAAGTTGGGCAGTCTGATTCATTGTTTCCTTTCCTAGGCACCCTTTTGGGGGGGTACTGCTACATCGGTGGAGGACTGTTTTATTATCTTATTCTTACTTTCACGATACAGTTCGTTAAATTGAGATTTAGCACAGCCGATACGTGGCCCCACCTGTGCTACTGCCCGTGTACCGGAGGCGTCCAGTAATCCGGTATACGTCTATGCTAGTGTGTCTCCGTTATGCTAAAACTCTCTAATAAAGTTTAGTAGGAATACGGTTAAATCTTGCAAGAGGCATAATATGCGGAAAAAGCAGTTGCTGCCTTACTTTTTTCCTCCTCATTTTTTGTCTAAGAGGTGTTATCACCAACTCAATATAAGAGAATTTAATTGTCGGAACAATGTCTAGTTATTCGTTTTTTCCACACACTGTCAGCGAATGGAATCGACTTCCCCAGAAAATTGCTGGACGTCACTGTGAAACATTGTTTCGGGTTCACAAAGAAAACGGCGCGAAATACGGGGACAAAAGAGAAACAAACACGACAGGACCAGCGCCAGCGTCGTGTTTGTTTCTCTTTTGTCCCCGCATTTCGCGCCATTTTCTTTGTGAATCATGAACCAACTAGCCCAAACTAGAGTTCTCATTGTTTCGGGCTTTGCTGTAAGATGTGTAGCTGCTTGCGCGGTGCCTTCGTTTAATTTGCTCGTTCATTCCTTTCAATTTTTTTCTTGTTTGTTATTGTGGCGCCATTCTGTTCTTTTCTCGTCTTTCTTTTTCACACGACGGCCTCTCGCAAACAATATGTATTTCCCCCCTGCAATAATGCCTTAGGGCGCTGCAGGTATTTTAAGTAAACAAATGAATAAAAAAAGAGTGCGCAAGGCGCACTCAGCTTTCACGCTATAGTGACTTTAGCAGTGCCCCATTTTGAAGGCGAAGTGTGGAGCAAAATTTCTATGGCAAAATTCTTCACTCTTGCCAAGAGATGTCGCCATTTGTGGTATGAACATCGTGACCCAGAAGCAAACCTGGCTATATCGAAGAACCGGTTTAAAGAGAACCCGGATTCACCCAATCGTATTATTAGGCTATCGGTTCCCACTACGGTCGCAATTATAACAATTTGGAAACTGACGACGCCATAGGGGTTGGCTGGTTTAGTTTAGGTTTATGACATGTAACGTAGGTTTATGGGTTGACGTAGCACAGTGCACGGGTTCGTAGCATTTCTTTTCTACCAAAATGCAACTGCCGCGGCCGGGATCGGAACCGCGTCTTTAGGGCCAGCAGGCGAGCACCATAACTGAGCCACCACGGCGGAATATGTACTGGCGAAGAGATAGTACCGAAGTGGCATTTCGTGCCTACAGTGCGCCCATTGTAACAAAGCATGAACACAGCTCAAGATGAAAAAAAAAATGCTTTGATAAGACTGCAGTATAAAAGTTTTAACGTCCCGCGAGACAGAGACGCCGTAGTGGCGGACTACGGATAAACTTCGATCACCATGGTTCTTCACTATGCACTAACGTCGCAGGGAACGCTGGGCTTTAACGCGATAGCGTTAAAGGCCCCGTTACGCAGATAAGCCGGCGTCGGCGTTGTGACCGAGAGAGAGAGAGAGAGAGAGAGAGAGACTCTTTAATGAAGAAACAGAGAATTTAGCCGGCGTTTCGATATCGCTGGCATGCTACTCTGCGTAGGGAGGGGAATTTGGGAGATAAAGACTGAAGGAGAGCAGCGTGGAAGAGGTGGAAAAAAAAACGAAGATAAAATGCAGCCATGAAATGGGTACTAAGGATGCAGTGGCGAGTATTGATGTAACCTATGGAATGATGGAGTGCATAGTCCGACGAATGGGCTGACGAAGTTCACTGCAAGAAGAATGCATGAAGGTAACCTGCAAGTGAACTTAGAGCTTATCGAGATGTCCAATGTCTTTTAAATATGTAAAAAGAAAGTTCATTGCAAGTCTCTGTTGCCTGAAGCAGGCTAAGGGGCCTAAAACTTTGTCCATTGTTAGGGGCACTGGGCAGAGCTTCTGCATGCAATGTTCATAGTACGCACGCTCGTTAGCATACGCAGGGCACTCAAGCAGGATATGTTCCACAGTTTCTATCGAAGCACAGTTGTCACAATGCGGACTGTTCATTTGTCCAAAACGGTATCGCAGGCCATTTGTATATGCAGCATTCAGACGAAGTCGGTGATAAAGTGTTTCGAGTTGTCGAGGTTGTGACCGATAAATAGGGTGGCGCACAACAGGGTGGCGTATAGGGTGCCAAGGCAGCCACCCCAGAGAAGCAACCTAAGTGGACAACCTAGGCCACATGACCTTGTGGGGTCATTATAGCGTACCCACCAGATTCTGAGAAAACAAGCCGCACTGGCAGGTGGCAGCTAAATTAATGGTTAACCGCGAGAGGTTGCTCTGAAAGAGCAACTTCGGTAGCGCAAGACCCACCTGTGGCAGCATCTGCCATCGCAGGGCAGTGGCGCATCCCTCAACCGCTAAATCATCGCGCAAGTAGTGATATGAGGACTCGCAGGGACATGTGAAGTCTATGAATGTAAATTAGCTGATGAGCCGCACGCATGGTGTCCAATGACAAGTCACGACTCACAACACATTAACTCGCACAAGTAGAAACGATATGATTTATCATGAAACTACTTCGCAAATTACGATTTACAATTCGTTTTAACATATTCTATGCATTCTTTTCGCTATACGGAACAATGACCTTCAAACGCAGAAAGAATGGCCAAAAAAAAAAAAACAGGACGAAAACACGTACAACAAGCCTAAATAGAAAACCCGCGCGCATAATTTGCACAAGAAGTGCATGCAACCCTTGTCACTTGCTTTAACTACCCGAAAGATAGGGAGTACGCAAAGCACTCAAGGTTGGCGCTGGACATGCGCAAGTATTACTGCTTGGATTACACGCCCTACAGAAAGCGAGGAGAGAAAGGTCAAAAAGAAGATTGCAGCCCTTGTTGCTCACGGGTGTAATGAACTAAACTGAGCTTGCGCCTTGTGACGTCATTTCATTGGATTTCTTGGGGTTTAACGCCCCAAAGCAAATCAATCAATGAGGGACGCCGTAGTAAAGGGCTCCGGACCGTTTCGACCACCTGAGGTTCTTTAACGTGCACTGACTTCGCACAGCACACGGGCCTCTAGCATCTTGCCTCCATCGAAATGCTACCACCGCGGCCGGGATCGAACCCGCGACTTTTGGGTCAGCAGCCGTAACCACTGAGCCACCGCGGCAGCTGGTGTCATTTGAAACGAATGGCCGTTGTATTTGAGGAAGAGAGCACACACATGAACGCGGAAATAGCTGAACTCCCTTATAGGTCACCCGGTTCCAGCCTTCTGTGGGAGCGTAACCTTCCAGACAGCAAAGCGTCAGTTGTGTTTAGCGTCTGCACAGCGTACCTTTCCTACTTTCCACAGGTATTCGTCAAACTAAGCGCCACGCCATCCAGCGCCGATGAAATATTCATTTGACGAGTGATAACGAATTCTTTACGCCTGTTAGCGAAACTCAGGGTACCAGGCCCGTCGCAGTAAAGCACTCAGAATTGATTTCTACCGCATGAACTTCATTAGCATGCACCGAAGTCTCAATTTACGGACGATTTCGCATTCATTTTATGCCGATCTAAATGTGACCACAATGAGCAAACCGCGTCTTCGAGATAAGCAGCAGAGCAACGCAGATTTGTCAAAGCGTGTGATCCCTACGCGTGTGCCCGCACTGGGTGCTTGAGTGCGTGCTCACATCGGCCCAGCTTATCGTCCCACATCACCAAGAAAGCGGCCGACTTACCTCAACGAACAAGTGGGGCACTTCGCCAAAAGTACACGGTGTTACAACCCGACGAGACGTTCTGCAAGTCCAAGCCGTCAGTTGACGATGAGGAAGCACGGGTGCTCTCTATCACTTCAAAACGAGTCTTCATCGAGTCTGGCGGCCGTAGGCTTCGGCGCCCTTGACACCATCCTCTTCAGCGAACGCCGTGGAGTAGCGCGGCAGGAATCATGTGGGCGGACAGCGCGCCATGTTCCGGACGCGTCGAGAGCCCGCGCGCGCCGCAGGTTGAACCTTCGCCGCCGATGCGGGGCTCGCGTCCGGGAAAGGGGGGAGGTAACGCAATCAGCGACGACTAGAGGCGGAGGCGGCAATGAGAACGACAGAGGAGGAGGAGGAGGGAAAGAGCTGGAGCGAGGACTAAAGCAGCCCCTCCCCAACGCAGGGTCCCCCGCGGGCGGATAAAACATGCGTTCAGCCGAAGCGTGGTGGTGACGCGTGTGCCGGGCAGGGCTGACTGAATGTCAACAACTTCCCAATAATCGCAGTCCGTGAGCGTGTTCTGCGCAGACTCGCTGACTGGGGAATCCGGGGAAACGTGTCACCTTGTCCTGCGCGTCGACATCGTCGCATCCGCGCGATGTGTATGCGAGCGCAGCTTGGTGCAGTGGCCGTGGCTAATCACGCAGCCATCTAGCTGAAGGCTGTCGATCGACACACGCGCGCGTACGCGCACACACAGGCGCATTAACCTGAAGGGCGTGCTCTAGTCGCACGAGCGCAAACACGCACCTAAATTGCGCAAACCTGGCAGCGCACAAAATAAAAATAAAGATGGCAGGGGAGAGGATATAGAGGAAAATTTTGGAAGAATGACTTATTAGCGCGTAGATAGCGAGATCGGCCCATATTTGTTCTTTTTTATCATGGGATAGCTTGTTATAGCTTCATAAATTGCAAGAGGTTGGTGGCGAAGCATGCTTTGATTTTCACCTCTGTGTAAAACGTCAGAGTGCGCGATAGCCTCATTTTTAGTTGAGTGCGCATATTTTCCTCGTGTTTTTGTTGTTGTCGTTGTTGTCAATGTGATACCTGAGGCCTCAGCGAACTTTTTTGCAGAAAATAAGAGAAAAAGGCAAGAAAAGGAGGTTTTCTTTTTTTTTTTCTTAACGCCCCTGAACAACACACGACTATATAGCTCAAGAACGACGGAAGAATATGTCCTGTAGTGTTCACTGGTACACACAACCATCTGAGTTGCAGCTATAGAGCATTCTCATTGTCCAGCACATTTTCTAAGTTAACGGTGAAGGCACGCCACTGCGCGTAAGTTGCTGCAAAACCGTGCAAGAAAATTCGCACGCGGCAGGAATGCATTGAACATTTGCCTATCTCAGCACTGACGAGGTGGACGTTAGGGTATTCCTTTAGCAAAGAAGGGCGAATACTTCAGAACGAGTTCGCTCGATCTGAATTGGTTTGGTTTGATGGTTTGATTTATGGAGTTTAACGTCCTAATGCGACTCGGACTATAAGGACACCGCAGTGGAGAGCTCCGGATAATTTCTACCGCCTGGGATGCTTTAACGTGCGCTGACATCGCACAGCACACGGGCGCTTTGCGTATTGCCTCCTTCGAAACGCGACCGCCGCGGCTGGGATCGAACCCGGGTGCTCTGGCTGAGCTGCCGAGCTCCCTATAACCACTGAGCCACCGCGCCAGGGCTCGTTCTGAATCCTTCCAAAAGTCGAGCTTCTAAGCTCAAATCTAAAACATTTTGTGCCTTGTGAAAATTCTCGTTAAAATTAAAAGACATCCACGTGCAAGAAACAGTTTTCCTTTCAAACCTTGCTCTTTTTCTTGACGAAAAAAGAAAATCTGTTCTTATAACATACATTTTATTTTGTATCAAAAAGCGGGACGGCTCCAAACGCGGAAAGCAGAAAGAAATTCTTGCTTTCGACACGCAGTAAGCAAAATAAAGAAAGAAAAGCATACTAAAAGAGGCCTAATTAATGGCACCTCACCGCAAGAAGAGCAATAACTATTCTGGTCCCCGCAACACCTGCTTCAAGACTCGCTTATTTGCACTTTAGGTTCGTGCTGGATGTTTCTGACGGTAACGGTCGCGAACAAAACATCTTGTTTATCTTAACACCTTGCAGTCGCGCTTCTCATAAACGAACCTTTCCTAGCATGAGCTCTGAAATACAAGGCTCGGCAGCGCTAGTATAGCTGAGGAAAGGTTTACGAGCACAAGTTTATTCCCTGCGCCGAGCTGCGTGGTATGGAAGGGAAGGGAGGGGTGAGAGGGGGCTGTTGCCGTTATTTACGGACGTTAGTTTGCCGGCACATCTTTCGTGACTTAAGTCACGCTGGGTCTGGTTACCGACTTAATGGAAATTCCTGCGTAAATAGGTGGAAGAAAGCTGGCGCGGGCTGCATGAGGGAAGGCGAGACTTATAGCTTAGTGGTTTTAGCGGCCGGGTGGAATTATATACAGGCGCATGTATACAGCGGGTATGTGTGGGGTCTACCGCATGAGCTGAGCTAAGGATTATAGAAAGCAACACCGCATCTGGTGGCAACGAAAGAAGCTGTCGCCTTGCGCCGTATGATGCCGCGTGGCACCGAACCATCACAACAATGTTACTTTTTTCTTGGTCAAACGTTAATGCATTTTTCATTTCTTTAGCGTTTCTGAATCGTTACAAATGTACGCTGAAACACCATTTCTCTTTAACATTTAAACAACGCAACTTTCGCGAAAATGGTAAAGTAATTCTGCAAAGCCATACCCGCCAACTGTGAGAGTACACAACTTCATTCAACTATTTCCATGGAACCTGGAGTTATGAGGGCGACACGTAAGCACTTTAATACAGCTAATACATGCAACCCTTACACTTGCCTTTGAACGGATGCCTTGTCATTAAGCTTAAAAAGCCAGCCAGGAAGGTTACTCCTCCAGTGATAGTGGTGACTGGGAAATAAGAAAGGCTTACTAAAGAAGTTTTGGGGTTGCGTATGCAATCTGTGGCTGGCACCGTCTCAGCGATGTTTGACAAAGTTCTGCTCGTTGAACAACATAATTACTGTTTAAACAATAGGAACAGGTCTAGGACACAAAGCTTGAGATATATTTGCGATTTTGTAGCTTTTAACCTTACTACAGCACATTTTATAGTTTCGATTGGAGCATTATAACAACAGTGAGCCCAGCATTGGCATAATCAGGTGGGAGGATGAGATTAGGAAGTTTTCGGCGATAAGGTGGCCGCAGCTGGCAAGGGACAGGGTTAATTGTGGGGATATGAGAGATGCCTTTTGTCCTGCAGTTGAAAAAGTTAGTACAGTCTGCGGGGGTAAAAATCTGGAACACACTACCCGTTTTTCTGAGTCACTCAATTTCGCTGGTGGACGTAAAAAATCACCTGACAGAAAAGAATTATGTACCATGACATTTTAGCTCGGTTACTGCGTTTACTCCTACTACTTATTTTCAAGTAGTACAAAAGTTTGTAATTATACTCTACGTACGAATGTTCGCATTGTGTGTCTCACTGCTATATTTGTGTTCTTGCCGAGTGCTGTGTACTAGTATTGCTTACGACTGTTTTGATTAGCTTAAGTGTGTGGGGAAAGGCGTGGGGCTCGAGCTGGGCCACACGCCTAGTTAGGCAGACCAGGTTCGAGCTTTTGAGCCTCTGGTTCGGGCTCGGGCCGGGCGCGCGTCTCAGAATGAAGCCCATGCAGTGCTCTAAACGGGACGTCGAAGGCTCGGCTCCCGACTCGACCAGTTGTTCATGGTCGACACGCTACTGCTGGGCGACACTTCACGAGAGCGCCACTGTTTCATGGTGAACATATAATCGATATCCTTTGCTGCCGCAGCCGTCTGCTTCTAGCAGTCGGAGAATACATCTACGTGTGTAGCGGGTACAGCGCGAGCGGAAGCGGCAACAAAGAACTACGTTGAAAGTCGGGATTCCGGCGTCCCATAAGCGCAGTTGTAAGGAATGCCGCTTAGCGCACTCGCCGGCACGGCCCGCATTGTTTCGCAGCTCTCGTTGCGTCACGTTTTATCGCCTTCTGCGACTCCCCGCCCACTTCAGCGCAGGAGACGCCAAGGAAGGCCAGCTTCTTCCGAATTTTAGTGCGGTAATTTCGAAGCTACATTGCAGTAACGCTCATGCTAGGGTTGCAGTGATCCCATGAAAAAAAAAGCAACTAACTTGTGTATCGACAGCAGTTATTAATGCGATAGCACTACATGTCCCATTAACACAAAAGCCGGCGTCCGCCGTCCGCTGTCAGAAATTTGGAGGATGTCAGAACGCCGGTGTACGATGTCACAACTCATGTAAGCGAAAATGATAGCCATTACTAGTATAGTCATTCTGCAACGTATCGTTACTCACCACTTTATATGCCTGGTTTGGTTTATGGTGGTTTAACGTCCGAAAGCGACTCAGGCTATGAGGGACGCCGTAGTGAAGGGCTCCGGAAATTCCGACCACCTGGGGTTCTTTAACGTGCACTCACATCGCACAGTACACGGGCCTCTAGAATTTCGCCTCTATCGAAATTCGAGCGCCACGGCCGGGATCGAACCCGCGTCTTTCGGGTCAGCAGCCGAGCGCCATAACCACTGAGCCACTGCGGCGGCCACATAAAGGGGCTCTAATAAAGTTGCAGTATGGCTGGGATGTTAAAGTAAGCCGCTTCACGAATATTGTCCAGCAAGAAATATTTATAATATGCTTTAGAAGCTGAGTTAAGCCCGTTTCACATGCAAGCGAAAATGCCAGCGAATCCTGTCGCAGCGACGGAAAAACCTGTTTCGACCCATCGCGGCGGCTCGGCGGGCCGGAGCGACGGGGTTCCAACAAGTTGGAAATTTTCGCAGCGACAGAGCGATAGCTCCGCCCTCTGACCAATGACTGCACGGCGGAAAAGCCACGTGACAAGAAGAGGATCCGTGCGGGAAATACAATGTTTGTTTGCTACACGTGCTTCCGACACCACGACAACATGTCGCGTGGACTGTTCAATGAGGTGCTGATCATCGAAGTATCCAAGCGCCCACTTCTATGGGATATTAAAGATAACAACATCCGCAATAAGTCGATCAAGGAGTCCCTTTGGGAAGAAGTGAGGGACGCAATTCGAGCAATTGACGACACCGGTAAGTGAAAGCACGCTTTGTGGCGAGCTCGAAGATTATCAGCCATATTTTTTCATTCTGCAGCCAACAAATTTTCCTCGTCACACTGGCAGGATTCTGCAGCGTGTCAAAAACTGTTTTATGTCCCCGTGCATTCCTGCGTACTGCTCGGTGTTTTTTTTTCTTCGGTGCGCCGCCTATTGTGCGTAGATGAGCTGTATGAAAATTGTCGGCATCACGCAGCCGTGAGCAAATGTTTTTGGTTCTTAAGACACGCTAGCTGCATCATTTTGTACCCTTCACTTCAATCGTGAAATGCACGACGTGCACGTTTTCATGTTCTCAGATACGTTTGTAAATGCGGGAGGCGTCAGGCGTGAAGTTAATCCGGGCGCTGAGAGCCTAGTAAAATCGTCTCTTGCGTGTATGTAGAGCGAGCGCTCCGTCCCGCGGCACTGCCCGCTCATCGTAGTCTTGTACGTAGCATTAATCTGCAGCTTCTGAACCGCGCAAGGAAGGAAGGAAGGCCTCAGACGAAGGCCTCAGAGGAAGGCCTCAGGAAGGCCTCAGATGGAGTTCCTGAGGGACTCCATGGAAACGAGAAGGTAAGCAATGACTGATACTAATGATGAATTGAATGTGTAAGTGACAGCAATTAACAGCCTGTACATTCTACTCAGGAGCTTGTGCAACCTCGACGCCGTGAGCCACGTGCAGGTGGCCAGCGCAGCAGCCGAGACGAGCCACGCCAGCTGCAGCCCAGCATCGCCAGGCTCGAAAGAAGTAGAAGCATCGCCAAATGAATTTGAAAGCATGTATAGTGTCCCAGGCCTTCCTGATGAACCAGGACCATCCTGCATGGCAGCAACTTCACCAGAGGTTCTCCCACATAGGGGAAACAAGCGACAGAAGAAAAGGCGGCAGGAAGTGGAGGCTGCTGACAGGGACATTATTCCTCTAGCAAGAGGAGATGGGTGTACGACGAGTCAAATGTTTCGCATACATCCATTTCGGACGACTCCACGTCTGCTCCGCCGTCTGCCCCTCCGATTGCACGAGCGTCCATGTTTGCAAATGACCAGAATTTCGCAACGGCGCCGGTTACACCGCACGTACGGACTTAAAAAATGATGTTATTACCATCAAGATAAGAAGTAGTTGATATTTAAAACAGAAGAGTTCTTTATTTCTTAACAAAATTTGAGTAATCGTGGCAAAATAATGCATAAACATTGTCCATGTGGACGTTTGCAAACCACCGAAACCAACCGCGAGCTCGTATTCTTTGCCAGCAACACTGAGATTAGCAGCGGCAGTAAACGCTGTGGAGCGACGCATGTGAAACGGAACCCTGCGAAAAGCATCGCTGCGCTGTGCCGCTGGTCGCTGAGTTCGCTCAATCGCTTGCATGTGAACCGCCCTTTATCCGTAGTCAAAATTTGAATTTCTGCGTCTTCGCGCCTTTCCCTCCCCTCTCGTCCCTCTTTGCACGCTGGAAGGTCGGCGCTCCTCCGCCGGCCCCACCTCCGGAGGCACAGCTTCCTGACCCCACGGAGCTACGCGGCTTATTGGCCGCGGCCATGCTAGCTGCCTTACGTCTGATGGAATCTGGCCAATAGCCATCTCTCAACTACGGAGGAGGGTGCGAGCACGAAAAAGTCGCCGGGAAAGGCTCGTGAAGTTTCGCGCGATTGTGGGTCCTCTGCTGCGTGTAGAAGTGTATTATTCGGATCGCGGATTCATGACTATACAATGCAGTGACTTGAGCGAATTGATGTGCTCTCCTTGGAAGGTGTTTCAGAGCACATTTAAGTAACATGATGTAACGTGCACAGAGTTTGTACAAAGTATGGGTAGTTAAAGTGATGACTCAATCATTCTGAAACTTAGCATGACTCAGTACTTTACAAGTGACGTAAGGTGAGATATTAGTTTGTGCAAATTATTCGTAGTCATGACTCAATCATTCTGCAACGTATCATTTTGGCTGCATCGCGCCAAAATACATGCGCTTTTGAGAAGCTTGCAGGCAAAGCAACCTTTACACTGCACGTAGCTCGTCGATATATAATTGTTTTTTGGGGAAGGGAAATGGCGCAGTATCTGTCTTATATATCGTTGGACACCTGAACCGCGCCGTAAGGGAAGGGATAAGGGAGGGAGTGAAAGGAGAAAGGAAGAAAGAGGTGCCGTAGTGGAAGGCTCCGGAATAATTTCGACCACCTGGGGATCTTTAACGTGCACTGACATCGCGCAGCACACGGGCGCCTTAGCGTTTTGCCTCCATAAAAACGCAGTCTCCGCGGTCGGGTTCGAGCCCGGGTACTCCGGATCAGTAATCGAGCGCCCTAATCACTGAGCCACCGCGGCGGGTACGTGTCTTAATGGAAAATTGAAATTGAAAATTGGTTTTTGGGGAAAGGAAATGGCGCAGTATCCGTCTCACATATCGAAATAGCCAGATTTGTTGGGCCACAGCGCCGAGGGTGACCGAATTTTCGAAATTATAACTAAACTATGGTGGGCTACACGCACCCAATATCCAAGAGTAAAGTGTGCAACAGCTGCATCTTACCAGTATCTACCTATGAGGCAAAAACGTGGAGCCTAACGAAAAGGGTTCAGTTCAAGTTAAGGATAACGCAGCAAGCTATTGGAAGAAAAATGATAGGTGTAACGTTAAGAGACCGGAAGCGGGCAGAGTGGGTGAGAGAACAAACGCGGGTTAATGACATCCCAGTCGAAATAAAGAGGAATAAATCGGCTTGATTAGGGCATGTAATGCGAAGGCAAGATAACCGCTGGCCCTTAAGGGTAACGGAGTGGATTCCAAGAGAAGGCAAGCGTAGCAGGGGGCGGCAGGAAGTTAGAAGGCGGACGAGATAAAGAAGTTTGCTGGCATATACGGTGGGCGCCGCTGGCAAAGCACAGCGTTAATTGGGAAGACGTGGGAGAGGCCTTTGCCCTGCAGTGGACGTAGTCAGGGTGATGATGATGACACGCATCTCAATAATTAAGGAGCCTAAAAGTAAACGTTAAAAAGTTAACTGTTCAATATCGGCTAACCAGCCTGCTAGTTAGCACGTCTTAGC
Organism: Amblyomma americanum; assembly: GCF_052857255.1. Taxonomy (NCBI): domain Eukaryota; kingdom Metazoa; phylum Arthropoda; class Arachnida; order Ixodida; family Ixodidae; genus Amblyomma; species Amblyomma americanum. Next base: position 187,152,716 of record NC_135500.1, on the reverse strand, counting down.
TGTATTCTGATCTTATACATCGCTACAATGCTATTCAGGAAAAAAAAAACTGTCTTCTAACACAAAACCCTGTTTTAAAAAATTAAGCCTCCGCGGTGGCTCAGTGGTTAGAGCGCTCTGCTACTGATCCGGAGTCCCCGGGTTCGAACCCGACCGCGGCGGCTGCGTGTTCATGGAGGCAAAACGCTAAAGGCGCCCGTGTGCTGTGCCATGTCAGTGCACGTTAATGATCCCCAAGTGGTCGAAATTATTCCGGAGCCCTCCACTACGACATCTCTTTCTTCCTTTCTTCTTTCACTCCCTCCTCTATCCCATCCCTTACGGCGCGGTTCAGGTGTCCAACGATATATGAGACAGATACTGGGCCATTTCCTTTCCCCCAAAACCAATTATTATTAAAATTAAGCATTAGGTCAAACGCCCTGTATATGAAAAAAAAAAAAAAGATTTGCGTCGTGTACGCTTCTTACGTATATCGCGAAATTCATCGATGTGACGGGTGTTTTTCTTTTAGAAGGTCCAAAATTATTCAATGTAGGATTTTGGGGGTAAAGAGAAGTTTTCTGAGGCATTGTAATACCAATATTGGCGGACGTCAAAAAACAGACGAATCATGTTAACAAGTAAAGCTATTAACTAAATTCTAATGTTAAGCTTTTAACTATTGCCGATAGGGTCCTGGTTGCAATTTCACAGCTGGCCGTTAGTAATAGCCACATCAGTTCTTAGAATTTCGAAAACGCGATTACCATGGCCGCCGTGGCTCGACTGATTTTGGCCATTTCTCGCGTCATTCGAAAACCGCGCGCCTGCGGGAGGGCGCAGAGCGACGTCAATCAAATCGCGACACTACGCGTGACGCACGTGCTGGAGCAGCGAAGTGGCGAGGAGAAGGGGAGCACTGCAGCACGGGTAGGGCTGCGATTGTCGTGCGGTACATGCGTCACAGAGTGCCGAGATTTCATTCACGTCGTTTTGAGCCCTGTCGCAAGCGCGCGGTTTTCTAACGGTGCGAGAAATAGCCCAAATTAGTTGAGCCACAGCGGCGAGGGTAATCGCGTTTTAGAAATTCTAAACACTTATACGGCTATTACTAAGGGCCGGCTACAAATCTCTAATTGCAATCAGATGCCTACGGTAATAGTTATAAAGTTAACTACTAGAATTTAGTTAATCATCTGTTTGTTGGCGTCCGCCAACACTGATAATCACTATGCCGCAAAGAGCTTCTCTATACCCCAAACACCCTATTTAAAAAAAAAAATATGGAAAAGAGGTTGGTGGCGCCGGCATCGGCAACTGCGCTGGCAATGGTTTTCAGCGGTTCGGTGACCTACGGCAGCAAGTCGAAAGCGGAAGCATGGGAAAGCTGATTCGATATGAGGGAAACTGCTGCGATACTTATACAAGTAGCCGCCGCGGTGCTCGAGTGGTTATGGCGCTCGGCTGCTGGCCCTAAAGACCCGGGATCGATTCCGGCCGCCACTGTCGAATTTCGATTGAGGCGAAATTCTAGAGGCCCGTGTGCTGTGCGATGTCAGTGCACGTTAATCTTAGAACCCCCAGGTGGTCGAAATTTCCGGAGCCCTTCACTACGGCGTCTCACATAGCTTGAGTCGCTTTGCTTTGGGACGTTAAACCCCCATAAACCATAAACCAAACCTATACAACAAGTAGAGATCTACGCGCCAACAATAACCCAATAATGTGCGACCACAGCCCCGCCCTAACAGCGGCTTTGGCTGCCGCCGTCTGCGATTCGCCACGAGAACCGTGACGTCAGAACTGAAGTCTGCACTAACGCTCTAGGAATGACTAAACGCGCGAGGAGGGAGGGTTAGGGCTTCCAGAACTAACCGTCCATTGACGACGAATTAATCGGGCAATCATTATTCTTATAGGCCCACTCTTCATCCACGCTATATAGGAAATGGTAAAATTTAGCACCAATAAGAAAAAAAAAACTTCCGCAGAAAATTTCGTTCGCTTGTGTGTTCCTCCACTTCGTGTGAAGTGGCACAATTAGCCAAGGAGTTCTACGAAGCCGACGCAAGTATGCCAGCGCGATGGAAAACGATTAAGCGTACGTTTTCTGCGCGCTCATAAGGGTACACGAGGCGGTGAATACACGCGCTGCCGCCACAATTGGCTCGGCAGTTGCTGTAACACTAGCACAATGCGAGCTTCGTTACGGTGGCGAGCAAGAGCGGCCGCCATCAAAGGTAGGGAACAAATCGGCCGTAAATCCACACGGAGGACACGGTAGATCAAACGAGACCGTACCTCTCTCCACAGGGTTTCACTGGTGTCGGTACGTTCGCTGGCAGCTAGAGAAAAAAAAAGCGGAAAGGAGGAGGCGCAGGCGAAAGACTGGGGCCTTTCAAGTGACCCGTTAATGAGGCGAAGCGAGACACTTTCCAGTTGATAGAGCAATTACAAATACAAGTGTGTAGGCTCAGATAAGCACCAAAGGCAATTTCTCCCATGGAGTTCCAAAAAATAGTGATGAATTCGAAGCCAACATATGAGATAAATATCGCTTATAGGCAAACGTGGGAAGAACAGTAGAAAAGGAGGGAGTTTAGTCAGGCATAAGGCGTGATTGGAAAACTTACCGGGTTGCACTTCAGTCTGCTTAAGAGCGGAAATGCGAAAGCCTCACCCAGACGAAGGCCTTGGACCAGAACCCTTTCGCCATCTCCGAATTACCTCCATGGCCCTCTTTTTTTTCGTCGGCTTGGCCCTTAACTACTTCTATACGTCTCTCAAGGTCTGGCTGTAGCAGAGTTAGGCGAGTGCTGGGTCTCCACGAGAGGAACAGTTCAGCTGGCATTTGCCCCGTTGTTGTGGTAGGGGTGCTCCGGTACCTGAACAGGAACATGTGATTGCAGTGTTGTAGGGTCTTACTGATTCCCGATGACCTTTCGTCCAGAAGCTGTAGCAGAATGATCCCGTTTAACCGTCTGGACGCACCTCTCGACGCTTCCGTTTGACGCCGGGTGGTACGGAGGTGTCCTGGTATGACGGACCCTAGAAAGTCTGTGAAGTTCTTCGCAGTGAACTGTGGCCCGTTGTCCGTAACTACCTCGTCCAGAAGACCATACGATGCGAACACACTGCGCAGCTTTTCAATAGTCCTCTCTGTCGTTGTTGAATTCATCACGAACACTTCTACCCATCTCGAGTGTGCGTCCACCAACACTAAAAGCCACTGGTTGTTTGTGAATGCGAAATCCAGGTGGATTCATTGCCATCTGCGGCTAGGCAACCCCAAGTTTGTAGTGGGGCCTTAGGCAAAGCAATCCGCGTCAACTGACAAGTACAGCAACCTTTAACAACACTCTCAATGTCTTGGGTTACTGAAGCCACCAGACAGCTACGCGCGAACATTTTCATATGCGTTAACTCCGGGGTGACCTTCGTGCAAAAGTGCCAACACTTTTTTCGCAAGCAGTGGGGAACAACCACACGATTTCACCACGTAACGCACTGCTGGTTTAAGGGCAGTTCATGCCGACGAACAAAGTACGGGGACAATTCACTTTCAGCTACATATGTGGCCAGCCACTCATCGTGTACATTAACACTTTAAATAACACTTCATCCGTGCTCGTTTCCTTCCTAATCGCGTTCGCAGACAAGGAAAGTTCATTGACAACTGAGAAAAAATGTACGTAATCTGAGACATCTTGATCATTCGCCAACGGCACGCGCGTCAGCGTTTCCAACATCGCTGCCCTTACGACACACCCGCTTGTAATCGTACGCCGCTAGCAACAAAGCCCAGCATTGCATGCGTGCCGCTGACATTACTGGAACGGGCTTGCCGTGCGCCAGAAGGCTAGCTAACGGCTGGTGATCTGAATAAATGAAACTACGCCCAAACAGATACTTGTGGAACTTCTTCAACCCAAATACCACGGCGAGAGCCTCTTTTTCAATGTGAGCATAACCTTGCTCTGCTTTGCTCAGCGTCCTAGACGCATATGCAATTAGCTTTTCCTCTCTACCAATCTTATGAAACAGAATGGCGCCAACGCCATACGTGGATGCGTCACACACAAGCCCTATCGCTTTGTTCGGGTCGTAGTATGTCAAAACCTTATCTTTCGTTAGCCACGTTTTACTTTCCTGAATCGCTTGCTCTGCCTCACGTGACCACTTAAGCCTTTTCCTTGGATTACAACGTCGTACAATGACCTCAGCCTTGCGGCCATGTTGGGAACAAACTTTATATAAAAGTTAATCAAACCCAGGTAGGCTCGCAACTGTGCCTCTTTGTTTGGTGCCGGCGCCTCTGTTACCACCTTCACTTTTTCATCTGACAGGCGTATGCCCTTTTCTTCAAGAATGTGCCACAATTACAAGACCGACGTTTGAAATAGCTTGCACTTTTCTTTCTTCAATCGTATGCCTCTGTCTTGAAATCGTGACAGCACAATTTCCACTTTATCAAAACACTCATCAAATGTAGCCCCTCCTATCAGCACGTCGTCCAGATAGCGTGCTGCACGATCAAGTCCCTTCAACACGTCACCCATGACTGCCTGAAAGATTGAAGGTGCACTCGCAATGTCATGGGGTAAACGCGTGTACTTGAAAAATCCCAGGTGTGTGTTGACCCCGACTAGCGACTCCGCCTGCGGATGTAACCCCAGCTGCTGATATGCAGTACACAAATCAAGCAGAGTCAAATATTTACACCCTGCCATTTTTTAAAAACAGATCCCCACAACGGGAAAGTGGTAGTGATCCGTTCTTACGCATGGATTTAGTGTCACTTTGAAATCCGCACACACCCTGATCTGGTTGTTCGGTTTAGGCACGACCACTAGTGGCGTCGCCCACTCACTCTGCTTAACAGGTACTAACACTCCTGCGTTCACGAGATTCTGCAATTCTGAAGACACTGCTTCCCTAATCGCAAATGGCACAGGTCGCGCTTTACAAAAAACTGGTGTACTATCCTCTTTCAGCGCCAATTTAATGGCGCTGTTCTTGATCAGGCCTAGCGTAGGCTCAAAAATCTGGGCGTACTTTTCAAGCAACACTGACACTTTGTCCAGGCCAACCCCATGCACACTAGACCAGTCTAACTTAAGTGCCACCAGCCAGTCACGTCCCAACAGCAGTGTTGGTATTCTCGTTTGTCTTCACGACAATTAACGGCAGCTGCTTGTGCTGACCGTTGTGCTCTATCGGAACGGCTAGCTTCCCTGTTACCGGCAGCGGTGTGCCTCCGTAAGTTTTTAGCTTAGACTGCATGACTCTTTGGGTAGGGTGAGCCAGTATTTCTTGTACAGTGCTTCTGGTACCACTGATACAGATGCCCCCGTGTCAATCTGCATGCGAACATTTTTCTGCTCAATCTTCAGAAAAATTTCGTAAGGTTCTTGTACAGTGCTTCTGGTACCACTGATACAGATGCCCCCGTGTCAATCTGCATGCGAACATTTTTCTGCTCAATCTTCAGAAAAATTTCGTAAGGTTCGGTGCGCGCTTCACACATGAATAAATATTGTGCAGCACCGGAATTCACCCGTATCGCTGTCGTCAGCTATGGCGTTCGCAGAGTCTCTACTTCTGTCCCTGCACATATTCGCCAAGTGTCAACACGGTTACACGACCGACAACGATATTTCCGAAATTTGCAGGTAGATGCTTCATGCTCTGAGCCGCATCGGAAACAGTCCAGCGATTTCGCCGCCCTTGCCCCACCGGGCACCGTAGCAGCTTCTTCTCTACTAGGCGGTGAGCGTTTTCCGGCGTCTCGCCTTCGGTGCAGAACGCTGACGATCCCTTGCCCCACGTTGGGCCGAAAATCCTGGCTTTCCTTGCGGGCCAACTCGATATTACTAGCGATATCGCAGGTAGTTTTAAACGTTAGCTTGCTCTCCTTTAGCAATTGCGCTTGTTTCTTTGTCACAGAGCCCGGCCACAAAACGGTCGCAGCACGCCGCCAACCGCTTCAACTCTACCGCGAACGCTGTCACTGTTTCGCCTTCTTGCTGGAAACGCCGGTTAAATTTGAACCGCTCTGCAATTACAGAGGGTTTTGGTACATACTGCTCTCGCAGTGTTTGCACCAGCTGTGCGTATGTCTTGCTTTCCGGCTTCTTCGGTTCCAGCAGTCTTCAGAGTCTTGTAGGCTTTCTTCCCTATTGCCGTTATGAACACTGAGACCTTCAAGTCGTCGCTCACCTTAGAAGCCTTCAAGAAGTGGTCGAATCTCTCCCCGTAGGACTCGAAATCTTCGTCTCCGTCCTCGATGAACTGATCGAACCTTCCACACATCGCCATCCTGCCAGTCTCCTCGCAGCAAGCTCCGGGACCGCTGCTAGTGGTTTCTTGCAACCCGCCCTCGTCGCCAGTATGTTGTAGCCGAGAGCGATGAGGCAGAGCCAGGGTAACGAGCAACTTAAACGCTTTATTGCACGCCTGTGCCGGGCCGAGAATGCGCTTGCCCGCAGAACGAAGCGCTAATATAGGGCTGAGAGACGCGTTATCAATGTGGCGTCACACCACAATTATCAGCAGCTATTATTATCACTATCTCTTGCACCATCACTATCTCAACTATAATTATCACTATCTCTAGCACTAGCTGTCATTATCACTATCTACCACTATTTTTTACTATCTATCTACTATCACTATTATTATTACATATATGTTGCTTATAAACTAGTTCATCAACTTTTACATTTTATTTCAATTACCATACAACATATGATTGACAGTTCGTGCAGACACTTTTGCAGACTTCAGTCTACAACATCCGACCACGCCACTCACGAGCCAAGAAAGTATTTCACCTTAATAAACAAGATTTCCCACTTAACAAGGGTGACACCAGCCCGCACTCCTAACTACAAAGCAGTCAGTTGGGGCAGCTGTTCTTTCCAGCTTACTAGAGCTTTTGATATCTTGAGAGCTTATTAGAGCTCCTGAAAATAAAGTTGGAATGTACAAAGGATGATCAACACTACTCTGTGTGACATCAAGGCTAAGATATAAGAGCATCTAAAAAATACCATTCAGGTAGAAGCAATGACTGAGACCATGCTCAATTTTAATAATAAACAGGGACACAGCTTACATTACCTTGTGAATCCAAGTGTCCCAAAATAAACATGAATTGCCATGTGCGAAAATCTCTAGGTTTGCCAGGTGTCGTTTACTCTGAACTCTTGAAGTTGAGCGACCTATCCCTTTCAGCATTGAGCTTCACACTGCTGGCTTGATTGTAGTCCATGAAGTGCTGAATTTCAGCAGGCATTGGTGTAGGCTTGGATGATGGATCAACATTTAGAGATATTAGCAAGTCATCCAATGTTCCATTCACAAGTGTCATTTTTACCACACATGTTGCACGAACAAAATTGTCTTTGACCGTGACCAACTCCTGCTCAATGTAGATGTCTCGACCTTCCCAGTACACAATCTAAGGTAAAAGACAAAAGAAAAAACAGGGTGCAAAGTTCATGACAAAATATTCGGAGAGACAGTCGCGAAAAACCCTGACCCATGGCACATTTCCATACAGCTTAAGCAAAGGGTTCACCACAAAAGCAATGTAATTGCAAGCATTAGCCTAATAATGGTAGGAAATGTAATGCACAAACAGGATAAAAAAATAGAAAATATTGAGACTAAGTAAAAGAGATGAGCAGTTAGAAACGCCTGCACAGAAATTTACCTTCTATACCTGCACAGCAATCCTTTCAATCTTCTATCCTCTCCAATTATCACGAGTGAATGTTTACATAATGACATACCCTGAACAGCAAACCTCTAAGTATGCCCCGAGCTTACTGACAATGATCTGCACTCAATATGTAATATGAATATAAAACTAAATGCAACAGCCATGTTTCCCAGCATATTCATGCTTTTAATGATGTGGCTATTTTGCTCATTACATTATCATATTCTTGAAGCTAACCTTCAGCAAAGCAACTACCATTCAAGTTTACGCGAAATGAAAACAAAAAAATTCCTCACGTCAGCCTTCCGTGCATTGTGGAGAGAAGGACACTGGTCTGACCGGTGAAACAACACTAAAGGAGGTATAAAAATGCATGCAAAAAATTAAGCTTCTTTGCATTCCCTAAACAAAGAAATGACAGTGATAGAGGCCTGTAAGGGGGTGCAGTTATCGCATCCCTTCCCCTATCGGCTTTCCATTGGAAGCTTTTTAAGTTATGACATACTACGGTGGCAACAGTCACATTTTTTGTCCCAGAGAAAATATCTAATTCCACTATTTCTGTAAATAAAAAGCTGGTGTAAGAAGCTGCACTTCCTGAATACCTCATAGCTTCCGCTGTGTTTTGATGTCCCTGCTATTTGATTTTGCTTTAACTAACGACAGAGCACTGCTTATAGAAGAAGCATCTACTTTATTATGATATGTTGTGCTGTACATCTGAAAGAAGCATGTGAGCCATATGGAAGGCTACCCAGAAAGGCTTTATATAATTTATAGTGTGTGTAGCCTTCAAGAGTACACACAATCAAGTGTGGTATTCAATAACGCATTGTATGCCATGTTTCTGGATTAGGAAAACAAGCGTCAAGGTTACTACTCAGTGCATTTACAATGCATTCACAGAGGTGACCATATCATTATATGTAGATTCTTCACTTATCCAACAAACGGCAGCACCTAGAAAATGCTACACAGAAAGTTTGAGCTAAGGACCATAGTAGCATAGTAATGATGTCGAAAAGCGGTACTTCTATTGTAGAACAATGCAGAGCATGTAGTTTACTTGTCAGGCAAAGCTGATCATTAGTACTCTTCACAAAAATTCAGCTAGTTAAACTATCATCACCACGTACACTACACTGCTTAAGGCGAGACACTGGTCTTAAAATGAGAACGTTTAATACTCGAGATACTGAAATGATATTAGGTGTGTATATGTATTTCTTCCTCCTAGTTTCAGTATACCTCAATTAGTTCCCATATTAGGAAAAATAACTGAAGCCAAATTAGGTAATTTATTATGGGTCATTAAGACACTTTACCTAATATTTTCTGCTTCCGACTGAAATGGAGATGCAGCCAAAGACCTGCCATGTGGAGCTATGCTATTTATATTGTTATTGAGGTACATCATCATATAAAAATGTTCAGTTATGTCAAAGCACCATAATTATGAAATATAATTAGATGACATTATCGTTCACAAAATTTGATATGTTCGACTTAGAAATAAAAAGATATAGCTCCATAGCTTAGTTCCTTCTGAATTTAACAGTACAAGATTACATGAAATTGCACCATAAAAACATAACGAGAACTGCTGTAAGTCCAGTCATGTAGGCAAAAAACAGATGCTGAAAAAAGCGCATTTGAAGTGTGCGTGCCAGCCATTTGGAGGTCATTGTGAAGGCCTCAGAGAATGGCGAAATGCAGACATTCCAAGAGTATTTCACAGTAGTCAGTAATACTAGGATGTGGAGAAGAGCGCCAGCTTTTAAGCAAGGTCACAGTTGCAGCCATCGGGGACACATTTGCGGGAAGCGACGGGCGTGGAGTTCTGCCGCATTTTGCTCCGAAGTTGATATTTCGGCGCTTCGTAAGCGTCAAATATATCGTTTTTCAGTAATTCGAGGCCGAATTTGACCTTGAAACTTTAGGTAACTACTTTGGAGCATACTAAACCCGAATATACCATTTTTGAAAAATCAAAATTTTAGAATTTTTTTTCCCATTTCAAGACTCACGTCTCCACTTGAATATTGCTGACTACTAAATAAAAACTTTACTCCAGTAGCAATTTTAATATGGCTCTATATGTTTTCGAGATGCTTCCATGAAAAACAACACTTGAATATAAGCGCTTCTGCATTTCGCTTGACCTATATAGCAAATGAGATAGCTAATATCTGAGGTACTTAAATGTAGATTGCCATATGCACAACACCTCACCTGGGTGCCCTTCGGTGCTGCAGACTAAAAGCACATATTGAAAGCACGTGCCATGTTTGTGGCATGTTTATATTATGTTTCACACGATGAAACAAAACACAATAAACTTGCCTTGGAGCGTATCTCGAAAGCCTGGAACACAGTAACTGGTCGCCGGTAGCGTACAACTTGTGCACTGATAAGCAAGTGTGCCTTTAATTTCTTTGCTTTGTGCCACAATCTATTCTTCAGACCAAATGCAGCTCGGCCAAACTCAAAGGCTCGAAGGTATTTCGCATTGTTCATATGCATCATGTGATCGAGGTCGCTGAGCGAGCACCTGCCTGCAAAAGAAGAGAATGATGTTAAATCACAACATACGAAAACACAGGAATTTCAACACAGTGTGACATTACACAGAAAGAGCACAGCAGGCTATATTAAACAAGAAAGAGAGAAAATCATTTAGTTAAAAAGCGACAAATTAAGTGGAAATGATCCTGGGTATGGAGTACCAGAGCGAGTTGGTAGTCAGACTGGTCCAATGCCAGCCAGGTACTCCAGGTAGGGAGGGGGTGGGATGGAGAGGGGTGATTGGATGGGGGCTACTGGGCACTAAAAGAGTGTTCCAGATTGGCATAGAGTGAGGAGGCAGTTGAGGCAGGAGGCGTCAGACTGCATATGAGAGGTTCAGGTAACAGTGGGTGAGTGAGAACAGTGTTTGTGTGAGGCTTGCAGCGAATGTGAGTCTGGGTGACGTTGAGTTGAGGGTGGAGTTTGGGGAGTGTCTGAAAGGATTTACGGCATGTGAGCTTTGACTGAGCTTCCTGAACTGCAAACAGCTTACAGCACTTGTATACAACTTGATCGGCATTAAAGGGTAAAAATTACCGTTATTTAGCAGCCACCAGCTTGTAAAAAATAAAAATAAAAATCCCACATTGAGACCTAGATTCTAGCAGTTAACAGAAGAAAACAGTTGATTCCGGAAGCTGCGCTTTTAATGATGTCAAATAAGACCAAACTAACCACTTTAGATTCACAGTGAAAGCAAAAATGCATTGTGAAAAGTAAGCATTTCAAGTGGGGAAAGGAATGTATGCACTAAAAACCACTTACCTACCTTATTTAGGCTCACAATTTTTTCTGATCTAAGCAGAGCAACAGGTGTGATTTAAAGAATTTCTACAAGCACTTGCTGCTGATTTCTGACGTTTTAAATACGGCACTTAAACATTTTCACGTTTAGCAATCTTGGAGGAATTGTTCTAGATTAACTGTCTAAGCAAAAGGTCAGCTTTAGTCACCTGGGATAACTGCACGTTTCCTCTCGAATTCTGCAAGTTCGATAGAAATATATGGTGGCTGCCGATCAGGAAAAAAGATCGACGGAGAGAGTAAGGAAATGCTAATAAGTTTAACCCGCATATGTCCGGTTAGCAGTAGCCCTCTACGGGAAGCGAGAGAGATAAAAAAAAAAAGTTGAGTTCTTCGTGTAAATAAAACGTGACCATGCTCGTGGGTCCTTCGTGACCAATAAAAACAAGGAGAGTTTACACTGCTGGTGGAGTTTACGCACAGGGGCTTCCTGGTAGAATTATAGAATTGTTTACCTGTCGTGACATCAGGCTCTAAGAGGGGTCGTTTCAAATGTCTCCATCGCAAGAAGCCAGTTGTCATAAGCACGATGTACTGTAGGAAGTAGTTCACATCAAACAAGATATACAAAGTCAGCAGAAACGCAGCGTAGAATCCCATTGCTAGAGTCACGAACTGCTAGACTACAACGAGACACATTGACGCTCGCTTCTTCGTTCTTGCAGCCAGATACGACCTACGTTAGCGCAAGAAAACGTATATCAACTTTGTCAACAGAACGCGAACGTGGCCCCATTTAAGTCATAGCAACTCGTTGCCACTCGCGAAATTTTGTTTCGTACATGCCCACCACTCATTCCAATTCATTCTTCTTCACAGCCAGCACCAATGTTGCGGATCCGCGTTGCGAGTTATGCGGCCTCTCCTAAAAGTGCCGGCCAGTGCAGCGCTGAAAGCAGTGGCTCAAGATACGGCACCTTTAAGTGAACATTAAATAATAAAAATTATAAAATTTTTGCAAAATAATAAATATTTTCTTTAATAATGTCCAGTGGAGTCGCGAATATAATCTGCCGCAAGGCTTCCCAAAGTCACCAGGCAGGCATAATGGCGGCGCCCGGTCGCGCAGGTCTGGAAAGAGCTGCGGTCGGCGTTTTAACAAGAGCCGTTGAACATGACCAGGCGGCACGTTATACATCCGCGTTGGTATGCTACCAAGAAGGAATACAGCTGCTTATGGACGCTATTAAAGGTAGGTAACGCCCGTTTGTCTGGCTCACAGCAGAGCAGCCGTGTTGTCAAACCTCTTGACTTCAATACAGAAACTTCAGACAGTATCAAACGAGATCACCTTCGGGATCGGGCAAAGACGTACATGGACAGAGCGGAAAAAATTAAGGAACAAGTTTTGAAGGAGAAAGCAGGTCTGTCACTCGCTGAATTGGGTTGAGCTTTGTCGTACTGATTGCATGGTTTTGTGCGTTTTAACTGCTCTCTTTTCTTGCAGCTGGCACGTACCACGAGCAAATTCACATCGAAAGCGGTTCTGTTGGACACAGCTACGAGCAGACGTTCGGGCACTTACTGGATAACATGGTGACGTCTGTTGAGGTTGACGACGCTTACGTGCGTTCAGTTCACCAGGCAAGTGTGCACTTTCTTTCCGAACTGGTAACCATGTGTGAGCAAAGAAGCCTGTAACACGGTCCTTTTCTGTAGGTAGGTTCAGAACTTTGTTCGTCTGTGTGAGCTGTTGAAGAAAAAATGCCCATGTCTGAAGCGGATCAAGCTGATCACTGGACTAGACCAGGTGAGATTTAATGATGGAACCAATGTTGATTGTTTTACACATATGCATTAATGATAACAACAGTGCATCTTAAAATCCATTTAAATGCTACGATCTGATTATTGCGTTTTTACTAGTAACCATGTGATCTTTATGATAGACACTATGCAGGAGCAAAAAAATTTTCTGGTTCCTTGTTGCATTAGTGTGTGTAGAAAAGCATAAATAAAGCCCACAACTCGGTTTCACTATACCATGTAATATATAGCGTGAACAGCATCGTCGGTGGTGCATCGTGTACAATGCTAAAGTTACTTTTCATCAACAGTTCTTTCTTTTCTTGCGTAACCGCAGCAATGTCCTAGTGGCTTGAGCATCCGCCTCGCATGCGGGAGGTGCGGTGTTCGATCCCCAGTGCCGCCGGGTACCCATCGGTGATACAATGGGTAAAAGCTTTCTTCTGCCTGGTGCTCGGCTTCTTTAGGGTGAAATGCTTGGGAAATGGGTCTTTGACCCCACGTGGTGCATTGAAAACTACCTTGCGCCTTGGCTCTCTTTAGCCAAAGCAGCCCGTGCACCATAAAAATTCATCATCATTATCATCGTATTTCTTGTGTGGATAATTGTGCTTCCTCAAACTCTCTTTCCAGCGTGACCAGCAGTCTCAGCTTGAGAGATTGTCACAAGTCAAGGCAAGCCTTGCAGACCATGGCATCGCCTTGACTACTGAGTATTCTGATACCCTGCATGACCGAGAGATACGGTATTGTGGATTTTGGGCATTAGTTTTCTTATTAGTTAGGCTGACTTGGTGCGTGTTCATTAATTTGCAAGCAGACACTGTAGGAATCACTTTTTGCATATATTAAGCATGAAATGCTTTTAGCTTCTATTCCCAGCAAATTCGCTAACGTCGTCCAAAAACTGCTGTGAATCTGAGGTCGGATATGAGACCGAATATAAATTTAAACCTTTCCAAACAGTTCCTAAATTTTCCATCTGAATAGCATCCAGCCGAAAATTACTGCTCCATATCATACTCTGAGCAGGATTTGAAATCAGTGCCAGCACACAGTAGCTTCATTTTCCAGTACCTTATACCTCTAGGCTAGATTGGCAGAGTCTTACACCACATGCTCTGCTCGGTAGCCTCTCATTTTATGTGTGCTTTGAATCATTGTCTTTGTCATCTTTCATCTGATAGTTCTGTCAAGAAATAGCAATGCTTGTTTGTGTCACTAAGGGCTGCTTTATATCGCCACACACAAAGGTGAGAAGGCAGCCTCAACGGCCTTACGTGTTGCTAGGACCGAAGAAGAGCGGCCAAGCGTTGTGGCATGTAAAGGAGAGAAAGTGGCGAGGGATGCTAAGCGCATTGGCTTGCGTGAAAAAGATAAGCGGCTGAATGCAGCAGTGTGTAAAGCAGCAAAAGCAACAACATGCGCCAAGTGTGCTGTCCATTTGGAAGAGAAACAACCAATGGAGGCAACTTTTGAAGTCTTGAAAGCAACCAGGGATATATACCTTGTGCCATGCCCTTGTTATAGAATAGAAGAAAGCAAAAGTGGTGGCACATTCAGCAGCCAAACGACATGGCCCGTACTGGAGATCGGTGAACAGTCTATGAGCTGTCCGTCAGTATCTTGGGTCTTTCCTGCAATGCATTTGATGCTTACAGCTACTTTCAATTACGAGATAGACCACAAGTTATTCATCTGCCAGGCATAAATTTACCTAAAAGATGAAAAATGCATTTATTTTTGGGTTGTGCCATTAATCAAACATTTCAAATAGTGCATCAAATTACAGTGAATTAAAATTGGCCCTAAGCCATGCCACATTCTTTTGTAGTGTTTAGAAGCCATCCTGCAATTTTATTTAGTACTGAAAAATAAAGGTTTATAAACAAATTGAAGAAAACGTGCCCTGAAAATATGATAATTCATGGGCAGAATGTGAATAGTATATTAGGCCGTGCACTTTCCGATGTTTATTTTTTGAAAATTTGGCCGATGTATTTGGTGCTTATATACTTTTTTGAAATCGAGGCTTTAAGGCTAGCTGCATGGTGCAAACTGTAAAAAGCAAGGATAATCGGTGAAAAAGTTCTTAAAGCACACAAGGTTACAGAAGTAAAAGGCACAAATTTTATGGACGTCTGTATAAATGCTGTTTACAGTTGATTGTAATAAATACAAGCAAACTTAGACAGACTTTCATATGTCATGCCTGCATGCTGCTTTGTATTGAGAGAAATTATTGTGGGACTGTAAAAAGAGTGAGAAATAAAATGTCCCTGCCGCATGCAATCTTTAGAATGCCCACTCAGCATTAACGCTTGACACAGGACAGCATAAAATATCCAAAGGTGCTCAGGCTAGTGCTGGCCAGTCGTATGCATGCAGTTTCCAAAACAAAAAAGAGTCAATGACAGCACTCACCGGGTATTAGCGGTAAGTATGGAACTCCGACTGAGCTCCTTCATATTGCACTCATCCTGCACTACGAGTCTGTAGATCTGTTCATATTGCTTGAATCCATCCTGCACCTCGCTTTACACAGAAGGGTTAACTATGTGGACTCGGAACCAGAAAGTCATCCATGAATTTCAAATTATCGGGGATGTTCTGTTGGATGATCTTTAATCACTTGTCTTTGAGCACGTTGTAGTGTGCTGCAAGAAATGCTATGAGTTTGATCCTCGGGTCATTGTCCACCACATTGGTTGGGCTGTCCATACTTCCATAACTTCCAACTGGTGCCTGGCTCCAGTTTTCTAGCAAGGCAGCCAGTTTCATGCCGAGGGTAGGATGCATCTTGTACACGAAGGTCGTTTCTCATCACTGTAGCGTCTTGATAAAGAGCCAGCTGCCTCGTATACAAATGTCATTTTCACAAGATGTTCTTACGAAGACTCGGAAGTTGAGACAAGTGCTTTGAGTTTTTTGCTCTTTTGTCCAACGGTGTTGCAGCTTCTAAGAAAGGGCACAGTTTCACTACTGCAGGACGTTGGCGAGAGCTTCATCAAAAGAAAACCACCTCGAAGGGCTCACTGTGGAGAAGCACTTTGTTCAAGGCCTGAGGAATGCCACAATGTGTTGAACTTACTATGCAGTTCTTGGCTGCTCTTCATCAGAGCCGGAAAACGCATGATGAAGCCTTGCACAGTGAACTCATCCAGTTTCATTCCTTCAGTGAGTGCAGTGCTCAGGAGGTGGCAAGGGCGTTTGAAGTGCAGCGCTCCATAGTCAGTGTGCGACAGCCGATGGTCTGTGTGCAGCTTTTGCATGCATGATGCCAAGTCTGAGCACAGGACGCAAACATCACGAAAACCTCTCCGAATCTTTCCCAGAACATCTTGCGCAAGCATACCATGAGCAATAGCATTACACTGCTGAAGCACTTGAATATCTGTCATTTAGGTCTTCCTTTGGAGAGCCTCAGGGTCGAAGAAGGTTACCAGTATGTCGACCGTTCGACAGCCGCACAGCTTGGGTGCATTGACAGTCAGAGAAAGGGGTGACCATCGCATATTTCCCGCAATGCCTGACAAGTCTTTGGCAACGTCGGATAAGTACTTGCGGTACATTATGACAGCAGACAACATCTTGTGGGCTGTGGGGCACAAGCAGCGGAATAGCTCTCCAAGGGGCCCATCAGTCTTGTTAAAGGGTAAATAAAAATGATGCAAATAAAGATAGAAACCTCATGCATGATGCTTGTTGCTATAACTTCTACCACTTCATTTTCTTGCACAACTGGTGCTGCTATGGCAATGATGAAGAGCAAGCTGGTTTCCTCTTTGAGACTCATTATCACTGGTACAGCAGAAACTACTTGCAAGAAAAGCAATGAGCACACTGCAAATGTAGCTGTAGTATATGGTTGGGAACTGCAATAATGGGCCAATGTTGGACTGATATGGCAGTCTATGCAAGTTGATGGCACATTTGCCATCACCAGGCGCACCGGAGAGCAACTTTGCTGCGAGTATTCAAACAAACCACATAGTAGTGGCTTGCTTCAAGCTTGCATGAGGGTAAAGAGTGCCGAACAGAGTTATAAGAGGAGAATATGCCCTCTGTTTAATTTTTTTTAAATTCTTACCTCCAACTCGCAAGCTGTGAGGCGCTGTAATTACCAGCCAAGCCTTTCTTATTTACAGTTCGATCAACATCACTCTATTAGTTTTTCATCATACTGATGACTGCAGAATGTTGACTTCAGATAATTAACTTCCCAAGCAAAAATTGCCGACTTAAAAATTGAAGCCACTATTTGCACATAGTTTCTTTATTGCCAAAAATTAATGGCAGTTAAGTAGTGCTGCTCACTAGTCTTAGCAGAGGTAGTACTATCATCATCATCATAATTTATTACATCCTTAAAAGCTCTGGCTGGGGTATTACATGGGGGGGGGGGGGGGGGGGGGAGGGGAGGGGTTGAACAGATGAGATGATATGCACACTGGTGGAACTAGTGGAGAATGACGGAGATTGGGGAAGTTGTGGTATAGTTTATGGAATAGACAGGTGTGAGAAATTTTCCGTCTAAGGTGTAGTGGGCCGATACAGGACTAGTGTTCTTGGAAAAAAAATTATTGTAGCCCTGCCTCGCAAACCGGTCATGTGGTACTGTTACCAGTGGATATAGCATGCATGTCCACTGGTACCTTGAGACATTTCAGGCAGCTGGTTTATGCAATTCTGCCGAAATAAGTTCTTTTCTGCACACCCATGTCTTGTGAAATTTTCTGCCGATGGCATGTAGACTACCCGGAAGTGAAATGCCCCAGGTAAAAATGCATTGTAGAATTTGCAGTAGTACCTTTTTTGTGTGTGCGCCATGCATTTTGTGGTATTTGTTCTTTCCCTTTCCTCTTCCTCCTTGTTCCTAGAAGTATGTCACATACTTAGCTAGACAAGGCTAACTATGCTTCTACATGGTCAGTGTGTGCCTTCACTTCAGCCTGTGCTGTAATACTGCACCTTGCTTGAAAATGGAACAGCTGCTACATTTTCATGCTTGGCCACTCTGCACCTGAAATCTGGATTGGTAAAACAGCGCAAAAAATGACAAACCGGAAAAAAAGAAGACACGGGACAAGCACCGACTCACAACTAAGGCTTTATTCACAAACCCTATCATTTATAAAGGAAGATACACAGGATGACACATAATCATATGAACTAAAAAACATAAAAATTGAGCACAGATGCGCTCGACGCTGAAGAAAAGCCCAGGAGCGCGAGCTCCGTATCAGGAAGACATATGCTACAAGGTTTACTGAGGAGGTTTGGTTGCGCCTTCAAAAACTTCCTGCGTGGTCTGACCCTTGTGGGTGCTAGCACCTGTGTGTAAAACAACAATGCAGTGCACTTTTTTTGTTTTTCTTCATTACCTCAAAGTAGCAGAAAAACAGCTAACAAATGACAACCAACCGTCTTATCTGGTGGCTCACTGTCAGGGTTGTAAGGTAGAGATGAAAAAAAAACTGCATTGTTGCATCACACACAGGTACTAACACCCACAAGGATCACAACATGCCAGAAGTAATTGAAGCTTTTATATTACAAAGGAGCAACAAAACCACATCAGTAAACCTTCCATTTGTCTGTCTGATAAGAAGCTTTTGTTTCCTGGTAGTTTTTAAGCATCGCGTGCATCTGTTATTTTTTTTTTTACTCTGTATGGTCATGTGTCATGCCTGTGTGTCTTCCTTCATAATTGCTAGGTTTTGCGAATAAACCCATTGTTCTCAGTCACTGTTTGTCCTTTATCTTACATTTTTTGGTTTGTTGTTTTTTCTGTTGTTTTGTCAGCATTAATCTTTACCAGTTCGCCCCACTCAATGTTTCGCTAAGTCTAAAATCTGTTCCATGATTTTCAGTTTCAATTTTCACCGCGTAAAATTCGGTTGTGTTTCCGTCCTGTCTACGCCTTCCTCTTGGGAATGTGTCCTTTTCTGTTGCTTTTTTTTGTAATCATGGACCAACTGGCGCATCTAGCTACACTTTATCAATACTGTTCCACAACATTCTAATTTGAGATGAAGCATTTGTAGTTACTGCTGAGGATTCTTTGAGAACTACTAATTTTCGCAGTGTTCTTGGTTGTAATCATTATTAAGGATAGATGAACAGTGTAACATGTCCACCAGTTGGTCAGGCTATGCGTATGTTCTGTCCTCAAACAGGTTAGATACTGGTTGGATCATCAAGATTGGAAGGGGCCTGGACTACTTTCGCCCAACACCCAACAAATTCAGCCTTGGTTTCTTTGACCACGACCTCAGAGCATGCCACGAGACTACAGTTGACATTTTTCACAAAAATTATGTTCATACATCTTGATAGTGCCTGTGTCGCGGGATGTGCTTTGTAATAAATGCATTATTTTTGCAAACATTTGATTTTTGCCTTTATAGCTCGCTGCCTTAGTACTTTTTTTAACATTTTCAGTGACAGCCATGATGCTATGCTAATGAGTTGCATAGACAGCTTCATCTCGAGATGGTAAAGCCATGAACTTAGCATATTGTCATGAAACATGACTGCTCAGACTAACGCAAGAAACACAATGCTGCATCCTGGAACACTGTCTTTCTTTATTTTAGTCCATTGTTCAATGCAGAATATTTACACACACATGCGCACACACGTAATGACATGGTTCACATATTTATACACGTTGGTTGAGCTTCTTGCAGTGCCTTTTCACAAGGATCCCTCGCATCAAACTGTCCCTGCAGTGGCAGCAGCACTCCTTCTGTCCAGTGTCCGTCATCTCTGCCTGCAAAAAACTTCACGCTTGTAAGGCACATCTTGTTGTCTTGCAGGAAAAGAACAATAGGGAACAGTTTTCACTTGTGGGGTCACCAAAGAGCACTGCGCACTGCACAACGGTAGAACCTCATTGCACTGACTTCCCTGTGTGTTGGAGAGACTTTGTGTTTGTGGAAGTGACCAAGAAGGACAGGCTGGTCATTCCGAGTGCAACTTGGCCCATCCAGCTTGCAGCGGTCGGCTGTATAGATGCACAGATCCTTTGGAATAGGGAATCTATAGTGTACAGGTGGTTTCACTGCCATAATAAAGCAACAGCGGAGTAACAATCAGAGTTCAGGTTAATTCATTGTGCATGTGGACTTATGACATGGTCGTTCACTGTTCTTCAAAACTGTTGTCTACACCCAAGTTCTGCTGTCTTTTTTTCATGAAGAGAGTGTTTTAAAATAAAATCAACCGTCAAGGCAAAGAACTATCTGGGAGGATAGTAGCTCACTATGAATTTATTCTAGAACCCTCTCTGGATGAAGCTAGTGTACACAAACTTACTGTGCAAATTACTGAAAGGAAGATGGAGAAACAAATTTACTGCACATCACTTTGCCAATCTGTGAAATCAATTTTTAAGGGTATGCCTTAGGAACCAGAAAACAAAACCACGCTTTGCACTTACTGTTCACGCTTGCTGCTTCAAATGCTGCTCTGATTTGAACTCTTTCTCTGTTAGAGGCCAAATATGATAATGTGGCGCGCTGGCCTGAATATGGTTTCATCACATGAAACCATATTCAGGAAATCCCAAAGGGGACTTTGTGTAGCTGATTCTAGGCTCTAGTGCAATAGTGACACCTACTCAGTGAGTAGTTGTGGTAAAAATGCATAGTGAACATGTTCCCCTCCTGAAAGTAGTTCCTCTTAAATAATAATGCTGCATGACCAAGTTAGAAGCTGAGGCACTGCTATGCTAATTACACACTATATTATATATGATTAAGCACATAAAGACACTGTTTTGTCTGGTCGGTTCCATGTAATGTCCCGGAATTTGGAAATTTGGTTTAACCAATTGAAGGAAAGAATGTATCTGCCCACCATGCTTTCCTGCTGTTTTTCTTTTGTAAGCTTTTAAACATCCTGCTGAAAAATGACTCTATAAAAGTACCTCTAAAAACTTACATGTAGGATCATTAAGCACAAACCGCAAAACCCGCTATTTTCATTTTTTCTGAAAAGGGTGAATTAGAAATTAAAATTCTAAATTAACGTGCCACTCTAAGTTCTTGCCTTCTTCAGCAGTACCATGAACAACTGAGGTTTCACCTTTAGTACTACTCTGACATATTGCCAGTGCTGCTCATTAGAAAACTGGGGTGGTCTCATGGTTAATGTGTGAATACATAAGTTGGATGCGAAACCAACCACCAAATTATAATCTTACTGCTGGTCCCCACATTTCTTATAGTGATCTGACTGAAAGCTAAATCTTACTGACAGTACATGTCAAGATTATCAGCATTGTTACATCTGTCAAGCAAATACGGCTATATTTTAATACTTCCATGAAAAATTTTCATACCACGAAACTGGCTAAGGCATAGCAAACACAACTTTAGTTACCCAATTCGTGCTGCATAGGCTTGGAAAGACCGTTAATAAAGTTTGTCACTGTACAGGCAAGTCCACACGAGCAAGCGAGTCTGGTCACTGCCAAACTTGGACCAATATGGCTTTTTGCTACCGGAAGAAAATTACTAAAAGATTTTTACTTTTCTTGACGAAACTTGGATTTATTTTTTAACCTGAAAAAGCAGAATAAGTTTCACATCCTAAGGCTATACCCTGAGAACAAAGGGAACTTCAATATGCATGCAGCCGCCGTGGTGGCTCAGTGCTTGGCTGCTGAATCGAAAGACGCGGGTTCGATCCCAGCAGCAAAGTTCGCATTTCGATGGAGGTGAAATGCTAGAGGCCCGTGTACTGTGCGATGTTTGTGCACATTAAACCCACATGGTAAAAATTTTCTGGAGCCCTCCACTAAGGCATCTCTCATACCCTGAGGTGCTTTGAGACGTTAGACCCCGATAAAACCAAATACAGTACGAATGCAGCTTGGAAACTTGGCTCCGAGCTGCTAACAAACATGCTGCTCCTATAGAAGTATTATTTGTGAAGAGGAAATGGTCCCACAAGATCACATTGCTGCGAGGATGTTCTTGTGTGGTAACTCAGTGAAGCACAGTTCAACCATGTCATAATTCCATCTCGGCATGAAACAGACTTTTACCCACAGGCAAAAGATGCAAATACGTTACGAGAAGCGACTGCAACATTCAGTCGCTGTAGAAAAATGTGTGAATTCTGAATCTCAAGTTACTCCTGAATATGACTCATTCCTCTTGATTGAACTGCCACGGTGTTTAAACTCTGCAACTAGTCAACCACTGCAAAGGTAAATGAGGCTAAACTAGCGATCCACCTCACATGGCACAATTCGCACACGTGTAAAATGAGAACAGTGGTGAGGGACGGTCGCAACTGGCGATGTACCCACGTCCTCAGTGGTGGCATCGGCTCCGTGCAAACACAATATGCGATGCTGCGTATGTGTGTGTGAGATGGGCTGCATGGTGGGAACAAAAATGCACTGGTGCACTTTGGGGAGTTACATCCGAAACAAAAAAAAAAAGAAGCACGCACAAACAGATGTCAACTACAATCAAGGAACAAGCGCGGAAGGAAAATGTTCATTCTGCACCCTTCACCGCGAAAAGTTAAGTGGCAAATGCCGCATCACATCACCTTCCATGGCTTCACACACTAATCCTTGCGACACCTATAAAGATGCACAGGTGTCTCACAGCTAGCACCCTTAACACTTAATTGTCCCCATTGGAGTAGTTTTGCTGTAATACTAAAAATAATGGAATCTTTTGAGTATGTTGGTAACCACCTTTGCCATAATATCTTGCGTGAACAAGACAGGCAAACAAGGGAAACAGTTTTTTTCCTTTGTTGGTACACAGTAGGTGTGTGCTGTAGAAATTCGTATTACTGCATTTATTCAAGTCCTGAAGAAGCCATGTTGCATGAGAGGCATGAAGGGGCTCCGTTTAGTTCCTTCGATGTTTTAGTGCTTTGAAAAATCTCAGTGAATTGCACATAATTTTATACGTTGCCATATTAAACTAGCTGCACAGGTGCAAAAAACTGAAGACACAGCCACATGCCTCTCCTTCACTGTAGCTAGGTATGCTTCCTGTGGTACCATCAAGTGCTGCTGCTTGTTCCAGCTGTCTCGCACACATTCAGTGCATGAATGTGAAGCAGTGTCGACGAGGCGATGGAAACAAGGAGCAAGGCACAAATTCGAAGCTCCAGTGGCAAAAAAAATCCGGCGACCTCACTGGAGTTACTGGGGACAGCGGTACAGGTGCAGCATAAGGGTGTTAGCCGTCGGACAGCAGTGCACCTTAGCGTGCCGGACACCGTTTAGCGCGCAACGAGTCCATCGTGGCCGTGAGAAGACGCTGCGTCATCGGGGCGCTCTGACTAGACCTCGGTGCCGTCCGCCGGCGCCTCGGGAATGCTGGGCGGGTAGCAGCTTTGGGGCGTGCCGGCCGCAGCGCGATAGTAGGCCGACGGGTGCTCGTACGGAGTCCAGCGCGGCGACGGCGGCTGGGCGGCGCCGATCTGGTCGATGAGGTCCGGCCCGCGGTGCTCCAGGTCTCGCACGCGAAGCGTCTCGAGACCCGCGTACGGTTCGAGCGGACTCTGGGCGTCGGCCCGCTCGACCAGGGGTCGTCGGTCGCCCTTGGTGCGTCGGAGCGTGTCCGTCAGCTCGCCGTGTAACCGTGCGTGCAGGTCGTCCGTGGGCGGCGGCACCACGGGCATCGGCACCGGAATGGGGCTGCGTGCCAGCGAGCGCCGGTCGATGGTGCCTGCACGGGAAGGAATGGAGGAGAGCACGGACTCGTCCGTCGAGTAGTCGTGCTCTTTGACCACCCAGACGCCTGAGGACGACTCGACGCAAAGGCCCGGGTCCAGAGGCTCCAGCTCCGACGGCAGACCCTGGTAGCTGTTGGTCATGAGCAGGCGCGGCGGCTTCTGGATCGGGTTCACGAGAAGCTTCACGTCGGCCGCGTCGCCCGTGGCCGGCTGTGACTGCTGCTGCTGCTTGTCGTTGTGCAGCGCCTTGTGGTTGCTGTTGGCCTCGGTGCGCTTCTTGCGCGAGCACAGCGGCGCCCCTCGGCGGCGGCCTCGGCGTCGGCACAGCCACAGCGTAAGACCGAACACCAAGAGCACGGCGAGGG
The DNA here is from genome assembly GCF_052857255.1 of Amblyomma americanum. Classification (NCBI taxonomy): domain Eukaryota; kingdom Metazoa; phylum Arthropoda; class Arachnida; order Ixodida; family Ixodidae; genus Amblyomma; species Amblyomma americanum. The sequence goes on along the minus strand of NC_135500.1, from coordinate 187,128,812 downwards.
CGCCCACCAGGATGCCGATGACCATGCCCAGCACGGGGTTCTCGGCGTACGAGTGCTGCTGCAGCTCGGTCGACTCGCGCGCCTGCTCCGTCATCTCGACTTCGGCCGTGGCGCCCCCGCCGGCGGAAGCGCGCACTTCGGTCGGCCGTTTGGTCACCTCCAGCGTGAAGTTCCGCACGACGCGGCCCGCGGCGTTCTGTGCGGAACAGGTGTACGGCCCGGCCAACGGCTCCTGCACGAAGCGGAGCGTGAGCTCGGAGAGGCGCTCGCCGTCGCCGGCGTCCTGGGTGAGGACGAACGCCTGGCCCGGCTCGCTCTGGTTGGTGAGCGGCTTGTCCTTCCACAGCCACGAGATCTCGGCTGGCGGGTCGGCGCGCACGCGGCACTGTAGCGTGACGTTGCTGTTCTCGTGCACCACCATCTCGCCCGGCGTGCTGCTGCTCGCGTTCAGGAACACCGGGGGACACGCCATGTCCTCGCTGGACAGGCTCTTCCACGGTTTGGCGTTCAGCCGCAGCGGCTTGTGGCACGTGGGCGAATAGAAGGAAATGTTGTTCCTCTCCAGCCACATTCGGAACGCCCGGAGTTGGCAGTCGCAGCGCCACCGGTTGCCGTCCAGGGCGATCTCGTGCAGCGAGGAGAAGGGCGCCATGGCTCTGCCTGGCAGAGTCTCCAAAAGGTTGTGGTCCAGTTTGAGGACCTTCAGTTTGGACACTCCCTCGAACGCGCCGGCAGCCACGGACTCGAGCCGACACTCGGTCATCTCCAGGTGGGTCAGGTCGGACAGTTCCGCGAAGGCCATGTCGGCCAGGGCCGTGATGGGGTTGCGGTTCAGGTTGAGGCTCTTGAGTTTCTGCGTGCTGCTCAGCGCCGCCGTCGGCACGGCCGACAGCTTGTTGTCCGACAGGTCCAGCTCGATGAGGTTGGTCACTTTGAATAGCGCCAAGTCGTCGATGTGACTCAGCTCGCAGCGGGACAGGTACAGCTTCTGGACGTTGGTGAGGCCCGCGTTGACGAAGGCGTGCTTGGGCAGCGCCTGGATCAGGTTGTGGGTCAGGTTGAGCACTTGCAGATTCTCGTCCATGCCCGACGGGAGCGCGGAGAGTTCCAGGAGCGGGCACTCGCCGTACCTCTTGCCGCCGCGCCAGATGCACTTGCAGCCCTCGCTGCACGTGAAGCACAGCGAGCGCGGCAGCTGGCTCAGCGCCACGACGAGCCACAGCAACTGCAGCCCGGCAGCCGGCATGGCTGCACGGCGCCTCAGCGACGCGCGCCGGCGGTCAGCGGGCCGCCGCTCCTCCGGCGGTCGTCGTCATAACCGCCGATCATCGCCCGGATAGTCTGCGCAAGACAAAAAAGAAAAAGATTAGGCTTGAGGCAACCCCCGGAAGCCACTACAGTCACGAGCACGTCCAGCACCTTTCGCGAAGGAAGGGGACAGGGGCGCATTTATGGGCGACTCTCGGAATTCCTGTTTACGCAATGCATTTCTTGAGATCACTTTGGCAGAAAATGTGGCGGCAAATTTTTATATTTGCCCCTTTTTAAATCTAACTGAGAAGGGAACATTTCAAAAATGTGTTTCTTAAAAAAAAAATAAAATGAACACGCAGGTTGGTATCAAACGCAGTACAAAATGCAAGTGCAAACAGTCTACTCTGAAACGCGGCACTCTTTCCGGAAAGCACGGAGAAATTCATACATTTCAGAAACGCACTTGATGTTTCCGCTCAGCGTTGCGTATGCCAAGGGCATCCGCCGCGGTGCTCAGTGGTTTGGCTGTTCGGCTACTGATGCCAAGGTCGCAAGATCGAAGCCCGGTCGCGGCGGCCGCATTTCGATGCAGGCGAAATGCAAAAACGACCGTGTGCTGTACGATGTAAGTGGACGTTAAAGACCAGGTGGTTTCAATTGAGTCGTTTCGGGACGTTAAAGCCCACCAACCGTGCACCGCGATGCGGGAGAGGGAGCGTGCATCGAGTCACCCCGCGTGTTTACGTCAGCGACGGCGACCCCAAGCCAAGAGTGCTTCCTTCCTACAGGAAAATGCAACAACCGAAAACTCGCACTCTTAAGTTTGTTCATGATGGCATAAATATAACGCCGACCGTGCATACACTCGATTGCGCCGCGTAGATTCTGTTCTAAAGGACGAACATGCAACGCCTGCGGATCCTCCGCGGGCGACTGAAGAAATGCAGAGCAGGAAACTTAACTAGGCATGATGCCCAATTGCCTGGGATTTCTTGCTTTTTATGACCCCTGCCACGCGTGAAGAGCCAAACGAAGACGCCTGCCTACACAGTGCATCGGCAAACACGTCGCACTGCAAATTGTGTTTGATCATCGAGCCAAGTTAGCAGCAAAGTTTTTTTTCTCCGTCGCGACAAGGGCTCTGTCACTACAACGAGTTCTGGCGAAGGCTCAGTAATTCTGGTGCGCGGTGGCAGATCCGAAACAAGGCTGCTCTGATATTGTCACATATAGTCGAAGTTTCGCACTGAGACGACGTGCTCAAAAATCATAAAATGAGCTGACTTGACGGAGCACTGCCGTTGTTGTACAAAGACTGCAGTCACTCACGGAAGGATCTGACCTTCGCGGATGATGACAGTGCACTGCGGCTGGATCGGGGACATATACAAACACACTGATGGTAGGCTTCAAAGGACGCTAGGGAAAGAATCATTAAAGGGACAGGACAGGCGCCACGCGCTTTTAGTGACGACGCGACGCGAACAAGCCCGATGAAAGCCGCCCCGGCGTCTTGCCTCTCGCGAAGGAATGCGCGATCGAGGGGCAAAAGGCAGATCCGCGCGCGGCCTGGTTGTAAAGAGATGTAAAGAGCACTCGTCTCGTCAGCGATCCCCTCGTTCCCTGATGGCAAAATCAATGTGACCGCTGCGCCCCGCCTCCCACGAGTAGCGGCTGTACGAGAATCGGGAGGGCAGAAACAAGCTGGGCTACACGCGCGCGTCCGGGGCTAAAGTGCGCGCTCCTCGGCATTCAACATTCACGCCGCCATCGAGCGGCCCCTCGTATCGGCCCCTAATCTCGGGTCTCCGCGAGCGATAAACGAAAGCGCAATCGGCGAGGCCGCCAGGGGCGTCGCTCAAATCTTCGTCGAACTTGCTCTCCACACAGACGAGCAGCGAAACTGCTACAAAGAGAATGACGGCGACTGGTAAGAGCGACGTAAGAACACCCCCCTCCTCCCAACTTGTTCCACTCGGCGCGGCCTCTCTGATTTCGAGTCTCGGCTGCTCGTTGTTATTGGCACATCTTGTCCCGTCCCTCGCTTCCCCTCCTCCTCCACCTTTCCTCCCCGGAACGCACACCTCGGCTTTCATTTCGCCGTTCCTGCCGGTCAGACGTGGGGCGAAGCTCCAGCTGCGACCCGAGAGAAAGTTTTCTCTCTTCTCTGGGTACTGCCGCGAAGGCTACGCTGAAACCTGGAGAGAATGCTTGTATTCTAGTTCGCCCGCACTACTCGTTTTCTTTCTGTCAGGCAATGCCTCCTCTCTTCCTCGATTCCCTTCCCTCACAACCGCCACCATAGTCTCGTTTCAAGTCGGGGCTTTCAGTGGATCCCTTTTTCCCCAGGACTCCGAATGCCCTTTCCCTTTTTCTTCCCTGCTCGGGCGACAGTTTATTTCGGGGACGTGCCCGATAACGGCCGCTGCTCCTTCCCTCTTTCTAGACCGGCTTCTCCCCTCTGACCTCTATTCTCTCCCTTCGCCCCAGCGGCACTATCGGCTCCGTCCATTTGTCACTGGATACCGGCGGCGGCGATTTTTCTTCCTTCGGCCCGCGAGCGCGCATATCGCCGTCCCGCTTTGTCCACTGCCCTTTTTCCCCGCCCTCTTCCTTGCACGGATGTCTTTTCCTTTTTTTCCATCCTATGTATAAACTTCCTTTTGCCACCATTTTATACCCCCCTTCTCTCCTATAGCGTTTCTTTACTTCTTCTCTACCGCGGTTTGTATTTCCTGGCCTTATTTCGTTCCTCACTTCGGCTTAAGCCTGGCGCAGCGGCGCGCTTTTGAGCTTTTCGAAAAGGCGAATTCGATTTGGGGCCTGTTCCCCACGACTGGCGTGCGCGCTCGCGGCGAGTCCCGTGTGGAAATTAATTCTTTGGAACGCGTAAAGCGGGCGGCGGGCTTATGACTTGGCCGCACTTCGCCGCCGGTCATTGGTGCTGTGCGGTCCAGCTTTTCTTTTGCTTAGTTTTGGTCGTTCGCTCCTTGGTCGGACCTGCGCTCTAAATTTAGCAAAGTGGAGTCGCACGGAAAGTACGAAACGAGGATACGACAAAAAAAAAATTAATACGAATATGCGTCCATCCCCTCTACTCGAAGCTTCGAACTCCCGAGACAACGACCTTCGACATTTCGCAGGCCGCTTTGTCTTGGCTCAAGACCGACCGCCATAACGTCGGCGAAACGGCGCGGTACTTTAGATGGCGCCACGGCCCGGCGTCTGTTCATGCTGCGCCATAAATGCGTTTAGGTTACGGATAGGACGTCGTCTGTCTCCGAAACCTTTTCAAGCCGAAGTTGTCGACACAAGGACGCACCAAATAGCCTTCATTTTATCTGCACGAAGAAAAATACAAATGAAATGAAACAATAATTAAGCACATTTTGGCAGCCTCAAGTACAGCTAAGCGTGAAAAGGCTGAAAACAAATGAACAGCCGTTCGATCGCTGTCATAAATGGCCCCAGCGTGGTTATTACCGAAGCAAACTGCGATGATCGAATTGAAGAGGAATTGACGGGTCGCCGATTGATTCAGGTGTTAAACAGAGTTGCGTGGCTTTTTTCGCTTTACCGTCTATTGACCGGCGCGGAGACAGACTGTACTAAGCGAGGATTCTAGAACCTCACAAAGTCTTCCCAAGAACGTCTGACGCACTTGTAAACCGGAGATTTGAGTAGCGCGTTGCAGTTCGGAAGACGTTTATGATGATGTCGTGACTGCTTTGTAATAATTTATATTTGTTTTCACTGTTATTCAGCGCGCCTTCCCACATAGCTATTTTACCCTAATTAAAAGCGAGGCTTTTGTATCGGCGCAAGAGCCGATAAAATGAGGTGTTTGCACGACTGCGCGGCCTTCAGAGCGAAAAACTCATAAATTGTGTAGACCCCCGGAAAAAGAAACATAAAGGAATGGCTGGCCTATGTTGGTATTTTTTACATTTAGTGCAAAACGAAAATTCTGCCATTTCATCCTCTCACTGGGCGAAGTGACAACGGTGGCTGTACCTGTCCTGCCTTTCCCCACTAGGTCCTGTTTGAAGCGAGCATAGCGTTGCATGGATTCGATCACGCGGGGGTTTCACATATAGTACTAACTGCACCAGCTGACTCGCAACAGGAAATCACTCAAGGAAGAACGCGCACAAGCTCTTTCCCCTGAGGCTGACTGTTTACAGGAGCACCGCAGTTTGTCCGCAACTCATTGCCGCCCACGAGAGCCCTCGTAAACGAGGCTGCTGCGAGGTCTTGCTCAACACTGAAACACTTTCACCGGAAATGGGATCGCCTCTGGCCGGACACGCTAGAAAATGAGTGCAGTACATGGCGTATACTGCCAATATACACACAGCAGGGAACTTGTACACTTCAAGCATATTCTAAATATTGCGCCTGATTGGCTCATTACTGAGGCATTGCTCAACACACCCGGCGTTGTTGACGCTTGTGTCACGGCTAGGTGGCGCTAAAGCATTCGCTTTTGGTTGGCTGTCAGTTCAAGGGCGCACCATCGCTCGGAGGTAAGGCGGGGAGAAACAGGCCGATGACCGCGCAATCTGCGAGTTGAGCAAACAACCGCCCTGGTGCTTCTGGGCAACTTAATAAGCGCGCGACATATTTCTCTCGCCACGCTACGTGTTCACCAGGACGCCCGCCTGCGAAAGCGTAATGAGGCCTATGTGGCTCCGAGCGCGACCTTGTGTTTTCCCATTTCCTGCGCGAATTTTCTGGGGTCCGTCGAACCGCGAACTATACACAGGAGGCCAGGAAAAGTTGGGGAACAGTGTTTACCGGGGGAGCGTTTTGCGTTTCCGTGCCGTGATTGGTACAGAAGTGCCTTCGCCCGCACGTTGCTTCTGCGGTGACGACGTAAGCGAGCAGGCTAATGCCACGAACTTTCGGGCGCGGAGTTAACTGTGAATACTAAGTGTACTAACAACGCTGTTTCAGCATGGCGTCGTTTAATACATTGCTTGCACCGACATATTTACATCCGTTCATTTCATTATTTATTCGAAATTGTTACTCGCCAATTTCGTATAGCTACGTTACAAGCTTATGGCATACAAGTCAGCTGGCTAGTACGGAGGACCGCTTTAAGCTGTCCCCTGTTTTCCCCTCGCACTAGTGTATGCTGCCAGTGAATTTCGTAGCCGGCTTAACACGCGCGTGATGTGCGCTGCCAGTATGCACCAGTTCGGCAAGTTCAACGCGCGGAGGCATATCAACATAACGGGTGTTCCGGCATTTAGTGCTGATCGAAATGTAACCGTCCTGGCCAGGTAATCGAATCCTCGACATCACGCTCACGCTGTAAAACGCCACTAGCTGAGCCACCCCACAGGTTCGCACACGCAACTTAGTGGTGAAAGAGCACGTTTAGTTCCCACTCCAAAATGAGTAGCTGTATTCCAGACAGGTATAGGCGTTTTCGTTTTTTTTTTTTTGAGCAACAGGCTAGAGATATGTTCAATCTGACCCACCTTTCCATCCTTCCCAAAATTAAAATTTTGTCTCTCCACTCCCCCCCTCCCCCTCCACCCACACAAACACTTCTCTCTTTCTCTGAACACGCAAGAAAAACAGGACCCGTTCATTATTGTTCGTGTGTCTTTACTTAATAATTTTGTTCTTTCGCTCGTAAACATGCTGAATATACTCTGAACTTCGGGAGCGCACACGTAAGGCACTCAGCCGCGGCACACCATCCAGAGAAGGGGCTAGCACTCGCACTTTCCAAAAAATCAACTGCTCTGCAGCACGAACGGCAGGAAAAGTCTCCCGCGGGAGCACAGGAAGGGGCACGTGGAGGGCTCCGAACGTTGCGCGCAAAGGAAAGAGGCGCCTCGAGAACAATGTGCACGTCGCCGCGTTCGGCCGTAAACCGATGGAGCCGAGTGACAGGCCAATTGTGTTTCTCCCATCTGTATATAGTATAGTGCACATACCGCCGCTGTTTCTGCGCTTGCCTTAGTATCTTTCCGGCAAAAAGCTATGAAAAGAAGCGGATAGAAGCAAATTCGTGGCAGGCAGTTTTTGGCAAAGGGTTGGGGGAGGGGTGGGGCAGAAACCGGTGCGTGGCGGCAAAAAAAAAAAAAAAGGGAAAAGGTCACAGTAAGGGGCCGAAGACGTGGTCAGTGCGGTCCCACAAGATTTCTCACGTCTCTGGATGCTGCCGGTCTTTGCGGGATGATGAAAGACGACGCGCGACGGCGGACGTCGCCGATGTGGCGGCGGTCTTCGGTCGGTCGCCGCTTATTCCCCCCCCCCCCCCAATTCCCGCCGTCGATAGGCAGGGGGGGGGGGGGCGGAGGCAGGCGGCGGGGTCACGTCGCCACCGCATTGGGCTTCTCCCCAGGGCGAAACAATAACGGGCCGCACAGTCCCGTCACGCGCGAAGCGCGCTCTCTTCTCGGTGGAGGCGCGGACATGCGCGCGCGCCGGTGTGAGGAGGAAAGCACGCTTACGGAGGAGGGCAAACAAATGACGTCCGCGCCTTCGTTCCACAGCAGTTTGATTTCCTTTTTCGGACCGCTTGACATTGCTCACCTCGGAATGAACCCTTCGACGAAAAAAAAACAAAAAGAAAAAAAAAGCAAGAAAAGGAGGATGGCTATTCGATCTTTAAATCGACAGGGGACAGTGCCATCTTTCTTCCTTTCTTTCTTTCTTCGTTGCCGTTTCACTAACGGAAAAGTGGACATTTTGACAGGTTTCAGTGCTCCGTAGTCCCGCAGGAAGGACGGACATCCACAGCTGTCGCCCGCATGAAATGGCGTCGCCCAAGAGCTGCATCTGCGGCCGGATGTGTCATTTTATTGAGAAAAAGAACGATAACAAAGAGTAAGCTTGGCAGTCCTCTTCGCTGCTGATTCCCAAGGGCGGCGGGTGTTCAGTGGCAAAATGATGGCCGATAATACGCCCGCGAACAAGGCGTTCGCCGCAAAGCTCTCTCTAAGGAGACGGGTTCTTCATCAGCGAGCCTTTTTCGAAATAAGCGCTCCATTGCGGGAACGCCCGAGGGCGACGCCAGAGGCGCCTTGCCATAATTTATCCTCAAAATGAAAAATCAGGAACGAAAAAACAACAACAACGGGAAAGCGACCGCGACAATTCGTCAGGCGTGCTGGCAGGGGAAGCAACAAAGAACCAGCCAGTGGAGTAAAAAGAAACGAAAAAAAAAACGTGTTTGATATGACGAAAAGGGGCAGCACTTCTTTTCTAATATCTTCCGTCCGAAATCGAATATGACGTCGTCGCCTACTTCTGGCCTTTTAAGCTGCCAAAGGAGGCCGCTTCGTGAGCTCTGTAAACGACTTGGGAGTTTAAAATCGAAATAAAAGAAAACCAAAAAGGAAAGGGGCGAGAAGCAAAAAAAGCTAAGTCGCGCGCGCGTGTGTGTATGTGCGTGCGGCCTCGAAGCAAAACGGCGTCCGTCTCTCGGCGCGCGCGACATTTTGCCTCGCGAATAGGAACGTCGGCGCCACGCGCGCCCTTTTAAAATAAGGAAGCCGTTTTGCGCCGCTGCTGCCGCCTGCCGGCCAAAAGCGCGCGCCCGCTCTCTTTCACAGCCGTGCGAATGGAAGCGGCGGGCGCGCGAAACAGGCGCGTTTTGGCTATCGGCAAAAGCGAAAACAAAAACAAGTAGAGCAGCTCGAACGCCAGATAGGCGCAGGAAAGAGTGGAGGAAATAACAAAAAAAGATACAGAGAATACAACGTTCAACAAACGCGCACGCGGCGAGGGTGCATTCCGCCTGACTGCCTTATAAGCGCAAATCTCGACTCGCGAGTGTGCACTGTGAAGCGCGCACTTCGTACGAACCGGAACGGAGAGAGCGAGAGAGGGCAAGGGAAAAAGAGAGAGAGGCACAACAAAAGGTTGCGGCGGCTGACACTTGGCCGTAATCCCAAATGAAGCCGACGGAAACGAAAGAATCAACGTCAGATGGCGTCGATGCAGAACCAGAGAGGCACACGTTGAAGGGAGTTAGTCCGAGTGAACGACGGCGCTCGAGAGAGGAACAAACAAGAAGGGAACTAACAAATGAAACGGCTGCGTCCGGCGCCAGCTGAGCGACATAATTAGTGCGGAACCGCGTGCGGGGAGCTCCGCGCCCTTTCGCCGCCTCCGCACTGGAGGGATAAAAAGGAGTCCCTGCACCGTGCGCGGCACGGGCAAGCAAGCACGCGGGAGAAGCGGCAGCAAAATCGCTTTCGGCTCGCCAGGAGCGGAAACTCGCAGTCGCGTCGCTCCCTGAGCGAGTGGCGCCCGTGGCTCTCGACGCGCCGTCGCGCACGGTGGACGCGGCAGCAAAAAGCGGCGCCGGCAAGTGGTGGCCGAGAAAGGCGTGCCGCCGCGTCCCCTTCCGCTTCAAAACACCGCGCGTGCCACGAAGAGGAAGGGGGTAGGGGCAAGAGAGGCCGGGGCCAAAAAGCGTTCTGGACTGGCTCTGGTCGCTGTGCAGTCCTCGCCGTGCCACACCGCGTGCTCTTCCCCTCTACCCTCTCTTCCCCTCTGCGCTACATATATGCGCGCCAGCCTGCAATTCCCGCGGCTTCCTCCCCTCTCCCCCCCCCTTTTCCCCTATTCGCCCTTTCGACCCTGTATACCCGAGTGCGAAACTTTTTTGGCGCGCAACTTTTCCCTCTGTCGCTAATTACAATAAATAACGTAATTAGCCGGGAGATTAAGCGCGTGCTTTGCCGCAAAGGCGTGTCCTCTCCTCCGCTCCGCGCTGTTCCCCGGCGTCGCCCTGGCTATCCGCTTCTTCTTTCCTCTTGCCGGGCCAGGGGACACGGGCCGGGGTTAGCTGCTGCGCAAGTTCGCGCCGCGTTGCGTCCGAAAATCCCGAAAAGAAAGGACGAGGCGGAGGGGAACGAAAGAGGAGAGAGAAGGCCCCAAAGAATCGCTGGTACCCCAAAATGGCCGGCGTCGTCTGCTCCCTTTCCATAACACGGCGCCATCTGTTGAGTGAAGCGTGAACACCGGGTCGTCGCCGTCGGTGCCGCAGTCAGGCCGGCAGCGCGGTCTAATGATGCGCAGCTCTCGACTAATGAACGCGAAAGAACCGGCCTCGCGCTTTAAATGGAGGTGGGGAGGGGGAGTGACGAGGGGGTGGGGGGAGAGATGCCTGCCTCTGTTTGCGCGGAAACGGGAAAGAAGAAGTGCTCGATGGACCGAGAGGAGGGTGAGACAGCTCCCCCGGACCGGCTAATGCGTAACAAATCGCAGCCGGGTCGCAAATGACGGTTAGGCCAGCACTCAACTGCTATCAGGCGGCGCCGCCAACTATGTAACGCCGCGGTTGACATTTTCTCTCATCAAAGAAGAGGCGGAGGGGAGAGTGTATCCGTACTTAGTTTCGACACAGTTCCATGCATGGCCGACGAATTTCGCGCACCCAGTGCGGTCGGCCGAAACAGAGGACAGCAAAACGATGTGTCACTCCGCGGTCTTCTTGTGTGGACTTCCGGCATTTACAGTCGGCTGAATTCACACGGCCCTCCGAAATCTCGGCGAAGAATGATCAGCGCGACATATCTGCGACATTACGCGCCCAATGTCGCGCTTTTACAAGGTCGCCTAAATGCGTAGCTGTGCGGTCTCTCGTGCAACGCGATCGAACTTCATTTCGCTCAGCGCAGCCTTGGTGGCACTGCACGAAACAGCCAGGGTAGGCCTGCACGTATATAAAGCCCAGGAGGCTAGCGGTTATGAGCGTAAAGCGCCGGTGTCCACCGCTGCCTGCTCATGCGGGGAATGCGACTGCGCCTAACGACCGAGCGTATAGAGCGCCGCCGATCGGGCGCGTGCATGCGTTGCAAAGTATGCGCTGCCACGTGTGTTGACACAAGAGGGCACCGTCTGGAACGTGGCGGAGTGAAACTTGTACAAAGACAAAGGTATCTCAATAGGCGCGCGGTACTTGGCTTCATATCTATATTAGGTAAGAGTGCACACATTGTGCAATTGCACCTGTAGCTTTATTGAGGAGCGAAGGAAAAAAATAAATAAAAATAAAGAGAAAGGCTGTATCAGACTTGATGACAGGAGACACAGAAAGACACTGGTCACTTTCCCCATGTGTGATTGCACGACTCCTGCCCTACATATACTTCACCCCCTTGCCTCCGAAATTGCTCTCCCGCTACAAAGACATAGCGCAAAACGAAAAATACGAGAGACATGAAAGAACCATATATTAGCTTTTGTAAAGTGCAGATTCTGGAACGCAACCTTTAGCTGAAATAGAAAAACAAATGCAAGGCTCTGCGAACAATGAAGTATTTCATTCAGTAGACAATTATTATTGTCGGGGACGTTGAACCTCATTGCCGGACGTGCGAAATTTTTCATAGTAACATTAATTTATTTCTTTCTAGAGATACCGCTGGAACCACCTGTGCATAGCTACCGTGCTGCAAAGCACTCGGGGGACTCGGTGCAGCCAACGCACACATTGTGCAGCTAATTGTGATGCAATGCGCCGCTTTTTATTGCTTTCGCTACGACCATACGCCGCAAAATGTGGCTTGGAACCAGAAAACAGGGGAACGCCGACGTTTCACTTTCAATGACGCTGTGAATAAGCCGCAGTGACGCAGCAGAGACACGAAGGATGGGGAGAGATCAAGACGCGCGCAATAGTAGGCGAACGAATTTGGTGCATTACCACCTGAAGGCTGCACTGAGCAGCGTTCCGATTGTGGCTGTATGCGGTGAATTATAGTTGCAAAAGACACTATTAGGTTCATGATTACTGCACACAGTCACAATCAATGTGCTGGACTGGTTTCAACAGGCAAAGCAATGCTTATGTGCGGTACGACAGAACGAAATACTTTGCACCCAGCCATCTACGCTATATACTCAGCGGGACATGTACACCACTACTTCACCAGCGCGGCAGTGCTCAGTAGAGGTCATTGTAGACAAAAATAAAATATATAAAAGAGAGCAAAAGCAGACGCGAACGTCAATGATATAACTCTCAAAGACTGCGCAAGCAAGGATTAGAGGCAGCCTCGCATTTAGTTATACAAATTCATCACTTCTGGGGGTTTCAGTATATTGACGGAATTGCGATATAGAGAGACAAAGAAGTAATTCGGTCTGAACAGACTCAATTGGTACACCAAAGACGGTGACAGCTAAGTTTGAAACGGGCGCCTATAAGTTTATCGATTCCCTCCATGGAGACAGAGTCCTTCTCGGCTACCGCAATCCATGTTTCACTACAACGGCCTTTTACACTAATATACGAAGCAAGAACAACATGGCTTAAACTGCCAACTTGTAAGAGCCACTCTGGTCTAAACAGCAGGCGCATTTGTCTTATGGCCCAAGCGGGCGGCGGTGTCGCCACATGCCATCAGCTATTCATGACATTCTCCTCGACGGCTGTAGATGAAACGCACTGAGCAGTGTAGCAATGCTCGGGGAGCCCCCAGACGCGCTCAGTTCAAGAACAAATGAAATAACGCAAACAGAACAGAGGCGAGCAGGGTTTCCATTACTATTTACGCCCACTTTGCTCCAATGTCGGCGCATTTAACGTGCGAAGAAAAAAAAAAACGCCGTTGGGGAGTCAGTGTGCGCCACCGAGTCCCGATGAGCGACGAGTGGGACACCGCCCCTCTTTCTGCAACGGCTCGCAAATCTGGGCGAGCAGCAACCCCGAGCTTTTGACCCGAAAAGTGCCGCGGCGTCTGGAGACGTCGCGATTCGCGGCTCGCTCGCTCATTTGACATTGAAATGAGAGCGAGTGGGACCGGGCCGGGCGGGGCGGTTTCGAGGCATGTCCGCCGCTTTCGCAAGCCTTCCGTCCGTCCGCGCAAACGACGTCTCCCACACCCCTCCCTCTCCCACCTCCTTCCCCAGCCGCCATCTCGCAGTCAGAGTCTCCCGCGGTTCCTTTCACAGTCTCGAGACTGCGGGGGATACAGCGCGTGGCGAAATCAGCGCCACGCGTGGCGTGCGGCCCCGGCGCAGTTCGCGACGAGAGTCTGCGGTGGCCCTAAACGCAGGAAAGCCACTAAAGCGCGGTGCTCACGCCACCCCCTCCCCTTCCACGCCGCCTTCCACACGCCGCTGGAGCCGTCTCAGCACACAAACTCTTAAGTCCTTGCGCAAGCTCTTGCACCCCCCCCCCCCTCCCCCTATGCAGTCGAAGCAAAAAGCCGTCTCTGGAAGGAGCGCAGTCGAGTGCTTTTTGGTGTGCCTGCGTGGTGCGGTTCGTTCTGCGGACGTCGCGGTTCGCCACTCCGGACACGTGGCTGAAAAACCTCGCCTGGGGCCCGCAGCGACGACGCCAAATGCCGTCCTCTTTCACTCTTTCGGTGCTCCACGCCCGGGCTCGGAGAAAGCCTGGCGTGATCCTCCTTTTTGGCCAATCCGCCCCGCAGCCTTGAAAAGTTTGGGCGCGCCGCTTATCTATTCGAGTTTTGTATTCTTGCCTTTTTTTTCTTTTGGACGCTGCCTCCATATTTTTTTTTTACATTTTATTCGCTGTTTCCCCTCGTTGGAGATTTCCCTACTATCGAGCACCAAGGACACTTTGCGGGATTTCGTTCGATGCGAAAGTATGTGGCAAGATGAGAAGACAACTTAGAGAATTTTTCTCTTCTGGAGATATAAGTGGTGTGCAGGTCAAAGTAAAAGAAAAATATCGGGAAATTACTGCTTTATGCCAGAAGGCACGCTTTAGCAATGAAAACCGGTAAAGGTAAAACAAAATGCCAATCAACGTGACACCGTTTTTCCCGGCTGCCGCCCTCTTTTCCACAAAGCACAATGCAGTAATCTGCCGCACAAATAATATGTCGCTCACAGTTGCTGCTGCGCGGGAAGACAGGCTCTGGCCAGCTTTCTCACTGAGCAGCCGAGCAACTTGCACGGCAAGCGCGTTTTTCCGCGCTACACCCGAGCCAACGGAGATGTGTGCAGACCAGGGAAGGTAAGAAAGTACCAGGCTCAGTCGAAGCGAAGCTGACGGGAAAGAAACTGTGCCTGTAGTAATTATGAGCGTCCTGAACGAACCGAAAAGTAAACTGTGTAATTAGTATATCATTATGTGAATGGCATTAATTCTAAATTATGTATCTACTTAGGAACGACTTAATTGCGTAATAAGTAAAAATAGTCAAAATATTAGCAAGTGTTACCGCATGGGCTAGCAGAATGCAAACTGGAACTCGGAACTTCTAGAAAGTTGAGTCAATTGCGTATTGGAAGACGCTGAACTCTTATATTTCTTGAACTGCTAAACCGTGTCCGCGGCAACGCCCCAGATCGGATATGACAACTTCTGCTAATTTTAGGTTCACTTTAAAAGAAGGAATTTCTGATAGACAAAGGTACTTAGGAAACTCTACATTACCAATAGTCATTTACCGGCTAGAAGCTTATTAGGAACCGGCACAAGTTCGGAAGTGAGTTTTCAAGGCTGTAAAGTGCCTTGAAATTTCCTCCAGCCTCTAAATGAAAAGATCACACATTGCTGCTCAGTACGAATTCAGACCCGAGTCACTACATTTGTTAGTTCCGGAGTTTAAAACGAAATAAAAATGTCTCCCTACCCTCGAGTCACTACATAAAGTAGTGTGGGCAGATAAAACAAAAATTAAAATAATATTGCGCAGTCCGCAGACCAAACGCAGAGTGTTCCACCTACATGTAAACACGGGTGCCGATGGCGGGGACCGAACCCGCGGCCTAGTTCTCAGCAGGATAGCCCCGGCATACGCGGCATCAATTTACTGTAGCGGTGGCAAAGACTGGCATCCTGCACAGCTGAGCAGCGGAAACCTGCCTCCTCTAGGAACACAGTTGCGAAGAACAAAGGCGGGCAGAGCTGAGAATGGTACAACAATGCGGTGCAGGCATGTGTGGGCCAGCGGCGGCGGCCACGCTGATGAATGACGCGTTCCTGACCAAACTCTTCAAGCGCGAACTCGGCTCACAGCACATACAATCTCGCGCGTGTACGTCAACCCTGAAATGCACGGCGCGCAAAAAAGTGCCTCGCCACCCTTGACCCTTGGGCGACGAGCTATTCTCTCGCTCGGACGCACTTCAGCGCCAGTCGCGACCGTTCCCGCATTCCAGCGTCTTTCGTAAGACAGGAGCGAGCGCCGAGTGCAGTTGCGAGAAACAGACAACGCGGAATACCAGACAAGATACAGAGAGGGAAAAGAACAACAAAAGGTCGGGCTGTAAGGACAACTCCGCTCTTGTCTCATTAAACTGTGCAGCGCTGTACAAGCTAAGAATGAACGCAGCCAATCGTGAGCCGCCGCCGCTTAGTCCGCGCACGTAAGAACGCTTCCCGGTTGGCCGAGAGAAGCGCACTGGCCGGTGGCCACGCTGCCGGCTAATCACACGAGCCGTTCTTATACGCGACAAAAGCTTCGCGCATCCAGCCCACGATCTGCGTTTCGCGACACTGCGTTGTTTTAGAGGAACTAAGCGTAGCGACATGAAAGTATATGAAAAAAAAACGAAAGAGAGAAGTAGGAACTCAGGAGTGGCGAAGGTACCAGACCTGAGGGCATAGCGCGTGAAATGCACGACACCGAGGAAGAAAGGAATGAAGCGAGGGAGCCGCGTGGAAAACGAGGAAAAACTGGAGTTCACCCGTCGGTGCCGCGGATAATAAATACACATTCCGCGCGGCCCGTGGTCGCGTCGCTTCGTCTGGCGTAACAATGGCGGCGACGAAGACACCGCGTAGCGAGAGAGCGCGCGCTCCTGTCGAGGTGAAAAATTTTTGCGCGCCCACGGACCCCTGCTGGGTAACGCATTAGCGAGGCACGCGAGCCCTTCTTCTCCGTGTCGGGCGTAAAAAGGAACGCGGGCCTCAAGAAGAAGAAAGAGGAGGACGGGAAGAGAGCGTGGGCTCGTTTTTATGGTGATTACGCGCGCCCTCTGGGCGTACACGCCGACGATTTCAGGCTGGCGACTGTGTGCAGCTCCGTGTTTCGTCGTTCTTCCGTCCGCGCAGGAGCCGGCAGCGACTCGCAGTGAAGAAAAGGCGTGCGTGTGGAGGTGCAGTACATAACATAATGAAAGCCCCTTCAGTCTCTCCAACGCCGGAGCCAGCAGGAACGCGCGCTGTGGCGAGATTTCGCGTACGTACACGGGCAAGGCATTTCTTAATGCTCACGCGTGTGCGCTCGGTCTACCGCGAACTGTCCAGAGGAGTGCCGTTGCCACGACACGGGTGCGTTTGTACTCTCCGCCAAGGGAGGGAGGGAGGGTTGAGACAGAGCGAGTCCTTCCCAAAGCCGCTGATGTCTCGCGTGCTACAGGCTGGCTGGGCTCGCGCAACAAAGACGGACGGAGGCCATTCCTTATTCTTCCCTCAGCAAGCAAACACAACCCGAAAGAAGGAATCGCGAGTGAATCACCTTTTGTGCGCCAGAGGAAACCGGGACGCAGGAGCGACTGCAGCAGCTGCTTCTGCCTGGGGGACCACGAGAAACTTGAAGGAAGCGGAGCCGAGCGCGTCCTTGCGTAGGGATCCCACGGAACCATTTTTCTCTTTTTTTTCTTTCTTTCTCTCTTTGGCGGTAAATACGGGGGAACGTACCTCCGTGCGATCCTCTGCCGGCGCGCACAGTTCGTGTCCTCGGGCACAATTCATTCCTCCTCTGTTTTCCATTTTCGTCGTAATCGCCTCGCGGTAAGCTTCAGAGCGCTTCGGGCGGCGCAGTTAAAGCTCAGATCGCTGTCGAGTCAGATTCTTAGGAATGAGAAAAAAAAAAAAGAGAGAAGCTGAACAGAATACAAAATTTGCGAACTGAGCTTCCATTTCTTACCGCATGTCTTTCTGAAGTTTCTTTTAACAGCCTCACACGAACGCTGTGAGCGTGGTTTGAGGGCTCGGCGCTTCGTGTAATGGGATTTCAACGGGAAAGGCGCCTGAAATTTAATGACCTCCAAGGAACGGCGTGGCGTAAGTCCTCTTGCGAAATCCCTCTCCGCGTTTACAGGAAAGTCGAGAATGGTGATACCGCGGTGGCGACATAGAGTTAGGCAGTCCACCGCGCGATAAAATTTTTTATGAAAAGCCAGACATCCAGCTTGCTTTTCTGAGCATTGATAGACGGTCAATGAGTAGCGGTCACTGAGGGCGGGCTGCAACACTGTCGTAACTCAATATTGAAACTATACGACTTGACACTGTGAAAAACAACTTGCAAGCAGGTGGTTCGATTAATGCCGCGCTGAGCTCACAGTCGGCCTCAAAAGGCGTACGTACAGACGAAGTTCGTGCAAGGCCTCAGGCGTTTGGGGATTTTTGTAGTGCAAAATGTCGCGAGAGAGGTCGTCTACAGGTGTGCCCCGTCTTTCGTAATATGGGTGACATAAAAAGAAACAGAAAAACTAAACGTCCAATATAAAACAATAACTTCTAGACGAACATCTGTTGTAACCATCTGTGCGTTTCCACATACCCAGGGAAATAAAACTTCTGACGTAACCTAACGCCATAAAAGTAAGCAAGAACATACCAGCAGCAACGTAATCAGCGCACGGTCAATGGAGGCGACACAAAGGATATTCAAGCAGCCGGTGATAGTGGAGATGTTACTGAACCAGCGCAAGGGTAACAAGAGAACGGGCCGATATTTGCACTATCGTGAGCAAAGGTATGAGACCGCCCTCCAAGCTCCGGCCCGTGCCACAGTGCGTGGGGGCGCCACCTGAAAAAGTGCTTCTGGCGTAGAGACCGGCCACTGCGCCGGTGGTCTCGACACCAGAAATGTTTTGTCAAGTGGCGCCCCCACGCAGAGTGGCAAAAGTCACAACTTGGAGGAAGAGGGAGGGAGGGGGGTTCTTAATTATGCCCACGATGGTACGTTCACGACTGCACGAAAAACGAAACCAAGACAACAAAAGCAGCGAAGATTTAAGCACAATTACCGAATGCATTAATACGTATATAAGACCAGATGAACCTGCCTTTCGCAACGAGAAACGAGAAAGAACTAAACTAAAGGACATGAGACAATTAGGAGGGAATAAGAAGACAGCTTAAATTCCAAGCGGAGCACGAAACCAAGCACTGAGAGATTATGGTGCAAGAGAAGATTTTATTTTTTTTTTAACTTCCACCCGAGATGCTTTAGTCTGGAGTGGAGTACCAAACATGGCCGTGCGCCACCGTCGTCGTTGCCCGGAAGATTGGTTCAGTTTTCCCGTTTTTTTTTTTCTCAGGCCGCTCGCATGCGTAATCTCTCACGAGCTCCTGTTTCAGGATAAATTGGAGTCTCTCTTTTTTCACATTGTAGCAATATCTTTCCTGGGATTAATGATCTGTCCACGCTACATAGGCATGGTTCGAGCAAAATGTCCGGCGACGACACACAAGCCGTCGTCGGAACACTGCATGCGCTGCGGACCGCGCACGGGAGAAGTCAGGCACACAAGACAAATGACAGAGCGGGGGACATCCCGTGGGGCGTTGAACTTGCTACGGACAAAGGAGAATTGCGAGAAGCCTCCGTTGTTATTGCTTTGGCAACATAGGAAGGGAAGATGGGGATATCTTGCGAAAATGCAAGCGTGCCATACCTTTGAATTACACCTGCGATTGATTTATGCCCATTTGGAGCTTCAGTGAATTTTTTCTTTTTAGAATTAAGCAGCAAGTCGTCTTGGCAGCTTGAAAAAGCTGCTGTAAACCTAGAGAAAAGTGGTTCAATTTCGATGTGGCCGAGTAGGCTTCAAGAAAGCGGGAATATATATATATATATATATATATATATATATATATATATATATATATATATATATATATATATATATATATATATATATATATATATATATATATATATATATATATATATATATATATATATATTGGTTTGCTAATAGTGACCGGAAGCAGGTAGAGTGGGTGATGGAACAAACGCGGGTTAATGACATCCTAGTCTAAATCAAGAGGAAGAAATGGGCTTGGGCAGGGCATGTAATGCGAAGGCAAGATAACCAACCACTGGCCCTTAAAGGTAACGGAGTGGATCCCAAGAGAAGGCAAACGTAGTAGGCAGCGGCAGAAAGTTAGCTGGCCGTATGAGATGAAGAAGTTTCCAGGCATACGGTGGAGAGACGTGGGAGAGGCCTTTGCCAAGCAGTGGTCGTAGTCGGGCTGATGATGATGATGATACGGTAATATATATATATATATATATATATATATATATATATATATATATATATATATATATATATATATATATATATATATATATATATATATATATATATATGCTCTAGTCCTTGTTCGCGAAAAGAAGTAGAAGTCTCGTACGATCGAGGATAAGGTCACGTGGTAGGGATGCGCGAGGCTCATAAAAAGAGAACTAGCGGTAAATAGGTGTAGCTGGTAAACTCACCGCCCCGTGTGTGCGTGTGTATTTTCCGTTGTGCGTGGCGACGTTCCCGCAGCAATACACATACTCGTACAAGCAATTAGAGAATAATGTAGAGATTATGAGCGGTACTCTCAGCAGGGCGCGATAATTTCCAGGTTTACACACCATTATTCTATCATTGTACCGAGAAGCCGACCCGGAATCCAATAGGCACCTTGCTGCCTGGCGAGATCGCCACGTTCCGTTCCTGGTCAGATAACGATTATCGCGGCGGAAATGAAAGAACTGGGCTTGGCTGCCTTCACTACAATTCATAAAAGTATACCCTGGCTCATCAATGCTAAAGTTATCAGAACGAGCCTGATATGCCGGCTCGAAGCTAAGCACAGGCTTCTAATGAGGGTGACGGATTATCGCCCCTAATTAGCGTGGAGGACAGCGTCCAAGGTTTCGCACAGCATCGTCTGAGGGACTAATGCGGTATTTGGTAAAAGAAGAAAGACACGAGCTGTATCTGCTGCTGATTAACGTAATGATCAATGTTGCCTGCATTAACGTCAACGATAAGAATAACACGGAAAACGACACATAACCAACAGTATAGAATAAAGTTGCAGCAGGCAAACAGTAATTCAATTATTACTGCACCGAACCTGAAAAAAAAGGTGGAAGGTCAGTGCATAGAAAATGCAGTGATGCTCCATCCGAATATTCTTACCCTTTTCAAAGAATCTGAGGAATAAAATTTGGGGAAAACGGAATTTTCCCGGAGTCTCAGTTACCTTTAAGAGCCGAAATTATCTTTCTTTTTTTTTTTGTCGGACTGGCCGAGTTTCAAGCTGCTGCAAGAAAAACTGGCCTGAGATAGGCATTTTTAGGTCGGATTGAAGGAATTTTCGGTGACAGGTTGGGATATCACTAAGAAATAAGAAAATAGGACACACAACAGCACTCAAAGAAAAAAATGACAGAAAAAACAATATATATATATATATATATATATATATATATATATATATATATATATATATATATATATATATATATATATATATATATATATATATATTTATATATATATTTGTTTTGTGTTTTTTGTGTTCCCTTACTCTGTCCGTCGTCCGGTTTTTTTGCGCTTCCGAGTTATATATATATATATATATATATATATATATATATATATATATATATATATATATATATATATATATGGAGGGAGCCAACAGTCACCGAAATCAAGGTGCATAGGGGAATGTTTAATTTTTTTTAATGTGTAGTGCTAATCACTGGTTTAATAATACTTAGATTAATATATCGCATAAAGAAAATTACTCATAAAGAAGCAGAAAAAACAACCATGCCGCCGGTGGGATCCGAACCCACGACCTCCGAATATCGCGTCCAGTGCTCTTACCAACTGATCTACGGCGACGGCTGTCCAATCTGCTGCTCTCGTGGGTATTTACGTTTAATGGTTGTAAGCGAACCTTGAGAGTGTTCACCAGCGCCACCCTCGTCCATAGCGGCGGACGTAGCACATCCTGTGTTATGGCGAGTGTGACGTGGAACGTCATCCCACGACGAGGACGGAAACTGTGCGCGAGAGCCCTCTTATGCTACCTATGGCATCAAGTCTGCCAGAACCGAGACGCTCGTTAAGCAATTAGCAGACAAGGTAAAGGAGATGAGGGGCTCGTTTTTGAAAAACTTATGAAGGGAGCCAACAGTCACCGAAATCAAGGTGCATTGAGGAATGTCTAATTTTTTTAATGTGTAGTGCTAATCACTGGGTTAATAATACTTAGATTAATATATCGCTTACGGTGATTACTGCACGTTGTGTAAAACAAAGAGAAAGGATAAGATGACCGCTGGTAAAGAATCAAAGAGGGCACCTCCAACAGCCACCTAAGCAGGTCGGATCAATAGCGATCATGGCGCTCTCGACGTGGAGTTGATGCTCCGCTCGAGAGGCGGCGCTGGCAGTCCACGGAGCGAGTTTTTTTTTTGCCTTCACTAGCTAGCAGACGCGAAAATTAAAGCGGAAAGCGATAGTTGGGTGACGACGGTCAGAAAAAAGGCCGCCACCGCCTGGAAGACGTTGAAGTAACGAGAGTTAGCTTTTAGTTTGGTTTACTAGATGAAGAAAGCGAAGAAGAACGCGCCACTCGTCTCTAGAAACGGAATGTAATGCCCTTTGAAACGGTGTGGATCGCCACCATGCCGGGCTACGCGTGCACGCACGCCGCCTAGCGGAATGATCGCCGCCTAGCGTCATCTATCAAAGAAATTACGATGCCCATCTACCCATTGTCGAATGGCACCCCCTCAAGATACAGCAACCGAACGCGATTAAATTACTGAGCTGTCGCCACAAAGTAAGGAGGCATTGCTCAAAGCTATAGAGCAAGTCTTTCAGAGTAAGCAGGTACCAGAAGACTGGCTGCACAGCAGACTATGTTTATTGTAGCGATAGCTACATTACTGTAGCATTTCGAGCCTTCAGCGTGGCTGCGCCATTACGCTCTCACGTGGTTGGTCACGTGGTGCGGAGCAGCTGCCGGCGGCGCGGCGCCGTGGCTTATCACGTGGTTGGTCACGTAACCAAGTTCCACTCAGCCAGCTGTAGCTATCGCGTCACTCCAGGTTTAAGCAGAGCTAAACCACCGCCAATTTTTATACAAAGGTAAAGAAGCCAGTACTGACACACGCAGACCAATCGCGATAACTTTAGTTATATAGAGGCTTTCGATGGAATATATATATATATATATATATATATATATAAGTAAAAGCTACAAACATAGGTAAAGAAAAATGAAATACTGCAGTAGAATGCAAGATGGTCTTAGGCAGGGGAGATGTTTGGAGGACAATCTGTTTGTAGTAACGCAGTGTATTCGAATAGCTATGACGCAAAACAAGCCATTATGGGTTGGCTTTTCTGGACATAGAACGTGCACAGACACTGTAGGCCGGGAATTCCTGTGGAACTTTCTGAAGGAAACGCGGTTAGATTCCAGCGTAATTGAGCTAATAAGGGCAGTATAGAAATATATCAGAGTTCAAAACCACACCGGAAGGGCTAAATAGTGTGGAGGAGGCGAACATACAAAAAGGGCCACTATAGGGGTGCCTCTTATCGCGACTACTGTTCATGATTTATATAGCAGTGATGAAACGCAAGCTAGAGGAAAATACAGCTAGGTTTAGGTCACCGTACAGTAGACAAGGAGTAAATGAAACCCAGTGCCTTCCTGATTTAGTGCATGCGGATGATTTGGTAATTTTTGCAGATAGCCAAAGCGAGCTACAACTCCTCTCAGGTATCTGTGACAAACGTCGTATTTGAATCCAGTTTTGGAAAAATCGGGCATTACGGTATTTAACGATAGAGAGACTGGAACAGTAGCAATCCGGGAACGTGAAATACAACGCGTAGAGAGGCACAAACATCTGGGGATGTGGACTGATGACGAAACGGAATATTCAATGACAAATTAAGAACACTTGAAGACGAAAGGAAAAAGGAAAGTGGCCATAATGAAGAGCAGAGCCCTATCGGAATACAATTATACAGTGTGATTTTTAACAGTTACAGATTTTTATTCAAAAAACTGCGAGAGTTACGTCGGTACGGTCTGTTGAGCTGGATTGTAAAGCATGGCGGTCATTATGTACCTAATAATGGTCATTAATCAAACAATTAATTAACGCTAACTGATAAACTTTTTATTTTTCACATTAGGGGGAAAGGTTGCATTGTGAAATTGATGGCCGTCAACATCGAAGGTGGGCTGGGTTTTTAAATTTTCTTAATCGGCAATGGGCTTGAAATATGGAATGTCGAAAATGCGCATTTAAAAGCTTGCTGAGTTGGCTTTCCCGCATTGCGTAGTGAAAAAAATGGCGTCCCTCGCACTTCTTATGTACCAAATGCAGGCGGAGATAATTTATTTGATGATCTAGAAGAAGTTAACTACTTTCGGCGACGATACCACTCGCAGCGACGCCATTTTATAACTCAGAAGGGTTATGGTTCGAGACAGTGTGTAATTCACATGAGGTTCCATAGAGCAAACCGAAGGGACAAGACACAAGCTCTTGTGGCTTATTCGTTCGTTTTGCGCTATGGAACCTCATGCCACTTTATAAATAGGTAATGCAGGAAATCGAACTCAGCAATCTTTCCGATTTGTATTTTTGACGTACGATATTTCGAACCACACTGCCATTAAGAAAATTTAAAAACTGGGCTCACCTTCGATGTTGAGGGCCATCAGTTTGGCAGTATAGCCTTGCCTCCTAAAATAAAAATAAAAAATTTCATTACTTAGTTTAGTTAACGAATCGTATAATTATTTATCCATTAGAGGCACAGCACAGAATGTCCGCCTTACTGTACAATCCGGCTCTGCAGAATGCACCGACGTATCTCTCATAGTTTTTAAAATAAAGACACGTAAAGGTTAAAAAACGTCAGCCTCTATATGAGTTAATGCGAGGAATGTGACGGTATAATGGTTAGCGCGCTGACATTTGCGAATGCGATACCCGCTTGAAATCCGATGGGCTACAAAGGTACAGTGACTAGAAATTAACCAAGGAACTGTGGGAAAATTAGCCCTATGGGCTCATGGAAATACAACCGATGCTCTGCAGAGGGATATGTGTTCGTCGCCCTATGAGGCGAAGGAAGTACAGAGCAAAATATCAAAATATCGGTTGCGGAGAGACTAAGACAAATAAAAATGGACGAGAAGAGGTGGGCAGCCAAAATCTTCAAGTACTTGTACAGCAAACACGCAGACATGCGATGGAGGAAAAGGATTAGAAAACTTACGACAGAGTACAGAGGCAAAAACCGGGAAAAGGAAGACGGCTAACTGGACACAAAAAAAAAGGGAACAAAAGGATCATTACGTGAATACAGAGCTGGAAAGAGCAGAATCAGATATGATAATTTATTGATGATTATTCAGGACGCAGCACCCTTCTATTTGAGGCTAGATCAGGTTGCCTAAGAACCAGGGAATATAGAAGCAAGTACGAACAGGGAGGTGGTATTTGCGTAGCATGCGGGAACATTACAGAAAGCATTAAATATGCTATGGTAGACTGTATAACTAGCATCCAGATATCAGAGACGACATGGTGAGCCTTCCAGTAGCTTTGGGTTTTAGGGATAGTGAAAGCGAAATTAATACATCAGCAGTATAGACGCGTAAGAGAAGATTAGCGTACTGGTGGTGCATAAGAATGGAAAAAGTGCACGAAACGTCATCTAAATCAAGATAATCCAGCTTAGAACTTAGAAAACAGTTAAGTATGGAAATAAAAAGGATTCAAAGTAAAAAAAGCAGGAAGGTTACAGAATAAATAAAGCAGTCAATTTAATATACTAGGCGAGATGGCACTCGCCACAGCAGTGATTCAAAGTAGATGCCGGTAATATCAATCTATCTAGCAGTAACGAGCCGTTCTGACGAAAATAGCTTTCTGACGGCACGCCCAAGAACGAATGCTGGAAAATGAGGCACGAGAGACACGTAACGAGAGGTGTGACGACTAGCCTTCATGGCATGGACACTGTGCGACGTTTATCAGACATTTTCCACGAATCGGAGATGCCGACAAGCCCCGAAAAGAGGCACGAATGCACGGCGCTGACATGTTAAACTATCATTTCATGAGTAACCTTATAAGGCACGGCGTATCCTCGCCCGCACTTTTGTAGGTAGGAGTACACTGCAACGCCAGTACCGTAAACAAAGGATAGTTAAAGCAGGGAATAATGAAGAGCGGCAGGGAATAGACAACACGGTGCATCGAGATACAGCTCTCTAATGCAGGGCGTTGATATTAAATGTCAAAAGGAGAGAGAGCGAGCGAGAGAGACTGTGTAATTTGAAGCTGTGTTTCACTCTTGCGCGTGCTCATCGCCACTTCGGTTCGCGCAGCTGACGCCCGAAGACAGATTGGCAGCCGAAGGCAGTCGACTGCCTACAGAACGCTAATTTTATCGCAGGTCACATGTAAGCTCTAAAGCAATGCAGTGGTTTTGAGAAAAGGAAGTGCCGAAATCTTGGCAAGATATATAAGGTACGGACGGCTAATTCTTCTAGTGTTGTGGCATCTTTTGACAGCTCTAAGGTCGAGAGGCATCTCCCTTGGCCTTAGCATAGTATTTTTCTGCGGCGTAGTCTGCGATGCAAATTATTTTAGCACTGTACTGCGGGCACATTTGTTCCACCCGTCATAGCGCGTAGCGAAGTGATCGGCCACTGTCCAGCCAGAGTACTTTCTTTTCGGCAACGCCCGGATTTAGAGTCATTTCAGACTCCCTAAACTACATGGGCTATGCTTTGACGCTTCTGATCGAAAAATATTCATTATTTACAAGAAGCCTGGCATGATAATAGGAGGAGTAAACAAATGCACATGGAGCCAAGCTATCGCAGGCTGCCACGGTTATCGCACGCTTTTACCTCGAAAATAGTCCGTCACCACTCGTGGGCAACCACGGTGCTTCTGAAGCAACAAACCACCAACCTCTCATTTACAGTCCGCCTGAACACGGACCCGGGCACTTTCCGAGCCGCTACACACAATTCTCCTAGGAGCAGGTTCAATCAGCAAAGCCCGAGCCCGGCCACCGAGGACACGATTTTCTGTACCCAGCACACCCATCACGCCCTGCTTTGCCTACCCAACTCTTTACAGCAGGAGGAAATTCTTTCGCTTTGGAGCAGAATAACGGCTTCGTTAATTTCACAGCCAATAATCCGGAACAGGCTTGGTCACCGTAAAAACAGGAGTGATACTGCTACAAAGCAGGCTGCTCCTTAAATACATTCCTCTCATTACCGGGCAGCACATGAAGATAAAAAGGGGCAGAAGAAAGAGGCAAGGTTCACACCATGCCACAAGCTAAGGCTCGCACTCGACGGCCATAGCGTGGACGCGCATAATCCCCGCTAAATATGTCAGCTCCCTTGCTCTCAAAATCGAGTTCCCTGCTGCACGAACAAGCACAACTTTTTCGCGAGTACGAGGACGCGGAACTAACTACGAACGCTCGTTACCGCCAGGAAACATTAGCAGTAACAGCATCGGCACCATTTACTGCAACATCGCAAAAAAAAAGTAGCAGTTGCTAGTTCGCTACCCTCGCCGCTGTGCCTGCCTCATTTTAATTGGCTCAGTCACCTTTTTCCGACCTGTCACCGACCTTTGACAAAAAGGAGGAAAACCTTTAAACACGCATTCTGTATATACTTTTAAAAAAATGCATTCGCCTCACCGGGCTGAGCTACG
The DNA here is from genome assembly GCF_052857255.1 of Amblyomma americanum. NCBI lineage: Eukaryota > Metazoa > Arthropoda > Arachnida > Ixodida > Ixodidae > Amblyomma > Amblyomma americanum. The sequence continues at coordinate 187,101,849 of NC_135500.1, read as the reverse complement.
CAATTCACGGTTAGGCGCTGCCTCTCGCCACCTACGTAGAGCAAAATGTGGCGCAACCTCTCTATGTTAGACACCGAACTAGGGGAGGAAGAGGGAATGGGGGGGGGGGGGGGGTACAGTCTTTATTTCACTAATTTGTTACCCTGACCAAATGCTTAAGCCTCCGAGAGAGAGAGAAATAAATACACTATGCATACAAGCCAGGGCACGCTTGACAAATAGCGAAAGTGCTTCTTGTGAAACTGATATGAAAAAAGAAAAAAAAAACTGCCCAGAAATCTCGAGCAGCCAAAGCGACGAGAACATGGAGGAGGAACGAAAAAAGAAAGGCAAGAATTAAACGAGGTCACTTTTAACTTCAGCTCATTAGTAAACGCCAGACGGGGCGAGCGCTAATTTCCATTAACGGGCGGATGCGTTCACTGAGCACTTTCTTTTCATCGTTATTTCCTTGTCCTGCGTGGCCTACCGTATTTCGTTATGTTTATTTACTGGAGCTTAGAGACCAAGCTTTCATCCACGGACTTTGAGCTGCGGAGCGTGAAGCTTGGAATCAAAGCGGCGAGTAGAGTGCGAGCTCAAAATTAGAAAAAAGCTAAAGCGAGAGAGAGAGAGAGAGAGAGAGAGAGAGAGAGAGAGAGAGAGAGAGAGAGAGAGAGAGAGAGAGAGAGAGAGAGAGAGAGAGAGAGAGAGAGAGAGAGAGAAAGCGCGGCGCCAACTAAGCAAACACCACTGTTAGCCCTGCTTAATTCAGCGTGCTTGGCATAACGTCGACGCCTTCACTGCTGACATCGTTGGGTGCGCTGTAACGAGTCGTGTGCATTGAGTAAACTTAAAGAGTCAGCAGAAGTTACGTGCGGGAAGAAACGAAAAAATAAAAAAACACACCAAAGGGAACTCCTAGGAGCATAAAGGGACTAGGAAGCATGAACAATTGACGAGACATGAAAAAAAAAAGTTTAAACGAGAAAACAGCACGTGCATTTGACTGAAAACAAGAAGAAAACTAAAATAAATGGAATAAGGTCAAATGCGTTTACACCATTCATAAAAAAAAACAAAGGCGGAAATTGAAGTTAATTAAGCGGTGCCGCCATTCCAACCAGAAAAAAAAAATCGGCCGGTGCAGAATAAAAACGAATGTTAGTGCCACCGCGAATTCTTTTAACGACAACTTAAGCAGGCTGACCACACAAAAAATGCGAAGACAGCACAAGCCAGCCGCAGCTGCCGGGCTCGATTTTATACAAAGGTCGCGTCCTGGTTGAACAAAACTTGGCAGCAGAATGAAGATAAGCCGATTTCACTCAGCAGGACCTGTAAACGAAAACACAGACATACACTTAAAGGCAGAAAAAAAAGCCTACAAACTTTGGGAAAAAGAAGCTCTGGCATTAAATACGATCCAAAGTAAGACATTCTATTTCTGAAGTGGCTGTCTCGTCTGATTTCTCTAGCAAAGCTTATTTTTCCAGCGGCTCGACTACGGCTTAGTTACAGCCTCTACATGGAAGTTCGCCTCTATTGGTTTGTCTGGTAAATAAAGACCGCAAAGAATTTCCAGCGAAAGTAGGCCAGTGGAAAAAAGAGCGGCAACAGAAAAAGGACCCCCGCCAAATCCCTTGAAAGAGGACGCCATGTGAACGCCAAAGCAACGCACAGCCGGCCGGCAAGAGCGAAAGAAGCAACGGAAGATGCTGAGAGCCCGGTATCTGTTGGCCCCGCGCAAATAGGAATTTCGCTGCTCCCACTCGTGGAGAGCGCGGCCACTGCGGTCTCCGGAAGATCCGCGGTCTCACACACGCGACCAGCTTCCCCGTACCGAGTCACACGAATACGGCGCAGCGTGGACGGAGCTGGCTGTGACTTCGACTACACAGCGGCAGGAGCTCTGCAGGAGCCGGCATTGGACAGCGCTCCCATGCCCACCAATAATGACATCGTAAGCAAGAGAGCGCCTAAACATCGGGTAACCACTAGTCGCTCTTAACGTCATACCCGTACATTCAGTATCTCACTGGCCAACATCAGCTCTAGCTATACCACTGCTGCGCACTTTTCAAGTGGCAAGAGTATACAGCTACTTTTTCGCGAGGTGACCCGCGCAGAAATGAAGCAGCTACAGATCTACCGACAAAAAGAAAGAAAGAAAGAAGGAAAAAGAAACAGAGAAAAGAGCGAAATAAGGACAGCGATGCTGAGCGCGCGAACTGTTGCGCCCCCGTTGAGTGCAGGGTGGCCACGTGAGCACCGAGCCGCTCCGCTCCGTGAGAGTGCTCCGGCGTCGCTTTCGGTTCGAGCGCCTCTCCGCCCTTTCACAGGTGCCTGTCGCGCAGGAAAGAGGGGCGGCTGGGGGGAGAGAGAGGACGGGGAAACGGGGAGACCGAATTAAGTGGCACTCACTCTGGAAATGGAACGCGGAGAGCCATCCCGGATGACGCCATTGCCACCGCGCTTCCCCAGCTTCCACGCCGCTCTGACCACGCACGTCGCGGCCGTTGCTTCGCTTCGCTTTCTTTCTTTTTGGCTGTCCCCTTTCAGGCTGGACTGACAACCAATAAAGCCTGCACGGCAGGTGGCCGACGGCTGCGGACGAGTATCGACCGGACCACAGTGGTGGAAACACTGAGTCGCCCAACGGCGCTCAGAAAATTGCAAAAAAAAATAAACTCACGTAAAAAGAAGCGTTAGGTGCCAAGAAGCGAACGGCACTGAAAGAGAGGAAGATATTAAACCCGCTGACATGTCCGCAGCTGAAGACATGTAAGCTGACGGCGCCTCTCAGCGTTGCTCTGAATTATCGACGAGAACCGCGACGCACCAGTAATCCTGGACGACACATATTTGTGATGGGACCAAGTGGTTACTTTAAAACGAACTTCCCTCAGCGGCACCACTGTATTTGTTGTGTTGCGTGTACTTGGGTCCATTTAAACTAGTAGTAACAAATCCCGCTCGTGCTTTTTTTTTTCTTTCCAAAACCGAAAGCTGTGTTCACCGCATCAAATGGCTTCCAAAGAAAAAGCCGACTTTACAGGCAGAAAAATTGGGTTGTAACAATACAAATTTTTGATAGCGAGCAAGATGGATATCAAATAATGATACCTCCCAATTGAATAACAGTAGAAATCTAGTGTTCATCTCATGGTTTCTTAACGATGAACCGGCTGCTGTAGTAGCACAAATTTTACCACTGCTGTATATCCGCTGCTGTATAACCACATTGGCTGTTAAAGCCAATATTTACGCATTTAGAAAAATATCTTAATTGCTAATTAATTAACTGCAAGACAAAAAATTGCCTATGATGCCCAAGCCGGTTGGTAGCTGTACGTAAGCGGTTTCCCTGGCCTAAATCGAATATATATATATATATATATATATATATATATATATATATATATATATATATATATATATATATATATATATATATATATATATATATATATATAATCAAGAATAGGCTTTGTAAGGTAAAAAATATGGGTTTTTCGACATAGTATTACCAGTGTTTGCGGACACCAGAAAACATTTCAATCGTCGTTAGTAAACTGGTTAACTAATTTTTATTAACTAACTTTTTAACTAGTAGAGTTAGGCACCTAGTTGCAATTAGAGATTTGTTGCCTGTCGTTATTAATAGCCATATCATTTTTTAGAATTTTGAAAACGCGACTACTTTTGGCGCTGTGGCTCGACAAATTTTGGATTTTTCGGCTAATTACGTGCGCTGGAGGGGTTGCTTTGCCTGCGTGCTTTCGAAAGCTCATGTATTTTCGCACGATACAGCCAAATATTGTTGAGCCACAGCGGCGAGGGTTAACTCGTTTTCGAAATTAAAAAAAAACTGATATGGCTATTACTAACGACCAGCTACAGACCTCTAATTGCTACTAGGCGCCTATCGCTCTAGTTAAAAGGTTAATTATTAAAAATTAGTTAACCAGTTTTGCTACTTACGACGACTCACATGTTTTCTGGTGTGCGCAAACACCGGTAATACTATGCCACGTAAGCCATATTTTTAACCCCAAAGAGCATATGTGTGTTTGTGTATATATATACGTTGAGTACAGAGCTATAAGAAAAAATAAGCAAAAATAATCTAGCGAAATATTCAGAAAGATTAACGGCTACGTAACGAACCAAGCTGAGCGGAAAGTAACAAAAAATGATCCAGTTCCTGCAAACGCGACACTCAACTAATCAGCGATACACGGGAACTAAAACACAGTTACGGTGAGTTACTGACGACCAACTTTCATCATCTAAAGTATAATAGTCGGCGCCTTTCTTCGTCCATGAGTAGCAAACACTAAGCGATATGCGTCAGGGCGAAATTATTTTGAAAGTGGCGGAAATAAACATGCACTCATTTACACTGTCAGATTCATCGCGCAGGGAGCATAGCGGTGTGAATAAAAGACGAGGTGAGCGTTTGTAGTGAGACGAAAGAAAACAGAAAAAAATTCACAGGGTCAGCTACCGGAAGCTGTCCAGCTATCAGGGAAGCTACCTTTACCGGAAGTGACATCATTTCCGACTACACATTTTTTTCTCACTGAGGCTTCTAATGGTGTCGCATTAAGAAATGCGTTGAACTGAGAGCGCAGTGTAGACAGAAACGATAGAGGCAAAGTTTCGTGTGAATTCGAATTACGTTATTGATTGCCGCCTAGTTAGGAATTAATGTATGGCGCTAATGCAAAATCTAACTGTGGAACGTAGATGCTGCGCACGTAATCCTCACCAGACGGAGCTATGCTAGATAAGCTAATGAAATAAAGCGTTACGTACACCTGACAGGTGAGGCGATTACGGTTGAGCCCTGGGCAGTACCAAGAGCGCTCCTGCGTTCCGCCAACAACTCTGATCCTTCAGGATCAAATGCCGCCTCGGAAATTCGCCCACCGTCTCAGCAGCCTGAAACGCATTATGCCGAGATATGTACGGAGGAAACGCTTTCAGAAAATCGTTGCAAACCGAACCATTAGTATAGTAAGAAATATATTAAGGCGCCGTTTCCGTGGTCGTTAGCGCCGCTAACAACGAGCTTATTCGCCGGCGTTACCCCCCCCCCCCCCCGCCCCCCCCCCCCCCCCCCCCCTTGACCTAAAGCTTCTTAGCGGCCCCCTCACTGCACACAGCACACCCAATCCCGGGAAACTGTACCGCCTAATGGCAGTTAGAGATTCAGTTTTCAAAACTCAGCAAAACCTCGGCGAAAAAAATGCGGCATAGGCAAGAACGGCGCCCTTTCCTTGCTGACGGTGCTCGGACGGGCGGATAGGAGGAACAGAGCGGATTGCACAAAAAATCAAGTTTCAGAGAGCTAACCCCTGACAAGGAAAGCGCGGGCGCGCACGCGCAGTAACGATTTGTAAAATATAAGGAGCTTGCGATACGAGAGCGAGAAAAGGGTGGGAATAAAGGGCGCACTTCAAGAAAACGCAGCATTAGCAGCGCGCAATGCCGCTGACGAGATTGAATGCGAAAGGAGAGAGATATCTAACGTTTCGCGGCGAATTCGTGGCAGACCGGCGGCGCTTAAATAACAGCCGTTCTGTGAAATGCCGCGTTATGCAGATGACGTAGAAGTAAACAAAAACGGTCAAGAAAAAAGCAAGCAAGGCGGACCGAAGAGATGAGAGAGAGCGCCCAAAAGCACTGGCATCTACTACGCGATGCTGGCGGAAGAAATAATGGACCGTCGGAAACGAGGGCCGTAAAAATCTGAATGGCACGTGAAAACGATGCGCAGGCCGCACTGCTTCTGCTGTTGTGCGGCGCTGCCAGTGCTTTGCCCCCCCCCCCCTAACACACACACACACACACACACACACACACACACACACACACACACACACACACACACACACACACACACACACACACACACACACACACACACACACACACACACACACACACACACACACACACACACACACACACACACACACACACACACACACACACACACACACACACACACACACACACACACACACACACACACACACACACACACACACACACACACACACACACACACACACACACACACACACACACACACACACACACACACACACACACACACACACACACACACACACACACACACACACAAAATCGCTTTGCAGTGGACCGACAGCGCGAGGCATAAAATCGTGAAATTTCTCGAAAAGAGAAAGTAGGACGCCGAAGCTCAGTTATCGTTGCTTACAAGTCTGTTCTTTTTGTTTGCTTCGTTTTTTCTCGGGGGCGGCGAAGTATAGGGAGAACTAAACACGGCGGTGCGTAACTTCGGTGCTGCGTCGACGCGGGCTCAGAAGAGGGGACGCAGGAAAAAAACAACGAAAATATTAGGAACGTTCGGGACACGCATGCGCGCATACCGTGCAGAGGACGCCGCTAACACAACAGGGACCCCCACACAGCAGCGGCGATATCTGCGAGCGAGGCGCACAGCGCTACGCGCCGCGAACTCCGGGGCGCCGGTGCTGATGGCGCGCCGCTACACGGCAAGACGAAGAACGCCGCAGGCAAACAGAAACGGCGAATAACTGAACCGTCGTTGCAAGCAAACGGTGAAGTAACACAGACGGGGTGAACTGTGAAGAAGTCGAGTAAAATGAAAAACACGAGCAGAACTGCAGAAATCGGGGCGCTAAGGAAGAGACTGACGCGAGCCTCCTTCCTAACGGTTCGCGTTCGGCCCGCGAGCCGGCGCGCTTTCTTAATGTGCTGCGGCGCTATATCTCCGCGACGCTTTCAGTCGCTTTCCCAGCTCGCACTTTGTCCCAGAAAAGCATACGAAAAAAAAAGAGACAAAACGTCCAGCGCTGCATGTACTATATACCACCGCAGTACTCGCGCGCGCTCCTATGTGTACATACATTTATATATCGTGTCGCGCGCTTCCACGCAACAAATCTTATAAGCTTTCAATTTCTCTTCCTCGCTGAATCTTTGCGTTCTGAAGTCTCTCTCCATTGGGCGCCAGGCAGCGGGACGTACGAGCGCACTCAATCGTAAAAGCAAGGAATCGAGATTTAGGAAAGAAAGAAGGAAAGGAGGAAAGATAGAAAGAGCGCTCCAGACCCACCAAAGAAGAAGTGAAGGAAGAGGAGACCGGAATGAACGAGGAGGAAAGTGAGGAAACAACGCCGGTCCAGAAAAATATCGCCTGCGCCCGCGGGCGGGAAGAAAGATTTCTTGCATTTTTTTTTCTTCTTTCGGGGACGAGCATTGCTTCGAATGAATAAGCCGAGCCAGTTTAGTACCCAGTCGAGGGTAAAAAGAAATCGCTCAGCGCGGCGAACGGCGCCGCGCGCGACACACACAACTCGTTCCGATGTCGCCGTCGAAGTTTCTTCCTTCCGGATACGGAGCAGCAGCAGCAAGCCCGAGTTCCTCCTGTTATATGTATTTTTTTCGTTTTCGCGCCACGCATGCATAGGCGCGTGGCTATTTTTCGCGGTTTCAGAGCGCTCCTCCTCTTCTCAATCCGTCCTTCCCTCTCTCACCCATACCTCCTCCTCTCCATGCCGCCGGCTATGCGCAAGCAGTTGACTCCCGGGTTGACAAGCAATCGCTGCCAGCTCCGGCACCGACGACGAAACATTCCCTTGTTCGCCGGCACTCTATCGCCTCGAGGTGTTTCGCGCGCCAGCTCCTCCTTCTCACTCTCCCTCGCTTTTTCTCTCCCCATCGTTCGTCGCTCGTTTCAGGCGCTCTTGCTTTCTTTCTGAACCCGCACTGCCTCGGCGCTTACAACGGTGATTTTCTGTTGCTCGATCAAACGGCTTCCTGGTCTGCGCCATTTTTCTCGGGCGCCAAACTTTCGGGCCGCTCGCGCCGCGCTTCATTTCGCGCTCGTGCAATCTGTCTTCCCGCCCAACGCGCCCGCCTCGCTCGTTGTGCGGCTGACATCGGTGCGACGGCGCAGCAAAGGCGCCACGGGCGCCGTTCGCTGGAGGCAGCGGCGGCGGAGCGAGCTTCTCGGGAGTCGGGGCGCGACGTCGCCAGAAGAGACGACGAGCGCGACGACCGGGCAGTCAGCCAGCGCAGTAAACTGCGCAGGCTGGAACGAGGAGCTTTTGAAACCCGCAGACTCTTAGCTTAGACCGAGGAGCGTGTCGCAGCGGTGACAAGAGTCGCTCGCTTCTTCCGCCTTCGCTTGTCACAGGGACGTGCAGCGATTTGTGCCACTTTGCATCCAAGAGCCAAAAGTCTGATGGCTTTCAATAAGAAGGGTGCGTGCGAACAACTCTCAGTGAGCGGCCTACCAGTTCGGATGCAAGCAGCGATACGCTGGCAGACAGGTTTTATTCGTCATCATCACTGGCCCGATTACGTCCATTAAAGGGCATAGACCTCTTCAAGTGTTGTCCAAATACAGTTGAACATCGGTGTAACGAAGCTGAAGCGGCCCGATGATTACTTCGTTATAGGCGTAGCTTCGCTATAACCGTGTTGACCAAGCTCCCAAGGACAACTGTCATTACTTCGTTATATCCAATATTTCCTTAAAAGTCGTTTCGATATAACGAGGTTGGACTGTATTTCTATCCACCCTGTCTTAGAAAACTACGAATATAATTTCTCCACTTGGCTATTCCCCAGCCTGCTACGTATCGGGAGTTCAGTGCAGCCTTCCCTTGACATCGCTATGGCCACTTTTCGTCACGGTTACTAAGTGACAGCTTGCTACGAAGTGCCGCGAAATGTTGATTAATAATTCTTTCACCGTGGCCTAGTGTAGTTGTGCATCCAAAAGAGTAGCCTGGTTTGCTGCTGCCCTATCTGCTTGCTCTGTGAGGGAGTAGAGAACTTTGAAAACTAAGTCGGAAACATACATTTTAAGTGATAGAATTTGATAAAGCCGAATTGCATCGTCATTCAACTCTGTTATTTCTTACTTTTTGGGTCTCTTCATTACGCGTAATAGAGAATATTGGTTTTTATAAAATTACCTCATCATTCTGGGGATAGGTAGCCATTAGCGGACAACGTAAGAAGACGAAGACGCATCTTCCGTATATATATATATATATATATATATATATATATATAGCTGATTTGGTCAATATAATATAAAACCACCAAAAATTGAAAATAAACATAAAAGGATCTAATTCACGACGTTTCGGCTAGAAAAAGGCCGGTCCTCCAGCCGAAACGTCGTGAATTAAATCCTGTTCTGTTTTTCAATTTTTGGTGATATAATTTATATATATATATATATATATATATATATATATATATATATATATATATATATATATATATATATATATTATAGGGCAGAAAAGGTGTTTCTATGCCTATGTAGGCAATGCACTTGAAATAAGACAGACATGATGAAGAAAAACTTGTACATTTCTTGACGTTTTGGCCAGGGACCGGCATTCGTTATGTATATATAAGAACGACCGCAGCGGTGGCCTAGTGGCCTCAGCATCCGCCTCGCATGCGGAAGGTGCGAGGTTCGATCCCCAGTGCTGCCGGGTACCCACCAGTGATACAATGAGCACAAGCTTTCCCTGGCCTGGTGCTCGCCTTTTTTAAGGTGAAATGCCTGGGAAATTGGTCGTTGGCCCCACCTTGCGTAGAAGAAAAAACCTTGTGCCATGGCGCTCTTTGACCACATATGCACTTGCGCCATAATATATACAGGTATAAAAGAACATAGGCCACGTGGAGGAGGCGCGTATGTCGCTCAGCGTTTAAACATCCACGCAATGTAAAACGCCGAGGAAATTTTTCTATTGCGCAAGGAAGTCGAAAGGAGGAAAAAATGACGACGTTCATTCACAGAAGCGATCCTGCGGTCCCTCGAAGCCGCCTTGAAAGTTGCGCAGCGCCTATAGGAGCTGCAGCTCAAGAGAAGACTGTGCTTGACACGGACGCATCGGATCCTGAGCCGCCATTGGCTGAAGGTTTCAAAGGAAGATTTCGTGGCGGCCCAGCCGAGTGTTATGCTCGCGGGCGGCGAGGCTGCCGCGACAGGAAGAGCTTATGCCTGTCACAGAAACGCGCCCTCTGCGACGCACAGCTCGCGTGCACGAGGTTAAAAAAAATGTTTTAGGGAACACTCCGGTCCACGCCGAAGGCTTCAAGCTCACCTAAGCCGCAGGGGATGCAATTTGTCAGGGTTAACGGATTGCCAACGAAATCGGTCGCGCATGCTCTTTCGTGGCTTACGCTACGTTTTCGAAATGAAATTCATTGTTTTCGAGCTTTTTTCTTTCTGGCGACTCAGAAGGAAACGTAGGAAATATTTAGCGACTGCGAGTCTAAATTATTAGTGTCTCTTTTTTTTTCTGTACACTCTCTCTATCACTCTCTCGTTTTTCCAGCGTGTATGACACCGAGTGACATGCCAGCATGTCAAATGTCCTATTGAGAAAATGGCGAATGCTTCATTCTCACTGGCACAGTACGGTACTACACAACGTATATAGACTTTCTAATCAGGATCCTTTACTGCTCACAGTGACATCGAAACGCCGTTTTTTGCTCTTCAGTGTTCGTGTATATAATTAAGGTTTTTCCATTTACATACCTTGACTGGCATTTAGATCAATACTTTTCTTTTTTCAAAAACAGCCTAGCGAATGAATTTTTATTTTCTGCTGCTTTTCGTTTTAGGATTGTACCATTCACAGTGCATTCGCAATACTCGCTGTTAGCTGATTTCTAGCACTCAAGTGAGCGCATTACCGGAGCCGCCGTTCTCCGAGTATCTCAAGATGAAGGATTTCAATCACCGCAGATCACTTTTCTCTCTCTCTCTCTCTCTCTCCAGAGGGCGCCAGAGACAAGAGCAAGGGAAAGCTCCCCCGCTGAAGGTGACGGACACCGCGTCACTCTCCATCGTGGCAGGCGCCGGATCAAGTCTCACCTCCGAGGGTAGGAACTGTGCGCACTTCCGGCTCGTGAGTCATCCAATCGCCGCCGCAGGCCTGGCGCGGCATGCGGGGTCCTCTGCTCCGCTTCCCGCCGGCGCGCTTCGCCCAAGACGGGGACAACCTGCGCACGAAGAGAGAGAAAAAAGAACAGAGAAGCGAAGATAAGGAGACAAATTCAATTCAGTCCGCTCTCGAAGAAGAACAGGGCATCACTCATACTGTGAAATACGCAGTAGGGTAAGAGTGCGGGCTAGTTGGTGTTTCATGATATAAGTTGACCAGCGCAGCACAGCAAAAGACACAATGAAGACATGAGGACACACAAGTGAAATATGCATTCTTTCCATCTGAAGCAGACAGTCTTTATTTGTTCGCTCGCAAAGTCACGTCAGTACAAGTCAACTGAATGGTCGCTGAACGGTGAACAAGTCGATGAATGGTGAACAAGTCGCTGAATGGTGACCGTTGGAAGCACGGAGTTAATATGCTCACTGTAGAGAGAAAGCGGCGGGCGCGCTACCATGCATTGCTATTTACACGCTTAAGACTGCGAAAACTGCATGCGTATACGCCAGTGTGCTCACCCGCATGCGCATGGAAGCCCGTCTCTGAAGCATGTGCACGTGATGCGCGTCCACGCATGTGCAGGACGTGGAAAGCGTGTGCTACGCATTCGAATCTACGCGAGAGACGAGTGCAAGCCAGTGTGCGCCTAGACACCTCCATGGTCCGGTCACCCCATACGTCTCACTGTGCCACGGTATTGCCACCTACCACCAATAGCACTCTACCTCTCGCCTCCTTTCTTTCCCTTCCCATTTGTTCCATGCGGAGTAGGAGGCCAGGGTCACGTTATTGCCGGCCGACCTCTCCACCTGCTTCTCATTCAGGTTTACGCTCTCTTTTAGGGTACGCCTCTTGGTAGCCAGCCGGCCTCGTTAAGTGAGGGCAAGTCGAGGTTAAATCTAACATCACGCGATTCTGACCTCTACCTTCTAGGCAGCGATTACCACTGAGCTTAGCTTGCATGATGTCACCAATGTGCCGTTTTCGAAATCCACGGCCCAGAAAGGGCGGAATATTCACTACTTGTATAAGTAGATTTAAACACTGGTTTTAGAATAAACTGGTAATTTTATATTTGTTTAGCAGCAGACAATCTGTATGAATAACAAATTGTGCTGGCTAGATTTTTGCAGGCAACCACGGCGGCACCTTGCATGATGGCGCCGTATAAGTTTAGCACAACCTTTCCTAGATGTTTTGGTCCTTAGGCCGAAAACAAGAGTTGCGCCGGCCTGTCACCTTGCGGCGCCGTGGTGACACATCCGGCGCTCTTTCAGTCCCGCGCCACGAGATGCCGCCACCTGACACACAGTTCTGAATTTCTGCCACTCGACGTCACAACTATCTTCCTTCCACTAGGTGCTGTATTCGGGACTATAAGCGGCAACGCTTTAAAATCGAAGAACTGCAGTTCCCGATTTGTGTATAGTAAGTGTTGTATTCAGTCCCCTATATCAAAGAAAATTGACACAACCTGGGATCTCTGAAACAGTGCCTGGTTTGCTATCGAAACATCAAATGATGAACCGCTAGCTTGCCATCTGTGGAGAAACGTCTAGTGGTTTGGAACAGACGCCCCGGATCAGAATAAAACAACGATTCCGATTATATCAAATACCGGTGGCTCAAGCGATGCCGACTCAACCAATATACACGGGATTGCGGCGGACGGTAGGATTGAAAGAGGATCGAAGAAAATGAATAGTTATAAATGCCCCGCAGTGCGTGCTTCCTTCGATACCCAGTTAGAAACGAAAACAAAGGAACTTTTCCGCGTACAGAATTCCTGCAAATATATATATCTGTCATTAGTACGAATTTTGTCTCTAAATCTTCCTGAAACGCGGATACTATACATGCAGCATGAAAAATAACCCCAGGCAGCACCAGGTAAAAAGGCAACGTCACAATGCACTACGCCGAACCCTGGTATTTCCGTGAAAGAGGGTCCAGGAAGGCAGAAAATGCCTGCGCAGTGTGCGTGCGCGTCATTAACCCAACTCCGGCGCCCTTTCCGAAGAGAGAAGAAAATCATAAATCCTCGCCGTTACGACGGCTACGTATAGGAGATTTCTCTTTTCCCCTTTCTCCCTTGGAAACCCCGACGCGCGTATGCTGGCACAACACGGTCGGCTGATTCATTATTCCGCGAGTGAAACTTGGATACTCGAAAGAGAGAAAAGATTTAAAGCGCTGCTCTACGAGAAACACGCCTCAGCGTTGGGATCTGATGAACGTTTTGTTTATAAGAGCGTTCCGAAAGCAAACAAGCGAAATGACGCGTGGCCTGGATCCCTTACGGTGAGTTTCGGGGCAAGAGATTAGGGGTTAGAAACGACGAACGCAGAGTTTTCGAAAAGAAGGAGGCTCTTCGTAGATGTTTTCTTAACTGCGAGACGCAATATATTTGTTTGCCAATACTGAAATAGGAAGATAAACGAGCAAACAACAATCCGCTCAAAGACGCTTAGAAAACAAGGCTGCATCTTTTACCCTAAACGGACGTGAAGTTTCAGCTTCCCGATTTGATTTGCACTCATGCAAGTTGAGGTACACTGAGCCATAATAACGATCACCTTTCGGTCCATTTCTTTCCATTATATTCCTTTTCATTAGATAAAGATTGTGAAAGCTGTAAGAGCCAGAACAGAGCTAAAAGAAAATATTGAACACGTGCTTCGGCTTTTCGACCAAAGAAAACTTCTTGAAGAGGAAAATTTTTGGACGCTCCATTTTCCGAGGGAGAGAAAGAGAGAGAAAGAGGGGAGGGTGCTAGAAACTGCCGTTTCCATCAATGGCTGCCAACTAAGGGAACACAATAGCTAGCTGAAGTTGAAAACGGGTAGCAGTCGGAAGCCCATGTCTACGCCTGCGGCCAAGTTCTTCATCAAGTCAAAGAAGAAAAAGATAATGCAATGTGTGCGATAGTAATAAAGAAATGCGCCAGAATCCTCTTCAGCTTTCGGAATTCAAAAATAAAGCGTATGCTGCGTTAGCAGACCATCAATCACTTTACTTTGAGAAAAAAGGAAAACCGGATAGAATTGTGCACCTGTTCTGAGCGTACAGTTGAATTGTTTTTAGACTGCCGGCTTGTCAACTTATCAATTTCAGAAGTGCTCCCTGCGTAAAATTATTACAGATTTCTGTGTTTATTCTTTCTTTCTTTCTTTCTTTCTTTCTTTCTTTCTTTCTTTCTTTCTTTCTTTCTTTCTTTCTTTCTTTCTTTCTTTCTTTCTGTGTCTATGCCTGAGTTTTACACCTAACGACATAAAAAGCAGTTTAGCTCGGACCCTTGGACTGTTTCCTTCGGATATTGCGTGCATCCTTGCCGAGTGCCTCCCTTCAAAAAAAAAAAAAAAAGTTTGTCACCGTGTTTCGCAAGAACTTTCAGTTAGCGCCCTTTATCAAGAACAATTGAGCAGTGCGTCCAGCGTGCAAAGCAATTCGCGAAACCCCTCTGTCCGACTGTCGAATAAACGATCCTCGCGATAGTAAGTGCAGCACGCTTTGGCCAGTTAGACTGGCTTGCCCACTTTCAACAATATAAAAAAAAGCTTTAGCGAGTAAAAATAAAAAAACAAAGCTGAAATCAAGAAAAATGCGGGTGTTCCGTGCCAGGAATGATGGTTGCGGGGAACAGAACAAGCACACTAAAAAAGAAAAAGAAAACATCACGAGGACAGTACAAGTACGCGATAGCAAACTAAAAACACGCTAGCGACGAAATGGCACGCCGACATCCATTAGTGAAATAGCCGCATACATGTTTCAACGGCAGTCAGATACCAATAGAAGACTGAGTAAGGCGTCCACATATATACAAAGAGGGACACAAGCTAACTAGTTAACGCTGCCTACTCGTAATGTCGGCAAGTAAGGCCAAATGAATGGTGGACAACACAACAAAAGGCAGAGAGGGCGGCAAAAAACAAGAGAAAGAAATGCTCAGGTGATCACACCAGGCGATGCGAGTAATATCTGCGTGAGCAGTATCGTTTGTAACACCCTTTCAATTTTTAAATTATATCAGTCGATCGTGCACTGTTCTGTCGACCCTATAACGCTCATCCGCGCAACTCCATTTCTCGTTTACACTTACCGCCTTCTCACTGAGTCTTCTAATTTGTTCTCGCCGTGCTGCACAGCAAGGCAGAATTACGGTTTATTTCCACAACTTTTAACGCGCACTGCATTGCCCCAATACCTGGACTTCTTTATTTACATCGAAGCCAGAAGTACGAGACCGAGAACCGCGCTGTAGGAGCGGCAGAAGAAACAATTTTTTCCCGGCAATGAGAACGCAAAAATAAGAGCCGGGGACAACAGCCACGGCGGTAATGAAAGAAAGCTCAAAAAAGAAAAAAAAAGGGGGCAGTGAAAAAGAAAACACTTAGAGAGAAAGCCGCGCCGCGCGGACAGACGCGAACAGCAAATGAGCGGGGCCGCAACGACGCCCGAAACCCCATTTGCGAGACGCGCGCGCGAGATGCGCTCTGTCACACTTTGCATAATTGGCAAAAACGGCGTATACGGAACCGGAGGTGCTCGCTGCGACGGGCACGAGGATCCCTCCTCGCCCAGCGAAGTGGCGACGCGAACGAAGGCTGCCGGAAAGGAGGAGGGATGAGCAGGACAGAGACACGACAGGCGTTAAGGAGGAGAGCGCAATAAGAAACTCCGGAGAGCACGGAGCAGGCCGTGAAAACAGAACCGCGACCGGTGAAGCAACAAAGACGTCGGGGCTAGCCGAGACGTCCCGAGCTGCGGCAAGGCGTGGAATGGGGTCGAATGAAGGCTGGCCGCTTCTTTTCATTTATTTCTTCCCACCATTCTGCGAAGGAAGCACCACGGAGCTAGGAAAAGAGGGAGAGGGAAGGGAAAAGGGGCGTGCGGAGACGATCATGACAGTTATTTTTTTTTTCTTCGCTTTTTTTTCGCGAACTCGGCAGCCGCGGCGCCGTATTAGCATTGAGAGGCTCCGCCACGTTGGGCCGCCCTGTCGGGCAAAATGTATTTCGACGTGTAGCTGCCAGTTCGATTTGCTATGCAAATCAGTCATCAGGGACCGCGTCGCCATGACCAAGCACGGAGAGCGCGCGCACCCGAGCGGACGTGCATTTCCAAAGCTAACAACAAACGCGGTCGCGCCCGCGCAAGAAGAAAACGAGGGATAGCAGCGAGAGGAAAATGAATAAATAAAGTAAACAAAAACAAACAGATGCCGAAGAACGTGCGGGGACTATATATATATATATATATATATATATATATATATATATATATATATATATATATATATATATATATATATATATATATATATATATATATATATATATATATATATATATATATATATATATATATATATATATATATAAAGTTAGCGGGCGCAAAAAATTTAGCGGGCACGACATTTTGAAAGGCACATCCTAAATCCCCACCAATTTAATTTACCGAGCGGTTCGAGCGGTGCGCCGCGCATGGCACTCGCAGCGTCGACCCTGACGCGATACCAGTATAGCCAATAGGACCGAGGATTAAGTGACAAGAGGTCCGGACACGCATATACCTAAATGTGTCGACTGGAAGAATATATAAAGCTAACAATATTTTGTGACCCCCGATCTTTCTCATTTGCTGTTTTCTAACAATTAACAAGGAAACGAATTACAGTCGCGCCTCGTTAATGCGACCCCTGTTAATATGGACGACTCAAATTATCGACAGTTTTTCTGGGCACCAAACTTTACACGTCGTTAATATGAAAACCCGCTGTCCGGACAGTGGACAGATGGAAAACGCAGAGAGCTCATTGGGGATCGTGTACGTTGTATTTTCGTCGCGTTAATATGGACAGTGATGAGAAAAAACAAATCTCTACTGTTCCAAACGGGTGTCTAAATTTCTACATTTTGAAAGCAGGCCGCAAGAGTAATGCAATGAAAAATTTAAAATACACTGATTGAGGGGCTTTCTTTTTCAGGTTTTATGCTTTAAAGTGCGACGTTGCCAACTCAACGCCCCTTACCATTTGCCATACTGCATAAATGGCTGTGGAGAAAGGTCTCTCGGCAGTTTTTGCTAGATAGCTGACCCGTTCAGCAGCTGTCAGCCGACTGGGTCGTGGGATGTGAACAGTTGTATTAGGAGTTGGGTCATCTACAGCGTTGATACGCCATGAAGCGGATCACACATAGATCGCTAGGCGTACGAAGCTGCACCTCATTATTTCAAGCATTATGGCGGCCAGGATAATTGGTTTGGAGCTCCCAAAATTGTGTCTAATTTCAACTTCACTGACCACCACTGGGCCGAGATAAAGGCCCTAATCATAGCGTATTTCTCTTTCTACACTTTTTTTCTTCGCGATTCGTTATTACGGACGACTGGCTCGAGAACCAAAGTGTCGACATTAACGAGGCACGATTGTAATTAGAACCGTCCTGGGCGAACCTGTCTTCTTCGTGTGCAGCAAAAGAGGCTCGTCGTTTATTAATGCTGCAAAACACCGACGCCGGTCTAGGTCAGGCACGTGCCGTACATCGTCGTGGGCGTGTGGTTTCGGTGCGCGCTTTTGTGATGCCACGCGTGGAAAAAGATAAGCCGATCGCGGAACGCTTCGAACGAGAGCTGCCGTACGCATGTTTGAAGATGTACGGTAAACGAGTATCACGCGCCGCTATCGCTTCAGCACGCACGTCTGAGGCCTTTGCGGCTCCGTCGGACGACATTCGGGTTGAAGAAAGCCCGCTTCCTTAAGCGTTCTCCGAGCAAACAGCGCTAGAACGTAAACAGAGAAGGAAAACGGAGAAACATGCGCTGTTTTCGCCCGCGGCGTCGAAAGCACGTCTGCCGTTTGATGTCCGCGTGAATAGCGTTGCCAGAGAGAGACCATACGTGAATAACGAAACTAAATGGCAAGAAATAATTGCTCCGCTGAGATTAAATTCGACTTCTGAGACTGTGGACGTTTGGCGTACGAAGGCAGGTGGAACTATTTTTCAAACAAAAAAAATTCATAGAAAGGTTCAGTAGAAGACATTCATTAATGAAATAGCAAATGAGAAATGAGGAAAAGAATTTCATACTTTCGGACAAAACAAAAACAAAATAAAAAACTGCGCTTCACAGTACACTATTCACAACTCGATGAAAGATGGCAAGCTAACAACCGACGACACGCGTCGTTATTATTTACAGCTACGTTCCTGTTCGTTAGCCACAGCCACAACACAAGCACAGTGCGAATGAAACGGGAAGGCAGTGCAAGAGCAGTGCAAGGACAGTGCAACTGCGAAACAACAAGAGGGGGCGCGGAGTTTTCAAACATGATTACCATGGGGGTAGGCATATTTTGGTCCTTAGGTGTGCTTCGTCACGGCGAGAGCTTTTATACGGAGCCCACCCTCGGCCTTCGCGAAACCGTGGTCCGTAGAATTTGGCAAGTGCCCGGATGTGCACCCACCAGAAGGAATGTGCACCGGCACACTTCGGGCACCGGAAGGTGCCTCCTCTGGTGAATGCGCCACTGGGCCAACCTCCGTACCTTGAAAGTATTCTCAAGTAGCCCCGATTCGCGCTGCGCACACCGAGGGTCGCCGGGTGCGCTGTCCACCCACTCACCTACCCACTCACCCACCTCCACCCTTTACCAGCTTAGCCGTTTGGATCAATGCCAAATTACACACGCGTGCGCGTGCGCACGCACACACCACGGCTGCTACGCCGAAGCGGCCGTGGCGTGCGCGTGCGCACGCACACACCACGGCTGCTACGCCGAAGCGGCGGGCTTTGAACTGATGTCGTCTCGGACGAGGTTCGTGCTACGGAGGTCCGTGCAGCAGCTGGAGTGTATACAGCCGCTAGAGTGTATGCAGCAGCTAGAGTGCAGTATAGAGTGTATACGAAGCGTCAGCGCTGTATAAACAACCGCCGCCTCCGCGTCAGATTTGCTAGCAATGACGACCCTCGCCGAATATTTTTCAATAAGCCGGAGCCTAGTTTCTCCGCTATATATAACGCAGTGACATAATAAGGGGACGAGGCCTCGCACAAGTTGTTTAGCAACCCCTCCCTGTAACGAAAAATAGGACGCTTCGGCTCCATTCAACACACCGCAGACTTCCATTAGCCGCCAAGTTTTTGTTATACATATATTACTCGAAGGTTCGTCCTTGTTTCGAAAATTAGCATTTATACAGTCAGATTAAGAAATTTCCGTCCGGCTGCTAATTCCAAAGTCGTGGCTTTGATCCCGTCCGCTTCGGCCATATTTCGGTGGAGGCAAAGCACAAAAAAAATGGCAGTGGCTTAGCTTGGCTGTGCCAGGATATACGTAGCGAAAGCTAAGGCATAGTTTGGTTAGCCTTGGTTAATATTGATTGCAAGTCCAGGTTAGTCTGGTTGTCTGGCTATGTTGTTGTCACGTGGTTCGTCACGTGGTTGGTCAGGTGGTGTGGTGCGACCACGGTGGAAAAGCGAGCACGGCGAGACTGCGAGTTCGTGGCAAATGTAGCTTTCGCTACAAAAACGTCCGTGTGCTGTGCTATTTTAGCGCACGTTAAAGAACTACAGGTGAGCTAAAAAAATCTGGAGCTTTCTGATGTGGCGTCCCTCAAAGCCCACGCGTCGCCTCGGGACGTAAAACCTCACCATTTACAACTTTTCAGCACTGTCGTGGTGAACGGCTAAGCGCCAATATAACAGAATGCTCTCCAGATGCCGATGGGAAAAAGGAGAAGTAGAATGAACCAGTAAAAGAATAAAGCCCCGATTGAACGTACAGGCTTCTACGGGAGACCTCGTTCCAATACGCACATGCGCCCTTAGACATGTCCACAAATATTTCGCTTCCGCACGTTTATGTCCGCCCCACAGTTGCCCGCATAAATGCTAAAGATACAGTCATAGTTTCTTTTTCATGTGCACAAAGGAGGCGTCGCCAACAGAGAGAAAGCACACACGTCGTCTTAGCACAGCAACAAACTGTTCGCCGCTTTTTCACTCTCGCTAATGGATCGTCCCGTGCGGTTCCAGCGGGAGCCGCGCTGAATGGGATTACTCGGACGAAGGGAAGAAGAGACAGAGAAAAAAAAGACGAAAGCACCCTACAGGGTCAAGGCATGCGGAGCCGTAGTCTGCGGGGCGCACGAGAGACACGTTCGCGGGGCGACGACGCCTGCGCCGTTTGCCCGGCGGCAATCATCTCCGAGGGACGTCGATGGAGGCCCCGAACAACACGCGCGCCCAATGAGGCGCCGGCCACGGGACACAATACCGCGGGAAAAAGGGTGCCACGCAGGGAGACACGACGGCGAGGGATGCGGCTGGCAAAGTTTGCCGGGATGGCCACAAAGATGGCGGCGGCACGCGCGCGCCGAAAGGGAATCGTTTGCGGCAGTCGGGCCGGCCCTGTTGTGCGGCGGACCAATAATGCGCGGACAGCTATATAAGGACCGCGATGTCTAACAAGCTACACCCCTTCCCCCCACTCCTCTCCCGGGCCGCTTTCGTTTTCCGTCCATGCTCTTTTTTCTTCGCTTTTCGTTCTCTCTTCTCCAGTGGCCGAGAGAGATTCCGCCAAAGCACGGTCACTAGCGCGCTCACGGCAGAGCAACCCGCCCACAGTCCAGTTTATGAGCAGCAGAACCAATCGTGGTTTTCCCAGCTACTACTCGTGTTCGCGTTTGCCGATGCCCATACAGAGTCGCCGCGAGAACTCCAATAACGCGGAAAACACAGGAGTAAATTACGCATGCAAATTTTTTCCTTCTTAAAATACTTTTTTCTTCCTCGCGTTCAGCTGATCCCGGAGATTTCTGTGCTGGTGATCCAGCGTGGGCGAACAGCAATGTTGGCTGAATTCCGTCAGTCTCAAGCTCGTAAGCGCCAAAGGCAGCAGTTAATTACCGCAGTGTGCGGCTAAAATTATGAGCTAAGTGGCCCACATAATTTCGTAATTACCGGTTGCCATCGTGACTGCCGCCGCGGTGGCGCAGTGGTTAAGGCGCTCTGCTTCTGAGCCAAAACACGCGGGTTCGATTCCGGCTGCGGCGGTCAAATTTCGATGGAGGCAAAATTCTAGAGGCCCGTGTACTGTGCAATGTCAGTGCACGTTAAGGAATCCCAGGTGGCCGAAATTTCCGGAGACCTCCGCTACGGCGCCCCTCATAACCTGAGTCGTTTTGGGACGTTAAACCCCTATAAACCACCGAGAGTAAAGACGAACTAATTCAAAGCGAAACACACGGCACATAAAGGTGGACGGAATAAGCGCAAAGTGCTATGCTGCGGTGTGAATTAATCCGTCTTTAATCATGAGCTAACTAGCCCCAAATCCAACGCTGCTACCATCGCGAGGATTGGTAGCACTACATAGTCAGCCACTTTCCTCCTCCTATTCTTGTAACGGCAGTGCGTACATTGACAATCGATATAACATTGACATTTCGAAACAAAACCAGCAAATAAACAGAACACAAGCAGAGCATTCGAGGGAGCTGACAGCGCGGCCCACCAGCGACACGAAGCAAGCACTGCCTCATCCGCACGTGCGACGACACCCCGGCGGCAATCAGCGCCTGCGCGCTCCTAGCCGTGATCCACGAGAGGCGTGAGAAGCACTCTCCACGGTTCAGCGATCAACAACCGCACCCTGTCTATTGACCAATCGATTGTCAACGACACGTGGAACCACCGGTGCTGCTGCTGCTGCCGCTGCCGGGCTGTCTGCCGCCTTCCGCTCCGCCTGGCCCGTCGTCGCCAGACAACACTTCCGCCGAGCCGTCCATCCCGTGACAAGCCCTCCTCCTCCTTTCTTCTGGGCCTCGAGCACAAAAGGGCGACCAGGAGGGGAAGGGTCAGAAGGGGGGGGGAGAGGGCATACACACAGTGCCGCGCAGCCTCCCTCTCTGCTGAGCAACCACTCTGCGCGTCGCGAACGTCGCACGTTTTCGATCTCGCAGAGATGGACGATGTTCTCAATCAACAGTGGCGCCTCGCCAGCGACCCAGCATCGCAAGCGGCTCTTCTTCTGTCTCGCCCTCACTCTTTTCTCCGCTCTCTCTCTCTTTCTTTCCGCGGCAAACACCGCGTAGGATCTTCCCTCTCTCCATCTCGCGCAATCCGCCTGAGAATGTCTTGCTTTCTCCTCTGCGCGGCCATATCTCAGCGACAACAAATGAAACACCGGTCAATCGAGAGAACATCACGAAGTGCTGCCCAGAAATGACGGCCCAGTGTTATTCTTCTCGCCTGGCGCTGCAACTGCTGTTGCTCTTGTGGCTGCTTTCTCTCGCCTCGACGGGGGTGCCTGTTCCTCAGAGCGTATCGCTCTCCCGTCAAGGCATAGCGACGCCTCTTGAGTGGAACGGCGTAGATGCGGGCGCGACGATCCGCATACACGCAGGAGATCACCGTCAAGCGACTACGCCTAAAGATATATCGTTCCGGGCTAGCGACCATCGGCCAACTGGAGCCAGTGTGCGATAAGCTCCGCTAATCGTAATCTATTAAAGACTAGGGCGTGTGGAAGCTCGGCAAGAGGGTGTGTTCTACAATGACCAATGTACGCAAAAGAGTTAAATGTTGGGATAGTTGGTGTTCTGACATCACATTCATGTTATCTAGGGCAAATGAGTTGTCGTTTGCCCTAAATAAGATGAATAGAACCACCAAGTTTGGCATTTTTCTTTCACTACTCCACTATTGTCCGACGCAAACTGCATTCAGCAACGAAAAGCCTCACGGATTTAGGAACAGATTTTAGTCGTTAGGGTGCTAAGATTGAAAAACAGCAAAACAAATGTTTGGTCAATAATTATAGGTCAAGATTTGCCGATCCACATGTTTCGGGGGGGGGGGGGGGGGGGGGGGGGGTCGAGAGTCAAAGGAAGAGAACGAAAGTGCATTCCTACATAAAACGCCCCATTGATCGCACATGTAGGAATTAAAGCGGCTACTTATCGATCTGCGAGTGTCGCCTATACAAGCAGGAGCGACGTCGATTAGTCTGTTATGAGAGTAAGACTTTAAAGCTATCTGATAAAATAAGGACGCAGCTTTCGGCATGTGCACGAAATGGCCATAGGCACTGAAGGGCGCACGTGGATAAGCAAATCCGAGAAGAGCTACCCGTGTGACCTCATTCCACCCAGAAAGGAAAAAAAAGGTAAAAAGCATGCCAGAAGCTTAAATTTCGCGAGCCGCGAGATGGGCCTGGGAAAGAGAGGGGAGAAGGCAAACAAGAAAGGAATGAATTTGCCCCGTAACATTTTAGACGCCTCAGCGTTTGCATATTTAAATGACGAAATCGATCGCACCACCACCTCCCTTGCCCGCTCCTTTCTCCGCCCCCTGGGCTGACGAAAACGAAACGCCTCGTACCAGCAATATCCCGGAGAAACCGTGCATGAAGAGCGAGCCCCAAATTGCGCTCCAAGAAGAGCGAGCCACCGGCGAACGAACGCCTCCGGGGCCGGGGAATCGTGCAAAACCGCTCCGAGAAACTGACGACCTCCTTCCTCGTACGGGGCAATGCAAATATGTGCACGCAATTCCTCCTCCGCTCTTTTCTTCTTCGGCCCTTTCGCTGGAGGCGAAAGCGACAGAGAGAAAGAGCGAGTGAGAGAGATGAAAACAGAAAACCTGATTCGCAGAAAGGAGAAGGCGCCGGAGAGCCGCGGGGGGTTGGAGCCATAACTTCGTTATTCCGGACATAACTGATTACGCAATCAATCTCGTGGGCCTCGAAAACGAGCCTTAGCACGCTGAAGCGAGTTCGTCCTTGCAAACTGAGCTAGATGGTCTTGCCACGCTTCTTTGCTGTGCCCTATATATACAAGTACAAGCTCCGGCCTCCCGTGTTTGCCTTATGGGGGTCTGGTAAGAGATGGCCGTCTTGGCGCCTTAGCTACAAGGGTGTAACCCGATGAGGCCTCCATCTCTCTGTAATGGTTAGCCTACCTCGTACAGATGAAAGTGGCTCGATGCCCTCTTTCCCTTCCCCAGTCACCCTCCCCCAGTAACCAACATTCTCAAGGGAAGGCTGGTTAGCTACAAGAGTGCAACGCGATCAGGCATGCATCCCTCTGTAATGGTTAGCTTAACTAGGAGTAGATGAAAGTGGCTCGATATCCTCTTTTCCTTTCAGTACTCCCCTTCCCCCAGCAGCCAGCATTCCCAAGAGAAGATGTTTGCTTCAGTGTGCCGATGACGAGGATGAGACAGTGTAACATAAGAACTGCCCAGTTTGTGCTCTAGCTGATCAGCGTTACTGGCAAGCTGCGCTTGTCAGTGGCGCACAGTATAGATCCTGCCTAGCACTACAATCAGCGTTATGGCTCTGCTGTCTGTGTAGTTTCGGTTAGGGCAAGGTTTCACATACATTACGTGGCTCTAGTGCAACTGAACTTGTCAGATGAGTGAATAAATGCGAGGCACTTGCTCTCGGACGCATTATATATGAAGGAAAACATGAACGTAATTTTCCGCAAATACTAGAAAATTCTATTGGAAATGGGGATTTTAAAATACCAAAAGGACGCATCACTTGCTATAATGCGACGTACATAAGACTGTGTACTGACGATCATTGAAGACATGGCACCACAGCGCAGAGCCGATATCGTACTCCCTAAACTACAGCCAACCGGACATGGAGTATAACAAACTTCAGCATGGTTTTCGGCACCTTCCCAATCTTAGAAATGACATATCGGCTACAGATATCATTCTACGGATTGCTCTTTAGTCACGAAACCTAGTGAACAATACACATCCTGACGAAAGAACCTATAAATTACCTGTCCCGCCGCGTTGCCAGCTTTATTAACCCCGTGCAAGACACTCGAGCACTGCACAAGCGTGTTTTGTAAAAACTGCTATAGGGCCGATACAGCATTCACGTCATGTTCGTTCATTCCTACTTTTCTGGCACACCTCTAAAGGATCTTGGCCACCGAGCTCTAGTTTTTGTTGTTGTTGTTAGATTTTCGCCCGTTATGTTCGGTGTCTTTCGGCGTTATAAGCTTCCTACACTGTCGAGGCCATGGCAATAAAAAAAATAGGGGTGGGCAGGAGCAGAGCAAGGAAATGTAAAGTGCACGCGGTTTCCTGCTGCTCGCAGCGCACATCTATCCGGACTGTCACTTGACATTCCTATACAACCTGCGGAGCTGCCGTTCGCACAGCCCATCAATGCTGTTAACGACGGCTCCAAAGGCCAGGAATGGCGGCCGTCCTAGTGGCGTCACCTGTCGTGGATAGAGCGAACTGCTCTCTGTAAACGGTCTACAGCGCTCTACGGCCGGGCGCGAATTCGCGAGTTCAAATATCCATTCCCCGACGAACACCTTCGCGCATAGGCGAATAAAATGCGACACTTGTCGCGTATGGAAATTCCCATGCAGTGTTAAGAAAAGAAAAAGAAAAAAAAACTCCGCGAGGTCGAAATTAATTGGGAATCCTCCCATACTTCCTGCCTCAGAGAAGACCGGCAAGAGGGTGTTGCCCCGGGAGACGTAATAAAGCGCAGCCCACCTCAGACACAGCTGAATGCTCTTTGTCTTTCACTTCCGTTCGCAACAAAAACGAGCCACTTCAGGGCGCAGGCATACCGGGGGTCTTCCAAATTAAACTACTTCAAAGGGGACGCGTCGAAGGCTCGAAACGTAAAGTGCCGGCACGACGTGCAGATTTCCAAGAAACTGGACGCCGCACGATTCCTGGTATTTATCACGCGCGCGGTTGTAATTAATTCCTTCTCGTTGAATGTTAAACAGCGCGGCGTGCTGTGCCTAACGAGGGCGCTGTAGGGGTGGGCGCAAGAGCAGACACGTAAGAGGTTATCCTGAGCGCCGCCAGCGTCGTTGGCGCCACAGCGCTGCACGGGGCAATTAATGAAGCATCTTCGCGCTAAATAATTCTACTGTTCAGAGAAGAGCCTGTCGGCGAGCTACTTATCAAGCGCCCTGCATGCACAGGCAAACCAGGGAGAAGCAACAAATAAGCTGGAACTTTTACCGCAGACGCGTGTGCGCTCAGTAAAACAGTGCATTAGAAACCTGCGTGCGTAGCGAACCGGCTAGGAAACACTGGTTAAGGGCGTTGACGAAGCAAAGCATTTATTCATGCAAACTAGCCTGCACCCCCTTCCCCCTTAAAGAAAGTATACGAAATGATTTGATTAACAACGGAGATCTCCCTTTGTGCCCGGCACTGCGAATGGTGCCGAACACAGGTGCCAGCTGCTCTGTGTAAATAGAAAAAAAAGGAAATGCAGGTAGACATAAAGGAGAGGAAAAATTGAGTTAAAACGGATGTGATATATCCGTTTGCTCAGAAGTAGAAGTCCCTATATTCGGGTAGAAACATTCATTAGTTAGTGGCTGCCCTAAAAAAAATTAACATAAAAGGCTCCAGCCTGCACCGCATAAACACAACAGGCTTTATCCAATCGGAACGCCAAAGAATCCGTCCAAGGAAGCACGGCTGATCCTTTTGCACCCGCAGGCGAAAAATATAAGAATGCGGGAAAAATGCTACGAGTAGCTCGGGTAGAAACAGCGCGACAAGATAAAGATATAGACAGAGAAAGACGGAGAAAAATACCTTGTCAGGTGAAACTAAGGCCTGAAGGTATTCCTCGTCCACACTATAAACACGAATACGCCTATATGGGAGTAAAAAAAAGGAGTAGTAAGCTGTCCTCTGTGGCACTCCCTTTTGTAAAAGGGGAGTGCTCTAGAGGACAGCTTACTACTCCTTTATTACTCTTTTGTGTTTAGAGTGCAGGAGAGCAATGGGCAGACAAAAGAGGCGGCAACCTTAACAGATCATCAGGCTTAATCCCATCGCATTTAACGCATTAATTGCCTATCCAAGTGTACAAATTCCCCCTTTTTTTCTGCTAGGATATCATTAACTCTTTTATTTCCTGACTCACACTTCTGTCCTTGTCCCCCCCGCCTTTCAAGCTGTTAGCCTCACCCGGCGAACCCAGCGCCACCGCATATTGCTTACGTCACAGATCGGCGTTGGTCTATAACTTGCTGCTCGTTACCTTCTATATACACTTTCCGGACTTCGTAGTTCAGATAACTTTTGATGAAACTAAAACCAGCGTTACTGAAAGACCTCGAACAGAGAGAAAGAACGAAGAGATAAAAGGAATCCGTCCGCCTTTCAATGCTGCTTGCTTTCTTCTCCGGGGACATGTAAATACGGAGATGTCCCGGATATTAGCCGAACGTCAGCTCTAATTTGCTAAAGGAAC
The DNA here is from genome assembly GCF_052857255.1 of Amblyomma americanum. Taxonomy (NCBI): domain Eukaryota; kingdom Metazoa; phylum Arthropoda; class Arachnida; order Ixodida; family Ixodidae; genus Amblyomma; species Amblyomma americanum. The sequence continues at coordinate 187,074,582 of NC_135500.1, read as the reverse complement.
GAATGCGTGCGACGAATACACGCAGCGGCTATAAAGGCGCGAGAACCGGGGACGAACAAAGGGGTGTGCGGCGCGCCAAAAGGTGGGCGGACCGCAACAGTGTACGCCTCGACGGAGATCCGAGACACGAAGAAAAGGTGCGCCCAATCAAAGAACGCTGCGAGAGCAAAGAAGCGCGCGTCAAGAAAGGCACGGCAAGCGGAAGCACATGTCAGATGAGGAACGAGGCTTCGCGGTCCCGAAAGTCCCAAGACGGCTCGTGTCGCGGCTGCGGTACCCGGGGATTCTGGCCCAGGTTCGTTGCCACCACAGTGACTTCATTGTGCGGGCGCGCGCGCGTGGCTCCTTGCCGCTGCCTTTTGTCTCGCAGACCCAAAAATCAACGTTTTGCGCGAAGAACCCGCTTTGTCTCGGCGAATGAAAGGACGCGGGACGCCGTGAGGAAGGGGGGCGAGAGTATCTCCCTTTCTTCCCCCTTCCCATTTTTGTTCAAAGGCGAACGGCGCGAACCGCCGTAAATGCTGGCGGGGTCGCAAAACAAAGACTCGCTGGCGGCCGAAGCCAGAAGGCCCGCCGAGCATCTATATCTTTTGGTTGGGGAAACGAAAGGGAAAGTAGGGAAAGAAAAGGAAGACAAAGGAAATGTGGATACAAAGGACAAAGAAGAGAAAAATAGTCCTAACCCAAACTGGCGCGGATAACTGGAGAGACTGTGGCACAGGTACGACACAAAAGACGAGGTACCGCAAAGAGATTCATTGCTTTTATGACTTCTCATTTCCTTACCGTGCGCACGACAACAAAGGGTTGTGGACACAATGCGTCTCACTTCCCCTCGCTCTGCTGCTTCCCTCTTCCTCCTTTTCCTTTCCTTTTCCCAGCGCACTTTAAAATTTTGCGCCTCCGAGCGTTCTGTAACATCTTCGCTGAATCACCACGTATATTTTTTTTTCTCACGGCGCTTTTTCAACTCGGGCTGTTCGCTGTTTTCAGGAGATTTCCAATGACGAATGGCTCTAAAACACTCTGTAGGTCTGACTCGAGAAGTCGCGAGGAAACAACTTTCGAGAGAAGCTTATTTAAAGGCAATCTGTAAAGTACGAACTGCAAAGTATGTGCTCCAAGTCAAAGCACTATGGCACATTTTTGTAAGTAACCTGCACGCATGGTTCCTTAGCCGTCAGGCTGGCATTTCTTCTCTGTTTTTAGAATGATAGTGGGCGCACATAAATCTCCCCCAGCAGCGCCTTAGATAAGCTGTAGTTACATTCGCTATAGGCGTGCCATCCGACACCTGAGCTATGCTAGGGGATGTCGATATGTGCTGAAATGCAGTATAACAGAGAGCCCGTGTGCATATGCAACGAGCGCCGTGAAGGGCTTTGCGACCGTTCGAGATTAGCCTTCGAGCATTCCACGCCTCACATCGGACGTGTTTTTCCTCTCTGCTGACTGCATATTGCGAAAAGCGAACGATACATGTGCGTTCATGTATTACGCATTTGCGATAACGTATCTATCATTTACAGCAAAATATCACAGCAAGTGACGCAGGCTTTAAAGAGGGGAAAGAAAGGTGTGACGCCCTTAGCGGGGATCAAGCCAAAACGCACTACTGTGTATATACAGCCGCAACTTGCATGTTGAAGCAGTGAGCGAAGAAGACTTAGTGCGTTTCCTCGGCTGAACATCAAATGCCTGTCCAGTGGCTCAGAACTATAGTCGGATACAACTCAAGAACGCAGCAGCTTTTCCCCGTCAAAGGACCCCCTTCCATCGAATGGCGTTGGTCGATCCGCATGACCCTGCTAACGTGATAATGCAGGGAGCGGCGCCACAATGGAGGAGGGCTGTATCCCTGACCACAGAGGGAATGGATTATCCCCTTTCATCTACCACTCCATGCTTTGCCACAATGGCTGGGTCACGATAATCGGCCGACGTCACTGGCTGGAAAGCGTTCCTATGACGGGGTCCTATGACCCGCCGCGGTGGCTCAGTGGTTAGGGCGCTCTGCTACGGATCCGGAGCTCCCGGGTTCGAACCCGACCGCGGCGGTTGCGTCTTTATGGAGGCAAAACGCTAAGGCGCCCGTGTGTTGTGCGATGTCAGTGCACGTTAAAGATCCCCAGGTGGTCGAAATTATTCCGGAGCCCTCCATCTACGGCACCTATTTCTTCCTTTCTTCTTTCACTCCCTGCTTTATTCCTTCCCTTACGGCGCGGTTCAGGTGTCCGACGATATATGAGACAGATACTGCGCCATTTCCTTTCCCCGAAAACCAATTATTATTATGACGGGGAAAAGCCGCTGCATTCTTGAGTTGTATCCGACTGTAGTGAAATTTTCAGTGACCCTAGAGAGGGAAAAAATTAGCACCAGGAAGTTGCAGATAGGCAAATGAAATACACAACAGCGGAATTCTGAAAAGTATTCTTGTGCTGAAAAATATTCTTTCATATCGAGCTATGAGGATCAATGAGAAGGGGAATTGCGGGGAACGAGAAGGGACGAGGGAGTCAGTAAACCAGCGAAATTAAAACGACACGCGGTTCGCGCACCTGCTGTGGATACACCACGTTGGGATATGCTCACTACGGCCCGTTTCCATGAGACGACTGAGCGAGACACGAACGTGAGCAAGTGGCAGCCACTTTCGTGCCACTCCACCGTTCTGCCAGTCTTAATCGAGTGCTCAGCGATAACGCTATCATCGGGTAGGAACAATGGCCGCTCACTGCAACGCTCGCCGTATTTGCGATAAAGGCTTCTCACGGACCCTTCCAAATAGACAAGGTCAATCCTCCTAGCGCTAGAATACAGTCGATAACAGTGCCTCAGTTTCGCCTTCGCGAAAACCAAGTTGAACTTAAGTGGAACACCCGTCCTGAGTCCATGCCTCCAAAACTCTCCCTCTTCCACAAATTCCTCCCCCAGAAAAGAAAGCAGCCTGTACCCTTTGACATTTTCTAGGTCCCGAGGCGTTTGTTATCGCCTGAATGTCGCGTTATCTTTTGAATATTGCCTCGTCCGGCGTTGAACACATAGGAGGTGGGAGCGGTGTGCTCTCTGTGTCCTGCCTGGTATGGGATTTACTATATACTCCGCTTCTGCGAAAGGTTCTCGCTAACTGCACTCTCTTGGTTGTTTACCAAACTAGCTCGCTCGAGAGGCGTCATATTAAAAGAAGGGGCACGCCACCGTCTATCTTACCCGCAGCGCCCGAGCACTTACGTACGCTCTTTTTCCTTTTTTTTTTCCAGACTGGCGCAATGCCGGGCTCAAAGCAAGGGCGCAAGAAAACGTTCGCAGAACAAAGAACGTGGTACGCAGGGAAAGAGCGGTAAAATTGCGGGACAGTTCGAAATCCAAGCCAAGTAAGAAAAAGGAAAAAAAAGAAGCAAACGCAGTACCCTCCTCTTGCGCTCATTTCAAAGGACGCCCTTCACAAGGAACGAGTAGCTAGACGCAGTGCCGTCCTGCGGAAGGAGGCCGAACCAATGGAGAAGCGCGCAACATCTGGCATCGTTCCAGGAAAGCGTTCTTCTGGGCCGCTCAGAGAACGCTCACCTTACTGTCGCTGCAGATGTGTGGCGCTTTATTTTTCCCGGCAACCGTGTATGCGCTGCTCCCTCCTATACTGCTGCCGCAAGAGTGGCCAGAAAGCGACAAAAAAGAAAAAAAAAAGAAGTGTTTCACAAGCGGTGCTCGTCGCAAGAAAAAGCGTCGTGGCACTTGCCTCGGCGCAGGGGTATGCACTACACGCACAGAAGACAAAGAAGAAGAAAACACGATGCAAATAAGGAGGACGCGGCTTGGAAATTGCGGGACGTCTGGAAGCGTGATTCTTGAGAGGGCAGAACCTGCGAGGACAACACCGAAATGGCGGCTAGCATGCGGCAAAGGTCGAGTGCACTGTTCGCAATACTCAGAGAGAAGAGAAGGCGGGAGGGGGGAGGGGGAAAGCACGACAGAAAACACATTCGGTGAAAGACGATGAAGGGCAAAAAGACTAAAATGTGGAAATGGCTCGGAAAATGAAGCCATCCCATCTTCGCACGGGGCCAAGGTCGAAATTTCAAAACCAGAGCGCAACCATCGCAAACGGGGACACGTTTTGAGAGTATACCGGAATGCAATTCAACTTTTAAAAGGAGCTCCCCTTGTCGCGGCGATGTTTTCGAGCGTTGCACACTCGGGAAGGGAATGCAGGGAACGATGAAATGAAAATGGCGCATTTGAGAGGATGCCGCCGAATCGCAGCGCCATTTCCTGTGTGTTTCGACGTCTCTTGCGCGGAATCGTCTCGTTTCTTTTTCTCCCTACTGCGCTAACGCAACTGGCTCTTTCCAGTGAAAGCAGCGGCAGTGGACGCGCATGACGACATCATTTAGCAAGTTTAGGAAAGTTGAAACATTCGGAAGAGCTGCTGGGTGCGGCGACAACGAAAAGACCTGAGAGAATCCGGTGTGCCATCTTCGTTTTATTTTACATAAAAAATACACGCGTAAAAAGATCTGATTTCAACGTCCGTCCATCCTAAGCCAACTGGAGCTTCCTAACATTCACCCCGGTACGCTGGAGTCTCGATATCTGAGACGCCAATGCGCTGTCTGGTCATTTCCCTGCACCGCACTCACTTTTTGCACTGTGTACCTGTCAAAGATTGTGTTTTTCAACATTTAAATGCTAATAATTTATACAATAGCTTTATTAATACATCGTAAATATTGTTCACTGCTATTGTACGCTTTTTCTTCGCTGTTGAAAGGCGGCTAAGATAACGGCTGCAGTTCCAACTTTTTTGTTTGTTGGCACAGTATCTCAAGCCAGCGATGATGTGGTCGTTGTGCAACGTCATTCTTTCCCGACGATGGGGGGAACGGAATTTCGTCGATAGTTGAAACAAATTTGAAACATGTATAACAATTCTGTGCGGGCCCTCCAGGAATTAAACGGACGCAGAAAAGTGCACCGACCAACATTAATCCATTTCCGATCCCGAGAACGGACGGGAGAGAGTGTTGAGAAGAGCGTAGACGCAAACAGAGATAGCCACGCGTAGCAGAGAGGAGTAGATAGCCGCTGAGGAGCAATTGCACGAGTATCACAAGCGACGTGCAGACGTCACGGGTGTGGTCACATCTGACGTCTCGTCTTTCAATGTAATTAAAACTCCTATTAACACAAACATTTTCCCTTTGCCAGTCCCTCACTATCGTTCCCGTGTTGATTTTCTCTGGTTTCGAACGTGACCGACACAAAGACCAGATAAGTCCGAAAAAAGGAAGAAAAAGCACAAACACACAAAAGCATAAAAGCCAAGATATTGAACATCGGCAGCCGTTCAAAATCAGCAATACTGCCACGTCTGATTGCGTGCACCAGGCGGCATGACAAAGCCCAAGAACGGCACCGCCCGTGCAACGCTTTGCGAGCAAGACCCGATTCTTGACATAGAGCCGCTTGCATTGCAATACGGCGCTGTCCAGCATCCGGCCAGCCGGCGGCGTTGCAGCGAGCGTTTTCCCGCTCAGAGAACGCCGACCACCGCTTATAACAATAACTGTGCCGCTAAAGCTTGGCAACGCTGCTAACGTCGACGAATAAGCTCCGGAACTCTCAAAACTGTTCACGCGTTGCTACAGCTTCCCCTGATTCGCCGGTGCCTCGGCACTATAGCGTGCCTTCCACCGTAATGCTCGATGGTATGACGGATTTGATCTGGTCAAAAAGCGCTTCTATACGCGGGATCAGCTTTGAAATTTGAAACTACGGAGCCCCCTACTCGCTCACTATAGCTACTAGCTCGGGCTTCCATAACACCGCAATAAGTTCTGCAGCGAGACAGGCCGTGCAGATTTTGCAACCATGCATGATTTCCAGCCACGTATACGAGTATAAAACAAGCACTCACTAGCAGCGGCCGCAACGGACCGTCAGTAAGACGCGAGACAAGTAGATGGGGGAAAAAAACCCAGAAGGACTTTTAAAAGACGGGGAGGATAGAGAGATCTTTCGAAGACTCATACTTTTACCATCATCCCCCTCGTTTCTTCTTTAGGCGTCGCTTTCGCGGGCGCTTACTTTTCCGACTTACACGAGAGAGACAGCGAGTGCGCAGCGGCAGAGACCGCGTAGGAGGGAAAAAGAAAAGCGCTCATTTGAAATTCTAAGCAGCTCCGGCAGGGCGTGCGGTCTTGTTTAAGTTCCGCACCCGGGGCCTGCCTATTCCCCTTCGCCTTTTGTGTCAGCCGTTCGATACTCTTTGTTTCCGGGGGCTTTCGGCATTCCGTTTCCCTTTCAATCGGCGCCGACCTCAGACGCGCGGTCGGTGTCGGGCGTGCCACGACAGTTCAGCGCGGGTCAAAGGCCACCGAAAACAAGGAGCCAGCCTAGCCGTGCTCTCGAAAACCCGATGGGTTTCTGCGGCCGTCTTTCAGTATTCCTAGCCGCGACCGTGCCTCAGTGCCTATGGCTTTCGGTCGCGGAGCCCAAAGGTAGTGGGGTCAAATCCCAGCCGCGGCGGAAGCACTTCGATGGAGGTGAAATTAAAAAAAAAAACGCCATTGTGCTTTCAGCAGCTTCGGGACGGTAAACGTCGCACAGCTTGCCATATCTCCAGTGCTTCTGCCAAATCGGCTTCTACAACCAAAGCGTCCTGGTCTGAAAAGCGGTCGCAACGGCATGGAAACGTTAGCTAACGTTTGCTATAGCGTTGTCGTGTACCACTAACGCATATCGTTACCATCGCATGGACTGTTGGCGTCTGGCGGTAGGGGCATACGGTAGCGATAAACAGTGACGGTATGTTAAAACTCTCCGCTGACCCGCCGCATTAGTTGATGCTGCCTGTGCAGTTGGTGGAGTCTGTGCTGCTGGCTAGAATACCTGGCTGCAAGTTGGACGCCCCCCTGGCCACGCAGCTGCAGAGTTTCGACGGAGGAACGAAATGGTAAAAGCGCGCTCGAGAAACTCAGGTGATTGAATTAAGTCAGGAGCTTATCCAATACGGTGTGTCTCATCGTCCATGCTGTACTCAGCGCACTGCCTGCACGCCGTAGAGCACGTGGCAAAGACTGCCAACGATATGCGGGTGGCAGCATGGAGATGAGCCAGCCAATGCTTCAATTTACAAAATTCGCCCAACAGAAATCGAAGATCCGCACCACCAACGTAGTAACCTTCAGCTGAATGCATAGCGCGTAAATCTAATAGAAATGCCAGGTCAGGCAAGCGGTAACAGGACTACTACACAGCAAGCAAGCCCAATACTAAAGAAAACTCCAAAAAATTCACAGGGACACCTAATTCTATTATGTGCTGGCGACACGATAGCACTACTAGCTGTTGATGCCTATACAGGAAGTGACATCACTTCCTTCCGGCCGACAGGAATGCTACCGTTTGCTGACGTCACTTTTCTCCAGCCAAGGGGAATGCTCCGGTCTGTTGACGTAACTTCCCTCCAGCCAATGGGCGAATTTTATGAGCGACGACGCATTTTGGTCCCATGGGGCTTCTAATCGTTGAAAATGTTAAAAATGGGACAGACACAGCCACCACAAAAACAAAAAGGAAGCGTTCAATCCGCTCGCCTATAAAAAAGTGCTCAAGAACAGCATTAAAGGACCACACACGCTAATTTTAACTGCATGCTTTTTACCTGAAATGATGCGTTAGCTATTGAAATACATGGGTTCACCACGTGCTATTCGAAGACGGCCACTAAATAATTTATAATTTGAATTTATTCTTGATGCCTTTTTCCGGTTTCGACTTCATCAACCGAACAATTACTATGACGTGTAGTTAGTGTTTAGGTCCGAGCCGCGAAGAAAAAAACAAAATATAGTCGCTGATATGTAGTTTTAATTCACCAAAACAACTAAGCCGGCCTGCTTCAAGAGCTGGAACGACAATAAACGGCGTAGAGGCAGTTATATTGCCGTTTTCTTTTTTTTCCATGCCTCAGGGACATAAACACCAACTACACGTACGTCACAGCCACCTTCCGGCTATGAAAACGAAACCAAAACAGCATCAAGAATAAATTTAATTTGAAATTATTTAGCGGTGCTAGGCAAATACCACGAGGTGATCCATGTTTACTAACGTCTAACGCAACGCATGAAAGAAGAAAACACGGGAGGAAAAATTTGGTGTCTGCGGCGCTCCTTTAAGAGAAGACGGTCTCGTAATAACTCCATTTGCGGAAGCTCTTCAAAAGCGGCCCTTCGAGCTTGCGCCTCAAAACCGGATAGAAAAGGAACTAGCGGAAGAAAGGGGGACATCGAGCGCAGCGATTGAGCGTCGAGTAACGGGACGGGCGGGGCCACACGCGCCTCTCGATCAGCACTCGAGCGGCGCGCACACGGCATATGCATAGGGTCCGCCTGTCGCCAGCGCTCGTCCACGTCCCGTAGATCGATACTCGAGTTTTAATTAACGCCCGTGCTCGGCCACGAACGATGATGTAGTACATCCACTTCGTGTCGCAGCACAATGTTTGCGCGCGCTCGGCAGGCGGCAGGCCGGGAGAGAAGCACGCGCGGGAATCGGAAATCCGCGGGAAAAAACACCGCGCGCGAGCCCCGGGCGGACGTGTTACAGAGCGCCCCTCGGTTGGAGGGCGCGCGGTTGACCGCACCCGTCCTCGTCAGTTGAGAGGGGTGGTTTCTATTTACCCGAGCGGCCACATCGCTGGCACGTCCGACTGCCGCTCCCTGCTCGGAGAGGAAGCGCTGAACGGGGGTAGATGTAGGGTGAACTGGCTGCCTATCCTCTTCGGTGTGCAAGCTGCGCGATGGATGATTGGATCAACTGTGCCTGACAGGCGAGATTGATTGCTCTGACATTATCGACGCGATAGGAGAGGGTGACCAGAGTGGCTATCAAACTAACTACAAGAGATTGAGTCCTCTCATCTTTCCCCACTCATTAGTACAGAATTAGGCGATGGGCCATTAACGAACTGAGCGCCATAGCAGCGCGCATACATACAGTAGAATTTCAACGGTTCAAACAAAGCGGTTAAGTTACAGGGTTCGCTTCCGCTTCAAAGATGTCGCGTGTGTATAAGCCTCTTTGAGAACCAGCACAGAGATTTACAAGACGATATTTCGTCTCATCCAGTAACCTCATTAGAGTCTGCCGATACCGTCAAGTGTGAAACCGGTGTGGCAGCATGCTATACTGCGCAGTGTTAATGCAGGATATACGCTGCATATGTGGTGCTTTTATAAAGGCGCCACGCAAGTTTTTCTTTTTTTTCTTTTATAAAAACCGGGCTTGGGGAAGTGAACGCCGCAAGAACAGCGCTCCCAGAGATGAGACACACAAGTCGAGAGGACATAGCGATGTTTTTAAACAACCATGAATAACCACCAACTCGCCCAGTCTGCCGTCCTTCTACAGTTCAAAATAAATTTACCTATTTTTAATTCCTTACAAATACTGTTGTCACATACACGAGATCTATATAGCAGGGGATGGGCACAGAACTTCAGTTCAAGAAAATATACATACCACAGAAATACGCTAAATTTATGTTTTGAATTGAAGTGAGTCTAACAGCGGGAATGGCACCATAAACGCCTGCAGAGAAGCGAACTTGCGCCGATGCCCTCTATCAAGGGATACTGCGAAATCAAGCACGGTATAGCAAAGCAATAAACAGCGCTCGTTAAAAAAACACAGCGCATATGCAGCGTGAAGAAGAGGGCGACAAGTACACACAAACGCGAACAGTTGCGGAATGACGTCTCCTCGCTGCCACACTAGGCGGAAAAATTTCCAGAAAGGTTAAAACTGCGCAAAAAAAACGAGGACATAGCCAACGAGGAGCACGCAAAAACACCGCGTTCGCGGGTGTGGTCCCCGTTGCCTACGTCCATGTCTTTTACGCAGTTTTAACTTTTCTGGAAATATGAACCAACTAGCCTGCAAGAAGTACTAGAGAAAATTTCAGACACCGAAAGCAGCACTTGACACCCATGAAATAACTCGAGCTGTTGCCATTATCCGCGTGGAAAAAAAAACACAGCTGGTGCGCAAACATTATCTGTGCTGTCAAAATTGTAGTTCTCAGAAATAATAGAGGCACAACTAAAAGCTTAAAAAACCGCTTTGTGCAAACGAGCAATCAACAAAGCAGACGCCCGAGAAATTTGTGCTCAGAAGAATGATTTCGTAAATAACCATTCCTTAGAATTTCGTATCAGCCTAGCTGTACACGGAGCCGGAAATTATACGCGCGCACGCAGGCAAGCACAAAAGAGAACGGAGCGAGAATTGCGCGCACAAAAACGGTCTTCCTTAGCACTGACAGCCAAGTCCCCACTTTCCCTTCGTGTTTTCGCTTTGCCTGCAGTCCCACGCGCAGCCAGGTTCTCTCGCGAAATCTGTTTTCAGTTCGCCTCCTTAACATTGCTCTATTTACTCGGTTAAATAAAAAGAAAAAGAAAACGAACCTACCCCTCTGCAGTACGCTCACGATTCATGTGTATACGCAAACGCGAACTAAAGAGGCGGGCGATACACAATTTCCACCTGCACGACACAATAAGACCAACAAAATGCGCAACCCCTTTTCATACTGACGATCGCGAAAGGGAAGCGCGCTCAATACTAAAATCGAGAGAGCGATAAAAGAAAAAAAAAGAAATAGACAGAAAAAGAGAGACCACACAAAAGAACCAAGGTGCCGATGGGTTAGCTCTTTAGGAAATAAATTTCGAGCGAACCGAAATTCGGAGATTTTGTGCGCGCGCATATCATTGCTTCTCTGGCGAGGTTCCTTCTGCCCGTTTCTCCCGAAAACTCGTCCTGCTCGGGTTTACGTCTGTGCGTATTGCGCGGTTTTTCGTTTTTCCTATACTGCTCTGTTCAGCGAGAACTGGTGCGCACGGACGTTGTTCGATCCTTTTTTTTTCCTCCTTCGGTCCGTGCGCTATACTTTTTTTTTCGAGTTCCATCCTTCCTCAACTTCTTCGTGTGTCCCCGGGTGCAAATATTAAAGCGGTTTCAACGGAGTAAAGAGAGCAGTCCACTAACCGATGCATATGAAATAATTGAATAGGCGGAAAGAGACCGCTCGCGAGAAATAAAGGAGGCGAATAAATTATAGCAAACAGACAGCCACAAGGCAACAAAACAGGTGACAGTAAGATATAGGCGACGAACAAATTCCGAGATACAAAGAGAGGTGGGGAAAAAAAAAAGAGAATGTGCCGAAGAGTGGGAGCGAGGGAGAGTGACACAGCAAGTAACAGAAAAAAATCCATGCTCTATTTTCTGACAACGAGGCCAAGAAAATGAGCTCTGAAAGAACCAGAAAAAAATAAGGAGTAGGACTGAGTGAAGATCGACACAAGACGGAAGAAAGGAAAAGAAAGAAGAGGGGGAAAAAAGAGAAGGAAAACAAGGCGGAGCCGCAGCAGCAGCAGCAGCGGGGACGAGCGGCAGGCCGTGCCGCAGGACCCGTTGTCATGGCAACTGCTTCTCGGTCTGCTGGGCGCCTCGATCCGGGCCGCTCCTCTTTCCTTTCACCATCGCTCGTTTGCGGCTCCCGTGCTTTCCCTCCACTCCCTACGCTCTACTTTCCCTCGCTCGCCTTTCGTCCCATCCTTTTCTTTTCTTCTTCTCTCTTGCTTTCGGAGCAGCGGGAAGAAAGAAGCCGGAGTGCCGTACCGCCCTCTTCCCTCTCACCTTCCTCCGTCCCAACCCTTTCGTCCCCTCACTTCCCCAACGCTTTCTTTCGTTCGTTCTCTCTTGCCCCACCTTTTCTCCCCGAACGCATCTTCTTCCCCCGAAGCTACCCCTCGTACTTCTGCGGCTTACGCTAGAGGGGTGTATGCGGCGCACGGGGTGCAGTGAGGGAGGTTGTGCCACGTAGAGAGAAGCTGCTGCAAGGCTCCAGGAGAAGATGCAAGGGAAGCAGAAGAAACGGAGGACGAGGAGCAGCACGGAAGAGGAGGGTGGGGGGAAGGCGAACCGAAGGACAAGAGGCGAACGCCCGGTCCAGTGGATCTGTCCGCCTGACTTGCGTTCGCCGGGCGCCGGCAGGGAGACAGAAAGAACGTGAGGAAAAGAAAGAAAGAAAGCAAGAAAAGAGAGATACAGAGACACGGGCCGAGAGGCTTCTTTCTAAAGCCTTATTTCGGACAAGCCAGGTCTCCTCCACACATAGACAGCATGCAGCAGAAAAAGTCAAACGCCGCAGCAGCCGCCTCGGACAGGGCTAAGAAGAAGCACCGGCGGCGGGGGAGGAGGAGGCGAGCGGGGGCGGTGCAGGGGAGGATGGAGAGGAGGAGGAGAAGCCAGTCACGCGAAATTACGCAGCGCTCCATCTTCTCCTTGTATGTTTTGTGTCTTGTATTAGAACGCGCGAAAAGCAAGAAGTCCGAGCATCGACGTTCGAGGAGAAAAGACGTGAATTAAATGCGGGTCGTCGTCGTCGTCGCCCTTCTCCTCGTAGCGCCCTCTCTTGGCCCCCTGACTCTTCTTCTTGATTTCTTTTATCCTTTTCTTCTTCTTTTTCTCTTTCTCAGTTCTGGTGCTCAGGCGGCGGCCAGCTTGTCCTGCGCGGCCCCAGCTGCTGCGCGGTTGCCCGCATGCCCCCACCGGCCGGCGGCTCAAAAAGAAACTTCCGTCCGGTATATGGCGGATCGTGTCGAGCTCAATTTTTTTCTTTCTCTCTCACTCTTCTCTTTATTTTTTTCTTTCGTACGGTGCGAGCTCCGAGTTTGGACCAGGCAGGCGCGGAAAACCAATAAGCGTAACCTCGTTTTGAAGTGTCCCGCGAGAAAACTTACACAAACGGGGAGGTCAACACTCCGGAAGAACTGCCGTTAGGCCTCGGCTCGTTTTACTGCGACACCCGGACGGCCCGACACCCTACTTTCTGCGCCCATCGTCGCCTCTTCGTTTATCTTCCGCTTCGCTTTCCCTTTTCCCGCTGTCGTGCAGCAAAATAGCAGGCTATAGAGAGCGCCGACTGGGAGCTTCTGTCTCTGCTTATTCCGCCAAAAAAAAAAACACACACACACTCTCTCTCTCACTACTGCGAGTGGCGACACCACGTGAGCGTTCACACTCGAAAAACGAGTTGTTCCATGTCACTACACTCGACGCAGCAGGAGCAGTACAGCATGAACAGGGAGCTCCAGTACGGAAGGGAACAGCCAATTTGCACACAGTAACTAATTCTGCTCTTATTTAAGCGTGCCTTAATTTTGAAGCGTTTATGCTTTACCACACGTCCACAGGAAAACCCCTTATTAAACAACAATATATGTGGGTGTCACTTATATATACTTACAAGACATAATGATATAGTACACACAAAATCGATCGCAGCGGTGGCCGAGTGGTTGAGCATCCGCCTCGCATGCGGGAGGTGGGGGGTTCGATCCCCAGTGCCGCCGGGTACCCACCGGTGATACAATGGGTACAAGCTTTCCCCTGGTCTGGTGCTCGGCTGATTAAGGGTGAAATGCTTGGAAAATGGGTCTTTGACCCCACTTTGAGTAATCGAAAGTACCTGTGCCATGGCGCTCTTTGGCCATAGATGCCCTTGCGCCATAAAAATCCATAATCATAATCACATACAGAATATATACTTATATAAACTTACAACATCGGTTGAATGCTGATACTGCGTTCCCCTTAGTACTGGAGACAGCTACACGCGACAATGTGACGTGTCTGTACGCAAGCGTGTGCGACAACTCCAGGCGTGCGTGTGATGGACAGAGTAGGCGTGAACTGGGTAGCACGAGGTGGTAAAAGTCCGCAAATATGAAGGCTTTAGTCGGTGCAAGACAAAATGACAGATCGGTTATTTCGCGTATCTAAGTGCGGTCACGGCACGTAGTTCGTCAGCCGCAACGGCGCCGTCAGCCCTACCCGCTACCTATTACTCTGCGCGCACCAAAATTTTCACATTTCTCCTGCGACTGAAACTTCCTACAAGGCACCTCCTTATGCCCTTGGAACAAATCTTGTCGTTCGTTTGCGTTCAAAATTTTGTGTTTGTGCTTTTTTAATAACCAGGCTCGCGGCAATTATTATATCTAACCTCATATAGAAATCCGGCGCCGTTTGTTGCAGGCCTGGGCGGATTCTCAACCACGAAGCTTCAGAGACAGCTGTATAGCTTTCCTTTGAAGTCGAGGGTATGACGTAATCCCATCTAGAAGGGGGGGGGGGGGGGGGGTTATGTTAGAAAAACTGTGAGGCCGGTCGGCTGAGTTAAATGAAGGCTGACGTTTCGGATGCCAGTACGCGGGCCCTAGGCGTCAGTTTTTTTCTAAAAGCTTTCCTCTGTAAATGTGTTTCTGCGTTCAACTGGATGCTAATGAGTGACTGGTCCCTTATTTCAAATGTAGTGTACGTCGCATTGGGGGATTCCCCTCAAAAGGCTGCTTGCGCGCGCTAACAAAAACAACAAATGTCTAGCTTTCTTGGAGATCACTTTTAATTGTGAGGCAACTGCGGAATATTGTAAGGTACTGTTAAGAACATATTGGTTAGAATGGTCTAATCTTCCGATGCCTAGCAAATTTTCCTTCTAAACTTTATCGTTCGCTCGCACGGAGTAGTTAAGATTACCATAGAAAATGAATGGGGTGCATTTTTGACATTAAACAGCAGAAAATTACAAGCGTCCCAAAGAGGGATCTGCAGATATATTGATTGTTACGGTGCAATCTTACGCTATGCGAAATAACTGCGATCGAAAAAAAACTTCCCGTTGAAAAAATGCATTTGTCCTTAATTTCTGGACATGACAACTATGTAAATGACAAACTATGCTGGATATCTCTCGCACATGTATCAAAACAGAAAATCACTTCTTACTGATTTCCTTCCAAAACCACCCATCCTCCGTTTACATCTATTTCGACCAACACAACAGTGAAATCTATTACAATGCGACTGCGGCTTCCCGGAACCGATATACTCGTCGCGTTGACTCACAACATGGGTAAAACGTATTTTTATGTCGTGTCGAAACTACCAAACCGCGCACTTACGATCCCCTTAGACGCCATGAGCGAAACAAAAAAAAAAACACTTTCAGCGGGGTCTTTGCGCGAGACAGCTTTCGAGACCGGGCCGGAAGCAGGCTGCGGCACTGAGTAGTCGCCGTTCAAGAAAGCATAGTGCCGAGGCGAGCAGCGCGTACAGCAACCCCAGAACGGAGTGTTTACGTTGCGGTAAAGTTAGCGCTCTGTAAATAGGCGTTTGCGCCGTCGAGCCATGAATTTCACAGGAAGGTAAAAGGGGGCCCCGCGCCGTTAGCCGAGTGCCTCCGCATGACCAATGCCGTGTTTTTAAGGCGAGCCGCACAAACCTCCGTCCGCTAGAGGGCACGCTACGGGAGAACTCACGCTCTTGAGAAACAACTACAGAAATTTTCGTTTCGAGACCGAAATAACTGAGCGTGAGACAAGTGAAAGCGCCGCAGACATTTAATCGCGGCAAACGAAGTTAGACTCTAAGTGTCCTTGCTCAACCGCGCACTGGGGGCGCTTGAGGCCGACGTATAGCTCTAACGCAACAGCTTCCCTCGCAGTTGCCTGGGTCATAGATTCTTTTTTTTTTTTTTGCCGCTGAACTGAGAGAGCGAAAAACAGCGCTCAAAAAACCGAGACGGCTCCGAGCACGGCTTATCCCGTGGGTGGCGAAACTAAGCTAAGAGATTCTGTGCATCAGTGTTTTCTTCGTTTTTCTTTCTTTCTGAAGGGTCTAGAGGAAGTTACGAAAGGATCCAGTTCGTTGGCCGCTTCAGAAGCCCCGCGCGAATCTGGCCGTAATCCCTGAGCATTTCACAAGTTCGCAGACAGCCGAGCACCGCATAGCTGCTGTTCTTATTTCTTTCTTCTATCCCTCCTATAAAAAAGAAAAATAAAAACAGTAAAGAGATAAAACTATGGCCACCAGACAATGTACGGCAAACCGCTAGACGGATGTAATTTAATTAGAGTAATGAAAAGAAAAAGGTTAAAGCAACACACTGTTCCTTATACTTGTCTTGTGGCGACACTGAGAGCAACAGTTTTTATTATTTCACGCTGATTGTGAAAGCCCTCAGTTGAAAAACGGCAGCGCTATGACAACTGACGTTCCTGACGCTACGACGCCACATGCTTGCACAAAACAAACTGTTTCGTGCAGCGCATTGTGTCCAACAGTTGCGGTTTTCTGCGGGATTACAACCTGATTTTTCTCGTATTTAGGTTGCAGCAAAAACTCCCGAAGGGGGGCCAACAACGACAATGGGATTCTTGTGCAGAGAGAGGCCAAGAGCAAAATTTCAGACGTACCACTGTACCGTTCAGCTCTTTAGATTAAATTAAACATCGTTTGTTGAAGCGGGATTGCTTAACATGCCCAGCCATTCTGGACAAAAGCATTTCTGATCGGGAAACTGTTTATGAACGCAATTTTTTCATATAAGGCAAGATTTAACTATAACAATCAATAAATGCGCAGATCACCCGACGGCAGCCTTGTATATTTTTTTCTATTCACGTTTTCGCTCTCGCCAAAAGCGTTCCCATTGATTTTCTGTGCCAGTTTTAACTGTCCAATGCGATCGCTGGAAACACTTCAAAAGAAAGATTTTGCTACATATCAGAATAATGGACCATTCCCCTCAATATTTCGATAAGAGTGTCTTACAATTTTCCAATTTTCAAAATTTTTTGCCTGAGAAAGATGGAGTTGAAATGAAAAGCAGTAAGTCTCATGACGAAAGTTGCGTTCGCGATCGTTGCAGATGCCGCCTGTCTACTCCTTCTAGACGTTTGCAGCTGTACTATGTGGATCAGCATGCTATTGTTTAATACATATGAAACCAATTTCGTACGGGGTCTGGCAGCGTCTGGTAAGGAAGCAGAGCTCGCGATCAGTTGGCCAGCACCAATACACGATTACCGTGTCAGTGAAGCAACCACTTCGGTTGCTCCTTAGCAGCCCATATATTGGGTGCGGCCGCGCAAGCGGTGATAGACCGTAGGCATGGGGCCTGAGGTCCCAGAGAAATTGGGGCAACTGCGCAACAAGACGGCAGCTGCGGGAGGCGCCCAATGTCAGTGCGCAGCTTGGCCTAAAAAATAAAGCAAATCCGAGCACACAAACGTGCAGAAGTCAGGCAATGAAGGGGGGGGGGGGGGGTGCTTTCTGCTGACGGGGTGGCAATCCTGCCTGCACGAAGACGCTTGCGAAACGGGTTCAGCGACGCAACTTATACGGACACCGATGTCGATCGAATCTCTGCGACGCATGCATCCGCCACCTCAGCATTCCTGAGCGATTGACGCCGTCGGTGAATTCCGGAGAGCCCCTTATCAAGAGTTGGCGAGAAACAGCACCCCCCCCCCCCTTCGTGCACCACACGCTGACTCTAGCTGTCACACTTCTTCATCGCCTCTCCCGACATTCCGATAAGATTGGGCCGGTGAATGGAGCAGGCAATATTGCCCGATTGGAGCAACATCGCGGATTTAGCTTTTGTATACCCTTGAATTTTCCCATCTCTCTCTCTCTACGCATATTAGAAGAGCGTTTGCTTCCACCGAGGTCTGTCGTGCACTTTGCTGCTTCGATTTCACGTATCGCGGCACTTAACGCCTATCAGAATAGGTTCCAGTCATCGCCCGTCCATCGCTGAGTGCTATAGACAGCAACGAAACGATACGTCCAAGATCTTACTATAGCTGCTGTCGAAGTTTCTTTCAGGCCAAGATGGCGCACGTCATGGAAACGCTTGCCCGATACGCACCGGCAGAAAGGGGCCAATTAAAAACGTCAACAACTCGTCCGCACGGGCTTCCACTCACGTGAGCCATAAACATAAATTTATTTAAAAGTTGAACGAGTGAAACGTAAGTAACAGCCATTGTCATGGGGTAGTATTTCACATGACATCAATACCTGCGTAGTTCCTTATCGAACACTGTCTGGACAATGCTCTTCGCATCGAGACATGAATCAGCCAAGTGAAGCGAGTTGGTAAAAATGAGTAACGCTGACTTTTACGGTAACAGAACCGATATAGTGCAATAGTTTAGGAGAAGTAAGTAAAAGGGCCAGCGAGGGCAAACTGAAGTCGACCTGCATACCGATAGATGACGAAGTTATAACGAAAAAAATGGCAGTGGCTTAGCTCGGCTATGCCAGGATATACGTAGCGGGAGGTACGTTTCCCTGGTTGAGCTTGTTGTGCTCACTGTATGTTTAGCAAAGAGATACATTGGGCTCCATCTCGGCGGCTATGCGCCCTCTATTACGCTGGGCAGTCTGGCATCTCCGTTTGGCAAGCCGTCCCTCTTTCTGTTCGGGCGTCTCCGCTGCTGTCTTCGCCTTCTTACGCGAAATGCTCGACTGGTAGCCCAGTGTAGCTCTCGCTACAAAGGAGACTCCTAACAACGAAAATGGGGGCTTTTACGTGCTAGCAAAGACCAAACAACGACATACACGTGTCGCCGTCACCGGCAGATTCCGCAAGTAAACTATGAACGTCAACATTGAATATTCCACGCGGGTCCCAGATGTTACGCTACGCCAGTGTTCGCATCAAACAAAGAGTTCCGGAAAATTCTTTTTTTTTCAGCCTCGATTGCGTCTCTTGCTGACGGATAAATGTTAACATACCCAGAAAAAGGCAGAGAAGGAATTTTTAATGATAACAGCAATTAGATGTAGCTCTCCGCAGTAAAAGAAATTTGCACTCGTAATAGCACACGTAGCGTTGTTCCCTGCAAGCATTAAACAATGCACGGAACGCACACTGCTGCTTCCCCTTTGTCTATCAGCGCGATATAAAACAGAGTACTGGAATGAAAAAAAAAAGAAAAAGTTGCCGAAGTGAGATGGGACGAAGGGGTCAAATGCCGGTGACATCGTAAAACGGCCATACCTTGCTTGAAAAGAAAGATTTGCGATTGAGGCCTACAACAGAGAAAAATGCAGATTTGCGGCAACCACCGTTCAAGGGCCAGAAATTCATGTAAAAGAAACGACCACTCGACGAATTACCTTCGTATAAAAACTAACAAAACATTTATTCAAGGATCGAACGACCTCATTGATTTGCCGGTCTTCAGCGATGTGCTTCATAACTTCTTCCAGTGTGTTGCTCTCACTTCCAACTCGGCTACGCAGGCTCATGGATAAAAAAAGAAATGTCTACAAGTTGCGTTGGCAGCTTAACGATAGCGATAATATCGACAAAGTAACTTTTGCTAAAAAAAAGCACGTCATATTTCTGCAGAAGGGAACAATGCGTCCTAGTCATCAGCACGCGGAGGCGAAGTAAGGTCGCTTTCACTGTGCTTTGAGAAAGAGAAATGGAATGTTTGCTCCATCGCGAGGGCCACAGAAAAGGCGACGACGCCACGCTGCCCTATTCGAGCCACTCATCGCGCACCCAGAGTGTAATTGTGAAAGAAAATAAAACGACCAACGTGCGGACGGGCAGATAAGGCGCCCCAGGCCACGCAGCGCTCTCGAACTTTGAGCGGCGACCTGGGGAACAGAGCGACGCAAACAAAACGAACCAAACCGGGAGCACGAAAATAACAACGCCGACACTGGCCGGAGCACGGTCAAGAAGAGAGATCGCCGAGGCCCCAGAAAGAAGGCAGAGCAGCCTGCAGAACTAACAGGAGCCCAAAGAAGCACCTCAACAGCGAAAAAACAGCCAAGCACGCGGGAACGAGGAGCTCGGCCGACTCGCTACCAGCGCGGACGGAGAGGTAGGGAGTGGGGGGAGGAGGGGGTGGTTCGCTTCGATAAGGGCGCCCCGCTGTCGAATATTTTCCTCCGGTCCGGTGCGGGCGCGCGCGCGGGCTCTCGGGAGCCGAGACGGGTGTGCCCCGATAAGATAAGCGCTCCTGTCGTCGCCCCGTGCGCCGGGACACACTGGGCGCTGCTGCGAGCTGTCGGCGATGATGGCCGGCCCGGGAGTTGCGTGCAGTATGCGACGGACGCGGCAGCGGCCGTTGCCGCTTGGTTTGCTGTCTCGAAAGGACGGTTATTACTCCCTTGTGCTTTTTTTTCTTTAGCTGCTTTAAAAGTGCAGTGCAGAGATGGCGCAAGACGCGTGGCCTTCAAGCCGGATCGGGTGTGCGCCGCGACCTTGCGGAACCTCATGATACTCGAAGGCGAAAGACTCGCCCAGCTCGAAACCAGCCTCGCGGATTCGAGGAGGTCTGTGAAACGCACACATCGTATAATACAATAGTGCGCCAGGCGCTTCGATACCACCGCTTCTCCGTTCAAAATTAAGATTCAGACTCGTGTTTGTTGTGAGTAGTTTGCTACGTTTGTAAGCGGAGGAATCGTGACCGTGATACGATGGGAACAAATTTATTTGCGTTCGGTCAACGCCGACGCACATGCAAGGAAATCCGCTGCAGAAATGTCGGCTGTAGGTCAGCCTTCTCGAAGACCTGGTACCAATAGTAGGGATCCACCATACCTTCCTTTACCTGCCCCAGTTTTCAGTAATACAACGTTAGCCTCAATAGATATGCAGATACAGAACTCATGCCCGTCATGTCTTGTTTGGTTGCGCAAGCACCCGATACACGCAGCTTTGTCAGAAACGCTAATTAAGTGGAGGCTTGCTACATGGTAAGTTCTTCCGTCCACAACGAAGCACTGGTGGCAGAGGCTCCCAGCGAAGAGAGCGCGGCAAAGAATGCGCCAACGACCACGCGGGTTTCACCGTTCAGCAAGTTTGCTGCTGAGAAAAGGATCAAGTCGAAATTTACAGCAGGTACGTACGAAATCCATACTCCTGGAAACAGTCTCGTTCCTTCCACAAGCGTAGTGGCCATGACCCATAGCAGCACACGCAAGTTCAGACGGGAGGGGATAGTTCAAAGCGCACCTTTAGCTTTACGCCATTGCAATCTTTTGGCTGCACAGAGCACACACGCCTAGTATGAATGACGGAATGAATTACAATTAAATATAGCTGCCGCCACCATTTCGCCTTCTATTCTAGCCAATTCGAAGGTGCCCAACATTACAATACGCTAGTGGGATCGGCCCAACGCAAGCAACGTCTCCGGTGGCCGGCCAGCCACACGCCATCATGACGGCAGCACATTTTAGTACAGTCGAACCTCGTTATAGCGAAGTGGTTTATAAGGAAGGAATGACGACTTCCCCTTGGAAGCACGGTCAACACTGGCTATAACGAAGGTATGGCTACAGCGAAGTAATTGCCGGGCCCCTTCAACTTCGTTATATCGAGGTTCAACTGTACTTCTTTCATCTCTGCACTCGTGAACACGGCTTCATAACCTTCTACACAGGTAAGCCGTCCCGCAATGAGCACCAACTCAGGTAATACGACGCGATAAGCCGAAGCCACGAAGTATGGCGACGGCTTCAGCGAATTACAGAAGAATATCCACGAAAGGCACCGTTTACATTGCCTTGCGAACACTGCTGTACGCAACTGGCGTCCCCGAATGACGTGCGCCTGGCCTCCGTCCACCCGACTGGCAGCCATTCTTGGGCGGAAACGAGATGAGCCTCCGTTGCTCTGGCAGGCTTTCGAGATGGGCCGCCAGCGTTTACCGGGCGTTATCGCTATCCAGAGCGCCGCCTCATAGAGTCTCATCCTCGAACAACGCGGGAAAAACTTTGGCCAGCAGGGCGCGCAAATGCACGCCTCCCGCGGAAGTCAGGCTGGGAGCCCTCCCTCCCACTTCACGCACCTTATATCCCGAATACCCGTATACGCTCTTCCCCTAGCCGCGGTGATCCATTATCTCGCGAGCTGCGGAGCCGTGCTGGCCTACGAACAGCGCCACCACTGGCCATTGTGTTACTAAAAGACAGGCGAGAAACGCAGTGGGCCACCGTGCAGAGCCGCTGCGGCGAGACTGGGCGAAGGGAGGCTGCGCGTCAGCAGCGCGCTTCCGTTTCCGATCGCATTCGGAACAACGTGTGCCGTCGTCGTTCGCTCGTCGAGGGAAAAGCCCGCTGAAAGCATGGATAGGCCCTTTATTGTGCGGCACAACGGCCATACGTCAGCGCGCTCGGTGAGTTTCACTGTCAGAGACGAACTGAACAAAGCGCGACACCCGACGAACTGGTGCGCGATGCGCTCAAACCTTGACACTCCTTGATGCGTTATCATCAACAGCGGCAACGACTAAAAATTTTGGGTGCTGGCCAGGATTCAACGCTGCGTGGGTGATGACTGACTGACACAGTGCAAATAGTTCGTGACTGGAATACCTAACACATTACGCGACTGAAAGAAGTGCGCTGTGTTCAAGTGCCTGGCGTTCTTCCGTTTCTGCCTGGCGCGATCGCTGTTCGGGACGTGTTTGTGGAACGATAGGATCCAGGGGCGATAAATTCCTGAGCGGTCGCAGGCAGGATAGTTGCCAGGCGCGCTAGTCTCTCGTTCTCACAACCGCCGCTGAGCGTGCTTTTGTCCTTCTGAGCTGATAGAGCGATGGCTTTTGCCCTTGAACCGAGAATCGAGTGGCAGAGACTTTTAAAGAGTGACTCACGGTGCACATGGCATTAATGTCCACTCAACACCTCTTTGTGCGTCCACTAGTGCGTTTTAAAACACGACCAGACAACTTTATCATTCCAAAAGTTGTAAAACTGAGGCTTAAAGCACATTCTGATCTCGCATGCGAATAGTTCACAATAATAATAAGAAAAAAAAGAAAAGAAGTAGCTTTTTTCTCTGACACGTCCCAGGTGTCATAAATCACCCGCTGTGGCATTTACCCAGCGTGAAAAGTCAGTTGCATCCCTGGGTACGAAATTAAACGGTATTGCCGAAGGAGACCATGACAGCGACGGATTAAATAATAGCATGGTTCACTTCCCCTTTTGAAGGTGGAATGAGCACTCCTCTAAAGATATGATTAATAATGCTAACAGCATTTATAGTCCTCGAGCAATAATTACTGTTCATATTTCGTGCTTGTATTGTGCCGCAAGTAGTTAATTTCATCTTGATAGTACGCGCCCATTGATAGGAGCGTGTTCTATGTAGAAAGAAATACGAAAACTCTAACTGCGAAGCTGATGGTATCTCTATGAAGCACTCACGGCTAAACTCATTAATCAAGGTGCAGCTATTTGACCGCGCCGTACCATAGGCGTAACGAAGAATTTAGCCAACGTTTTGCCATTATCTGCACCGGAAGAAAATGCAACCGACATAACACCAGATGCAAGATACTTAAGTCAACGATCGCTTTCGGTCGCACTCCACGATTACTGATGACATTGTCCCTGGTTTCATTTTCTTCCTTATCATTTATCACCTCCATCAGTGATAACAGCAGCTGCGCATTAACACAACAGTATGCCTTTGATATTGTGAAGGCTGGGAATTCTGTTATCTGTAACTTCTATAGAGCGGAAGTAGGTGGGCTAAGGTGCTGTAATATACGGTATTTACCGGCAAAACGTATCTTACGAGAGACAACACAATTTTTTTCTCCACTGAAGTCGACCATCACGCGTCACTGATAAGCTTACGAGTTACAGCTTCAGCACTGCTTGTTCGCTTCGTCGCTCACGCGCAAACCTTGTTGCATACGAATACATCGGTGCCTTCTTTACGCTTATAGGCACAAATGTGATAAAAGCTATACCTAATTCCCTCGCTCCCCTCCAGCGGCGTTGATGAAGGTGAACTTGGCGCGACCTGCCTCGTGCAGATTAGAAGCTCTCGCTCGTGCAACAGAGAGCGCTTTCGGCAACCGGCCTCGCCAGCAACGTCGACAGCCCGCTCCGCCGGCTCACCAGCCGCGGCTACAGGGACACCCAATAAATGTGGACCTCCCACCACAGGTATCCACTATTCCCTCGCTCCCCTCCTTTCTTTTTTGTTTTTCTGAGGTGAAGGGGGATGCGATAATTGCACTTACGCAAACACGTCTATATGCCCGAATCAAATCGTGAGGCCGTTTGCGGAGCTTTTTTCCTCCCCAACTTCCTTGAGAGTCCGTTTAACCGCGACTAGAGCTGCACCGATAACGGAGCAGTGCAGCACCCTTGTTCCAGTTGGAGAAAGATGGTCTGTCCCTAACCTGCAAGCACATGAAGAGAAGGGGAGTAGCCTGAGCCGCTATGCCGCACCAACCTCTCCTTTACTGTTCATGTAAATAAATAAATAAAAAATAGAGGGCACGAGCATGCTCGCTCAAACGGAGGGCAAACAATTGATGTTCTCTGAGAAAAGCAAAGCATAGGCACTAGCACCGCCAATTAGTGGAGTTGGTGCTGATGAGGGAGCGGGAGTAATAACAGCAAGCGTAAAAGCACGGCGAATAGAGACAGGATTATAGGAAAGATCTGCTGCTGCTGTATTAAGTGTAGACAAGAGCCAAAGACAGACAGAGAAAGAAAATAAAAAAAATTGACGTTTCCATAGTTATTGCTCGTTTTCCTGGAACGCATATTTGGCAATCGTGATCTATTTCGAGCATGGAAAAAACAGAAAGCAACTTTACTTTTTGCCCCCACTGATCTGTAATTAAAGCAAACGCATTAACTGCGAATAAAGGCACGTGTATGACCTCTTGAGGAAAAACAGCAAAAGACTAGGATCCAAAATACCGGCTGCTTCCTTTAATTTAAGATTATAAACCTGGGACGAATGAGCGCAGTAAAGTCGTTGTATAAGCTGCGCTCATAAATTACCTGCTTAAGGAGAAAGATATGAATTTAAGGCCTGGTAACAGCTTCCAGTTAGTTCTGTATTTTGAAGAGACGCTTGGAAGCAGGCATCTGAGCTAAGTGATACGGTTATTACAGCTAAAACAAGAAAATATGCGGCACAGGGAATCGTATAGGCCTGTTTTATAGTTTAGGGCTACGCGGCGCCACGATGGGAAGCTTCAAGCCTAGTTGCTCACTTCACATTGCCTGAAGTGGAAGCCAGTCTAAAGCCTTATCGTTTTCAGTGCAGAGCTAACCAAGAAACCGGAAGATAAAAGGAGGACCAAACAGCGCGAAGAAAGAAGATTATAGACAGTCGTATTTACAAAAAAAAAAAAGCACGGGGAAAGGGGGACAGAAATCAATACGTTAACTGTCGAAGGAAAGAGATAAAGAAATACACGCGCATGCGCATACTTCTGCTGGAGCTCAGTTCACGCGGATATTATAGTGTACTTACAGTGGCGATTCCTCGCATTTAGCCGTTGCTTCTTTGCCAATCTGTCTGTTACACCACTGGTTACACATGGTAGCATTGGCAAACAGACATATAGCACTTGTGGGCAGCGACTTATCAAGAATACAAACTAATTCGCAGAGTAGAACAGCAATTTTTTTAACTGCACACAGAAAGAAATACAACACAAAATGCACCGAAATACATAGGCTATAATATACAGTAAAAATAAATAAACACCTGTATAGAAAAAAAAAGTAAGAAGCCAGACTGCCGTCCGTTGAAAAATAAGCATGCTCATTCACACAAACCCGTACACCATATGCAAACAGGAAATTATTTCCAGGCAATTATTCTTCTAAGAAGTTTTAATAATAATCGCCATACGTGAACATGTTGTGGATCAAGAGTGTTCAGAAGGCGCGGTAATATATTTGATATGCTTTGTAAGCCAAAGTCTACATTGGGTTATCAGCGAAATAAGTGAGCTTACTTTCTTTTTCTTTACTTCTGCTGGCTGGAGAATTTTTTTCTGGCGACGACTGCTGCTTTGCTGTTGTTTTTTTCTTGTTCATTATTTTCATGCTTTTCTATTAACACCCGTACTTTAAGGAATAAATTTTAATCTGAGAGTTGTCGCTCGCCCTTGCGGATCTTCGTACTATCGTCGTTTTCAAGCGCTTTTTTCGAATATGCATATTGCTCCCTATTTTCTGCTTCATTACTGAACAGAAGTTTCCTGAACACGTCATAAGGAATCGACAAAGCCCTTCATTTGCAAAGATATATGACGGACAGAACCTGGAATGCTGTTCCACACGCCTTCAAAACAAGAACCGCATGCTTCGAAACGCAGCACCCGCGGCGGTTCCTAGTGACGTAATTCATGCTTCACAGCCGACGTGCAGCTCTGCAATCTGTCCAAACAAAATCACGCCGTGCCGTCGACGTGGTCTAAGCAAATCACAGGCCTCGTCGACAAAGCTCTTCGCAAATGAGAGCTGATTACGACTGGCTGGCGACCCCTCAGGTAGCCAGTTTTTCGAAACATTCTTAAAACACATTTGCGAATCCTGGCCCCGAGTAAATGACAACGGTTTTAGCTCAGACGCCGCTGCGCGGTGTCTTTGAGGAAGAATGCAGGTGTATACACAAGAGTTTCGTAACTTCAGGGACTCCATATCATAAAGGATATCACTTTAATAAGTCGGGCCGACGTGGTCACCTGCTCGTGCTTTCAGTGTAGTCTTTTCTGATTAGCATATCGGAATCGAGCACTGTTTACCTTCGACTGTCGAACTGAAGGTCCCTGTCGGCGTATAGTTTCTATAGTCGCACGACACGCCGCGCGCGGCTCCAAAGAGAATTCATTAGCCGCAAGTTCGTTACGTTCACTCGTGATAGTCAAAGGATGACCGGAGCCTGCTGCCCTCGATGGGGCCACAAGAAGACGGATGGCCGTGTTTCGTTTGCTGTTCCGTTCTCATCACTCTGCACCGCTCGTAGCAATCGCGACGACATGCCCGCAGCCGTCATCAAAGGGCCACGCATCAATTATTTTTTTTGGTTGCACTGCGCCGTGTAAACGAAATGCAGAAATAAATAAAAAACGGTAATCAAGATCAGTGAGGAACTTTGCTAATGAAATTCAGAAAGCTATTTAATTTTTTAAGCGCGCATTCACGTACGCGCTTCGTTTTATGGGAAGAAAAATTTAGTTACGCGGAAACTTTGATGACTTGTCGCCGCGCAGAAAGCTCGTCCAATAGAGGTCAGTGTTTGAAGTCGAAGGCGCAGAAAAGAAGAAAAAAAAAACAAGCAAAACAAGAACAACACCGGCCAAGAAGCCTCGTTCGCGGCTGCAAGTTCAAGTGAGCAAGCCGGGTCGCTATTGAACCCGATTCGGAACCACGCTCCCCCCCCCCCCCCCCCCCCTCAGTTCAGCGCGCGCAGAAAAAAAAAATACAACGGCTGTCAAAAGGCGCGTTCTGACAGTACAGAGAACGCCAGCTGCTTGACGTAATGGAATTCCACTCGCGATTCAAACATTTAGGGACACTCGGGGCTTCCGCTTCTAAAAAAATATATATAATAAATAAGGATGAGAGTGGAGTGAGCAGAAGGCTGAGAAAACTCCAAAAAGGCGTACACATGTGCTACTCGAGAGAATTAAACAGCGAAAAACAAAAACAATAAAAAGCTACTGTCGGCCGAGAGACGAACTGCGCGGCGCACATTCGCGAAGAGGTAATTCCATGAAGCCGTCGGCGCTGTAGCTCCTTTGAACCCGCGCTAAAAGCCCCCGCCGAAACTCTCAGTTGAAACGCGCCGGCAGAATAACGGGCCCCAGCCATAATTTTAGCCGTGAGCCTCTTGAACGAACGAACGACCGAATAAGCCAGCGGGAGAAGGAATGCGATGGAGACGCCGCGGTCGGGAAGGAAATGAAGTTCTTCTGGGCCCCTTTATTCGCGCAGTTCGCTCGCTCTTAAAGGCGACAACAGCGTTTTTCGTCTCATTTAGATGCAACTGGAATTCTCTTTCCGGGAAAACTCTTCTTCGCCGCACCCTCTTTCCCTTTATCCCCAATTTCTTGCTTCTGTTCGCGGCGTGCACGACTCCGTTATTACTTCGGTCGACGACATAGCGCCTCTGTTTGGCCAGAGCACGCGATTGATTCAGCTTCCGAAATGACGCGCCGGATTTGCGTCGAGAGAGAGAGAGAGAAACTTGGCACATTGCTGGAATGACCGAGTAAGCAACTTTGTCTCCTTCCCTGCGCAGTGCTTCGCAACTGCAATTCTAACTTCCCTTTTAATGTCCCACTTAAGGCCATAATTGTTTTTTTTCTTTCCGCTGTTCCACGACGAAATATTTAAATTTCTCGGCGGAAGCGCGCGCAGAGAGGGCATTTAAAACTTCGCCGCACGGCACTTGGCTGCGGCGTTAACGCGAATCCTATAGCGCGCCGTTTGAAGAGGCGCGGCTGCAGGCGCGTTACTGTAATGGGCCGCGCCGATGACGTTACCGCAGAGCGGCATTCCCTGCATTGCAGGAACTCCCTTTGTTGATTACCGCACCTCGGTATTTTGTGGATCTGAAGTGAAATCAGTGACTTCACTCTGCGCCACATTCACGTTACATTCACGTATGTCCCAAAGAACGTTCGTCAGCAAGAAGAGAAAGAGTTACAGAGAGAGAGAGAGTAGGGGTAGAAAAGGCGGGGAGGAATTTGTTACCCTGCATTGGGGAAGAGGGATAAGGGGGATATGAAAGAGAAGGATAAAGGAGAGCTCAGAAGAAAAACGAAGTATAGAAAGTAAGGACTTTGCATAGTACGTCAGAGTAGTAGAGCCAATCGCACAAGCATTGCAGAGACGGAAGAGTGCCTGACAGGCCTTCAGTGCCGCCGATCGCCGTGCCCATCACCCGATGGCGATGAAGGAGACGATAGGCACCGCGAACCAATGACGACTGTTAGCGGGACGGTAGCTAAGGCGACAGCTAGTCATGCCACCCCCCCCCCCCCCACCCTACATCCCCCTCCCCTGGTCCCCAAGAGTGATGCCCAAAGGGCCAACATACGTAGCGACCAGTATCCCCCCCCCCCCCCTTCATAGCAACAACCACCACCAATCAGTCATGCACCGACTGTTAACGCATGCAGAGGCACAAGGAGCTTTGTAAACCTCAACCCTTACTGTACGTGCAACTGGGATCTAGCTAACCCGTTAGTGTGTTGCGAATTGAAAAAAGGACTGCTGCGAACAATCTTTATCAACAGTGTGAAGGGACATTGACGTATCGGCGTCCACGCGGGATATCCGTGGGAAAATCTTGTCACGGCTGGCAAGCTGGTCAAAGAGAACAAATGTGGGAGAAGACACGACAAGCGAAGAAGCTTCGGCCCCAGCCAGGGCGAGCTGGAGCGACAGACAGGAGGAAGAACTGATCAAAGCGAACAAACCTCCATTACTTTGCAACTAATTAAACTAATCGCCGCTTTCTCTGCCATACCTACGGAGAGTGTTTTCAAGTAAAAATGAAAGCACGATACTTTACCCGAATTACCCCGATAGTAATGCCGACACAATTTTATCCAGTATTGTGGACTGGTCTCAGAGAACTCAAATAAGACCACACTAAGAACATATCGTGACCTCAAAGGCTTCACTTAGCAGTAGGCAGCTTAACACTTCATGTGGACTTCACAGCTCGAAACAGACAAGGGCGAAAGACACGGAACGACTGGGACGGGCGCCTTGTCTGTTTCGCGCTGTAAAGTCAACATGAACGGTCACCAAATTGCCCAGACGAAAGTTCTTATCCACCTTAACCCGTTTTCTTTTCCCTTCGTGCTTCAAGCTTCAGAGTTCCAGTCTGCGATGACCTGCTACAAGCGCAGACAACTGTTTCAAGCCGTTTCAAGACACAAGTGCGATGATCGCCAAATATATTTGGCTCAGGCACTCCCGTGGGTCATCAGCGCTTGAACAATTAACTTCGCCATGTTTTCGTCGCCTCCGTGATTCGTGAGGAAACGAAGTGCCGGCACTATCTGCTATCTCTACTGTCTTGCGGTGTCGCTGGTAAAGGGTGCCGGCATTTCACATCTCCTGCTCACAATATTTGCATTCGTAATGAGAAACGCGTTTTTCATTTCACGCGTATCCAGTTTTATTCAACGACATACGCAAAGGGCAGAAGAAATGTGATTCTTTAAAACCTCAGCGCAAACCACGTTAACCGTACATAAAGGTGCACCATGTCATGTTTCTGTCATGAAGCACCTCAATGGTTCTTTTTAATTAGATGAGAGGGTGCATACCACCCAATTACGACTGCAGGTGATTATCAAACGGTCAACATAGATAAGTATGCAAAAAAACGTGCCTCATTCACGAGTAAATAAACCTCTCCTGCATGGGTGACGCCTGAAGCAGAGAACGGGACGTACTTAACAGGGTTCAGTTATTAATAGCAGGCAGCTAGGTACGGCCAGTGGCTAATCGGCGAACCCGTAATCGCTTACCTGGAAGAAGTGTTATCCACTCAGGCACGTGGACGATACAGCTCGAGGGCGGCTTCAGTCACTGCGCCAGTATGGTGCGGTAAGACGAAGGGCCCACAGAAGGGGATGGGCACACAGACGCAATCAACCGAAAGCGCTGCCACACATTCCTTTTGCTCGCCGGAGCGCGCACACCGACGCTGCGCAGAGAGAGCACGACGAGCGAAGACGGCTCTCGCGAACCGGACGGGTGCAGGTGTTTGCGCAGCGCTTCCGAGGCAGACACAAACGTCGAGAGAAGAACGAGAAGAATAAGGGAAAAAAGGGGGGCAGCGAGTCCGCGTCAGGAGGCTCGACAACGGCCGATACAGCAGGCAGGGCCGATAAGGGCGTGCCGATTGCGGGCGCCCGTTAAGCTCGATCGTGTCCGTCGTCCGCGCTCGTGCCACGGAGTCGCTAGAGATGGAGCGGTCGAGGGGGAAGATGAAGACGGCAAGAATCCCACAGGGCGGGCAGCTTAAACTCGTGACACATCTTCCCGGGAACGCGTCCGCGACACACACTGACTCATGGCTGCCGAACGCATACACACACAACTGACAAGCGGCCGGACCAAGGCCCGTCCGTCCTCGGTGGGGGCGCATTCATCGGGCCGGGCCCTTATCGTCGCGGCCCAGGCCGGCGATAGATAGCGGCTCCGTCGCTCGCGTCTGTGAAAGGAGAGCGGCGCGGAGATCGGATTACCGCGAGAGGCCGCTTCCTCCGCCCACCTCCTCTTTGCATGCTGCCCACTTCTGCGTTTTATTTTCCCCTCCGGGCTTCTGTTTTTCATGGCAACTTTCATCTCGGCGAGAAACTGCGGATAGGAACTTCGAAGGTGACCCGCGCGGCGCTGTAGCGTGGATACGGGGAATGGCAGATCAGGATGCCCGTTCGAGCCGCCGCCGCCGTAGCCTTTGAGCGGCTCTGTTGGCACGCGCGATTTTGCTTTGCTCCCGGTGACTGGAAGCTCCTCTGGCTAAAGAGTCTCCTGGGTTGAAACTGCGTTCAGCACTTGACCGTATTATTGGTAGGATAATTAAAACAAAACATGAACACAAGATCGCGTACAGAAATCTGCATTGATCCTCTTCCAGGCGAACAGTTGCACCAGGGGATCTATCGCAGGGCGTAATAGTTTTAAATCGGCAAGCAGCTCTAGTAGTGGTGGTAACGCTGTTAACGCCAGGCAGGAGGATCAGCCATACATTGATCACTTCGGAGAACCGCCGCGGTGGCTGAGTGGTTATGTTGCTCGGCTGCTGGCCCGAAAGACGCGGGTTCGATACCGGCCGCGGCGGTCGCATTTCGATGGAGGCGAAATTCTAGAGGCCCGTGTACTGTGCGATGTCAGTGCACGTTAAAGAACCCCAGGTGGTCGAAATTTCCGGAGCCCTTCACTACGGCGTCCCTCATAGCCTGAGTCGCTTTGGGACGTTAAACCCCCATAAACCAAACCATTATCACTTCGGCGATTCTTGACGTCAGAAATAACGGGATGAAAACGCCCAGTTCGCGAACACCACTTCGGGTCGTTTCGTTCGCGTATTTACGCTTCACACCATTACAAACCAAGTGTAGTTATTGCTAAGCATTTGGCTCTTGCTAACACAGCGGTGATACTTCTCTTTCGCACTTTTTATTAACTTGCACACTCAGCAGACACTTATTTAAAATCAATGATGACAGGCAACAGGAGACGTCATCCAACCAGGAACTTTCCCTGCATTGCGAAGTGCATGTTCAAGCCTTCTGTGTTCGTCGACCCTCTGGACGCAACCTGAATAGCAAGCTCAATCGCCCCGGCGAAAAAGGCCAAACAACAGCTGGTTCCGGAACGGAGCGGCACTTGACGTTCTTCGCGCGAGGCCGCTTGCGACGCAGTTGTGCAAAGCTCCGCGATAAACAGAGACAAAGGGACATATATTGCAGTCGCGCTGCCTGAGAATGTACTTTGCACACCGCTTACACGCAGCCACTGACGTCGGCTTCTTACAATGCGAGCATGCAACAGAGCTCCATACACCTGTCGGCACCGCACGAAATGAGACACTCCGAGCTCGCGTCATCGAGTGTATTTACGCTGTGTGCTGCGTTAAGGAAGGCTATCGCGGAAAGAAAGCTTTCGAATAAAAGCTTCGACAGCATTCGCGTAGCTTCCGCGTTGTTCCGCGCCCGCAGGAAGCAATTCGCTTCACCACGGCTTGGAATTTTCCCAAGACACTCAGCGGTCGCAGTAATGACGGTTCATTCGTAGACGAGTACCTATATACCCGGACTTCGTACGCGCAGCAGCGATGCTTATGGTTTACGGGGGGTTTAACGTCCCAAAGCGACTCAGGCTATGAGAGACGCCGTAATGGAGGTCTCCGAATAATTTCGACCACCTGGGCTTCTTTAACGTGCACTGACATCGCACAGTACACGGGCCTCTAGAATTTCGACTCCATGAAAATTCGACCGCCGCGGCCGGAATCGAACCCGCGTCTTTAGGGCCAGCAGCCGAGCGCCGCAACCACTCAGCCACCGCGGCAGCAGCGATGTAGCATGCAATTAAAACTGCCGTCTCCATTTCAGGGCGCTGTTTGGAGGTCAAACGGTTGATAAGTGATTTACCGGCAGGTTACATTACAGCATACGCAACCCAGGCCGATCACTGAGCGTTCCAGACTGCGAGCAGCTATATTAACCAGGATCCAGATTAGCGCACGACAGGTCTAGCTTCCATGATTTCTTAGTTTTAATGACAGCGTAGAAGCAATGCGAAATTTATGAACTAAGACTGACTGATGCAATATATCGAACTTCGGTTTTTACCTACCAGAAAAACTCCCATGATTCCTGTCGTGACGTCTGTCACGAGTCATGCGCAGGGCTCGGCTCATGTCCAGACCGAAGGTATAACTCACACCTTCCAAAAACATCTACATCAACTTCCTTCCTTTGGTACTGCTTTATATTAGTCGACGCGTACACTTAAGTCACGACTATGATGCCTGATTTGTATGAATGCAGCTGCCGCCGCGGTGGCTCAGCGGTTATGGCGCTTGGCTGCTGACGCGAAAGACACGGGTTCCATCCCGGCAGCGGCGGTCGCATTTCGATGGAGGCGAAATTGCTAGAGTCCCGTGTACTGTCAGTGCACGATGTCAGGCGATGTCAGTGCACGTTAAAGAACCCCAGGTGGTCGAAATTATCCGCAGCCTTCGACTACAGCGTACCTCATAGCGTGAGTCGCTTTGGTACGTTAAACACCCATAAAGCAAACCAGCAGCCTCACAAATAGCTTTCGCAAAACGTTGCTGAAGTGGTGGCGTGTAAAGCCCGTTTTCTTTCTCATCGAGTGCACGTCATATCGATCCCATCGTTCTTCAATTTATGCACATAGGGTGACGTCAACCGGAGCGTCCCACGGTTGAGGTTCGGCTGTAAAACAAAGGCAGGCGCGTTGTGCACTCCATCTTCTCTCTGCACATGTCACGATCCTGAGATGGTCGGCGCAATACCTCCTTATCCTGAGTAGCTTCATTTACGTGTAAACACGGGCAAGCCTCTCGAATGGGAGGAGGAACGGCGCGGCGAGGGCTGAAAGGGAAGTTAATAGAGCTTTCTGCGCTCGTCGATCACTGAATCGCGGTCGATCACAAAGGAGACGGTAAAACAAGGAAGGGGGGGGGGGGGGGGGGGGGGGGGGGGGTACGACTCGCGTGCGAGCGTGCGCTGTGTGTCGGAACGCAGTGGTCCTGTTTAGGAAAAGAATTCGGAGGTGCGGGTGCGCGTGTCGCTAAGCGCCTGTTCGCGTGATACATGAGAACCCAGAGAAAGTAGCAACAAATAATACGCCATCAACCGTCCAACAGACCTTTAATAGCTACCTTAGTTAAGCTACTACATTGAAAGGGTGAATCTGGCACGCAATATAGAAGCATTGTAGCCAGACCAAGTTAAACTACTTAAAACAGAATTTGAATGACTGCAGTTTGAGGAAATGAAATGAGGCACCTTAAACCAGACTGAGCCTTCATCTGGTTTCATGACGAGCTTGCGCCTGCTAGCACGTTCGCAGGTATATATATATATATATATATATATATATATATATATATATATATATATATATATATATATATATATATATATATATATATATATATATATATATATATATATATATATATATATATATATATATATATATGCGCTAGCATGTGCAAGGGAGAGGTCAAAGTGAATTCCTGCGTAGCACCCATAAATTTTCTTTCAAACGATGCCGGTTTTCTGCGTTTCAACCGTCTGAAACCGGCTTAATATCCGCGTACCTTTTTTTCTCCAGCATGACGTAGGTTATAATAAGAATTGGCGCGGCTTTTCAGGAGACGAGACCATATTAAAAAACGGGGCAGGAATTTTGCCATACCACATAAACGAGTCTGCGTTTAAGTGAGCATCTCGCTGTGAAGCCAGGATTGAGTGCTACTTCAACGAAATATTCAAATAAGACAAGACGAGAAGGTCAAAATCCAGACGTTTTCTAACTATATATGGAGAACCAAATATGGCCGCAGATTGCGCCGTGGCAGAGGCAAGAGGAGAGCTCGTTAGAAACTCCAGCCGTAGCATTGTTCCATAGTTTAAACGATGTGAATATCTTTGTTTCCTTGAATTATTAACTATAACATTTCAAGAACGCAGTCCGAGCATGGACTCGAGACCTTTAGAAGCCTGAGCTCGCGCCTTTCATAAAAATCAGAAACTATGCCTTCGACCATTAATGAGCGAACACTACAGTGAGTAGGCTTAGATGTGAAACCCGAACTCGGCGTCGTCTTCTCAGTCTATTTTGTAGAAGAAAAAAAAGCTCAGGTGAACAGCCTCTAACTTCTTTTTCCCGCTCCCAGTCAGTACGACATTGAAAGATTACAGGCATTGTATACTATTATGCACATTAAGCCACTGTCCCGTCTTCGATCTCAAAGTTAACAGGACCCCTGTCCTTCCGTCTTCCAATCTATCAGACTACATCCTATTACCACTCCTTTTCCCGTCAAAATTTTCCTGCATCCAGCAATTAACCGCCTGTGTCTTGGCCACTCCCCCGTAGTGGGTATGTGCCAGCAACGTCTCAGGCCTTCCTTCCTTCCTAACGAGCAACGGTGAAAGAAAAGCCACACCGGGAGGCGGGTGGAGCAGCTGTTGCCCGACTTCACGCCGTTCCCATTGCGCCCTTTCCTCCTTTCCTTCTCCACGTATAAAAAAAAACACACACACACAGCAGAGAACGGGCGCCCGGTGTACGTACCAGACTCTCGGTATTCAGCGGCGCGTTCATAATTCCGCGTTCATTGCCGGCAAGCAAAGTACCAGGGCGCGACAGTTCCGGCAGGCGCAGCAACAGCGTCGCCCACCACCACGAGCCACAGCAGCAACTCAAGCAGCGGCGGTCGCGGCCAGTCAAACAAGCTACAGCACAGGCCGCTCGCCTCGTCTGCCGGGGCGAACACAAAGCGGGCCCAATATTCAGAGCACGGCCGCAGCCCTTCCAGCCTCCCATTGCCCATATACGAGCAGCAAAGGGGGGGGGGGGGGGGGGGTCGGAGTTGGACCACGGCGCTCGTCAACAGCGTTGCGCCGCTTTCGTCGCTCGCTCGCCCGCTTCGAAAAAGCCCCGGCGACCTTATATACGGAGGAAGGACGGCAGCGACGTAGCGGGGCCTGAACCTCGCCGGGCATTCGGAGCACGTGCCGCAAGCGAACCCCCGGCATGCAATTCGCGCGCTGGCGCTCGCGATCGGGGCCCCCCTGTAGGATCGGCGGAGGCCGCCAAACTCTTGCGGCGAAAAAGTCTCCTTCCGGGTCCCGCGGCGTTTTTCGGCGCTTCTGTTCGCTGCTTTGGCCCTGCGCGCCACGTCTCCGTCGTAGAGAGAAAGAGAGAGAGGAGGGCGGGGAGGGGGTGGGTGCTTGGTGTGTTTGGAATGTATACCCCGTGCGCCTGCATTGTCGCCTGCCTGCTTTTCTTTCTGTCGTTTCCGTATGCATGAGCGCACGGCCGTGTGTGTGTGTCTGTGTGAGGACCCCCAAAAAGTGCATTTTATCGATCAAAAGTGTCCTCCGCTTCTGACCGAAGGCACGAAAGTCGCCTCACGTCGCGCTGACTGCAGCGGACGCCGTTCACGAACAATCGGGGCGTACAGAGCATGCGCGCTTGCGTTCAGCGCGTGCTTGCCGCGGAGAGAATGCCGCGTCTTTCAGAACGCGCGATCATCGGCGATGTCCTTGGTGTCGCTGACCGATACGTTCCCCGCGGATAGCGCGCTGACGGCTCAATCGCGTGAGTGTTCGACGGGTTCTGGAGAGCGTGCATTCAGAGAGAATGTTCGCAATGCATCAGCGCTGAACTTCGCTAACGGACACGGGCGAAAGAGACACCTCACCTGTCTGTTCCGAAAGGGATCATCTATGAAATTTTAGCACGCGGTTTACTGCTTCGCATAAAGCCGCCTGAAACGCAAGAATGAGTACCCTGTGAACTGCGCAGTTCCTGTTCAAACATTATTAATGAATTCCTTTGTCTTCATCGAGGTACTCAAGCGTGCATTTTGCCACTCGCTTTCAGGCCTGTACTTGAAACACGCATGGTTGCGCGTGCATTTCTGAAGGCCCACCAACATTAAGCCAGAAGAAGAGCACCGAGGTTGGGCGACGCTTTCCATTCGATTCTGTTCCACGTTCATCACCCACGAAGCCGATGATTACTACGCCATGACGTCGCTGGGGAAGTGGTGAAGGGCGAAATAAACAAAGATGCACTAAGACCGGAATAACATTGTTGCGTTATCCATTCCTTTTATGTTTGCCGCTAATAATATTGGTCTGTAATACACGCATCTGATTACTACGAGTCCGGTAAGCTTCGCAGCACGAAAAGAATTGAGACGCCTGCTCATAACGCAAATTCACCGGTGTGGAAAACAAGGAAGAAAAATCTGATTTATGAACAACCTTAATAACAACAAGAATAATATTTATTTCGCCACCATGCAGTACGTGACAAATGAACTCAAGAACGGCGAAACTAGACTACGTTAGCCAGGAACACGCTGAAATGATGAAAATGCCCTTACCTTTTCAGGACAGTAGCTTAGACGTCTGGAGGTAGAGATGTAAATAGCCGTGATGAGCTGCTACGTCTCTGTGGTTGACAGCAGTGCGTCTGCAATACACAAACAAAAACATTACCGAGTTAAATACATACTCGCTCGTTCGTCGGTTGAGAAGCATGTCAGCAATCGAAACACCTTAACTGAAAGCAAAAAAAAAATTTGCAAATTGAGTACACACTTATAAGAAACTCCTGACAAGGATTTAACACGTAGTGGCTTGTAAACGCGACGACTAGCACACGTGTGGCGCGTCTGGGGAGAAAAGAAAAAGGATGACAATTACTATTAGAAGTCAAGATCTGTGCAGGACAAAAGCCTTTCCCCCGATCTTCAGTCACGCCTGTCTAGCAAAGTGGCGGCCGTCCTATCCCATCAACTATCTTAGCCTCGTCGCTCTTCCTGATCACATGGCACCACTGACTACGTTATCCATTCTTTGGTGTCAACTCTGTTAACAGACCAGATGCTATCAGTTCTGCGCACGGCAAGCTCTGTCCAAGCAATTCTGACATTAATTTTAACTTAGGGTACGTTTCTCTAAGTTATGGTAAGACATGAGTCCTGTTAGATGGACCACCTACACGCCGCCTCCACGTGGTATAGTATAAAGGTGATAACGCAAGTCTAAATAATCAAAGAATACGTCGTGAAGGAGACGTGAGAACTTTCTTCCCACTGTGCGTATTTATTTCCAAGCCTCCAAGAAGCAGCGAACAGAAAAAGCGAGCCACAAACCCACTAGGAGTTTGAACTCGAAACATCGAAGATTGCTGGCAATCAGGTCAGAACCCACACCAAGCGAAAAGGCTGCCCATTATCGCTCTGAAATCTGAAACGTCGTAGCAAGTATGCTCTGTTCCTGCGATAGCCGCGATTGCGATTGTCGGTACTCCCAAAACTTCGCCCAGCAAGGTATTTCAAGGAGCAGGCCAAGACATGAAGACCCGGCCGGTCCGCCTACTGGTTGAACCGCGAGAAGGTAGGCATGTGGTATATTTCCACTCACATATCTTTCCACACAGCTTGTAAGCAACCTTTCCCTCCCTTCTCTAGTTTCCCGCTTTTTACCCTTCTTCTTCTCAAGCCTTTTACTGCTCTTCATCAGCCGCACTAAACGTGCCAGCCTTGAGTGACACAGGTAAGGCCCGCGCATACATTCCTACTACTCTTTTATTCCTTAATCCACGCATAAACACTCTTAAGATTACATCCCATCGTTCGCTGAGCTGCTCTCAGCCTCATCTCAATATTCTTCAAACCGGCCAGGCTCTTAGAGAAACCACAAATTCTTGAGGCGCCAGTGTTACTCAGGGACACGATCCTCTACCTCCGTGCTTTAGTAAGGTTCTCAAGTTCATTCCCAGAATTCTGCTCGCAACTAGGAGTGCCTCAACTTGTTCGCCGTTTTTTACAACTCCTCGTTGCCCCACGCATAGTGCGCCGTAAAAAAAGTTCCTTCAGCGCGCTTGTTACCACTCCTCGAAAAGCCTCAACGCTCCAAGGGTCACGCGGAAGAAGCGAGCAGGAGCGTTGGGTATGCCGTATACCCTATCCGCTGCGTCAATTTGCGGAGAGCTCCAGCTCATGCGAACGCCACCTGCTCCGCCGTCATCGGAGGCATCGCGCCTAAGTCCGCCACACACTGCGCTGCACCGCGCTACCACTAGCTTCGGCGCCGCTAGGAGCGTAGCGTATAAACCCCGTCGCGTAAACAACCTCGCGCACCCGCCCTTCCATGCGCAAGCGGGACGAGCGTGCGAGTCACCTGGGCATTTATAGGCAGAGGACGCCGCTGTCACGAACCGCGCGAGAAAGTGCAAGAGGTAATAATGCCCGCCGCTAAGCACCACGACCGGGCCTCGCGGGAGTGTCGCGTATTCTCCAAGCGTCCGAGACAGGAGGAGAGGCCTGGCTTGTACAGTGTGCGCGCACTGAACAGGAGGAGAACGCTGGAATAACCGAAACAACAAAGGGGAAAACGGGAAACAGTGCGAAAAAAAATACACTGGGGCACGCGACAAAAGAGCGCAACCGCATGCTGGTTCACTCTGTGCATACTCAGCAGAAAAGAAAGAAAGAAAGAAAGGAATAAAGAAAGAGAGAAAGAAAGAAAGAAAGAAAGAAAGAAAGAAAGAAAGAAAGAAAGAAAGAAAGAAAGAAAGAAAGAAAGAAAGAAAGAAAGAAAGAAAGAAAAACAACGAGGGAAAACACAGAAGCGAAAAGGAGCCTTTTGCAAACTGCGGTGGAAGAGGAGGGAATGCCGCGTGGGAAAGAGTCCCGGTGAACCAATTTCCCGAAGTGCGTCCATCCCCAACTCCCCACCCCATTTCCCGCGCATCCGCCGCTGTGTTGCGGTCGGCAGTGATGTATACTATACAGTATATGCGCACAAAGAGCAAAGAGAGGCGCACGCGCGCTCCGCCACACCGCCAGCTGTCTCGCCCGAGGGCGGTGAACGTCCTTGGTCCGCAGCCTCGGATGCCCCTGGCGCGGCCGGAAGCCTCCTCCAGCGGTGGCGTCATTTGAATAAGGCACGAGCGCAGTCGGCGCCACCGCGCACGGCTTCGGAGAAGTAAGCGGCGCTGCGCGCAACGACCCTAAGACGCATTGGCCAACGGCGGTCAGCGGAAGGTTTTCGGTATCGACGTCCAAGAAGGCGATCTGCGAGTCGGCCAGTCGGCCGGCGGCTACGGGGTCGATGCCCGGGTGAGCCAGCGGCATTTTCAAATGCCAAGCAGTCATAGGGCCAGCCCTAGCACATCTCCCACCTGCGGATTGGCCCTAAAGAAAGAAAACAAAAAGACAGCCTCCATATATTACATCGGCTCTCTACGGGAGCTTCGGACCATACTTTCTTCTCAGAATACTTAAGAACAAGTTTAAATGCTGGCCCAGTGTTTGAGTAATTTTTGGAAGCGGATATATCATTAGCCATGACGCGCGTGCGTGCGTGCGTGTGTGAGGGGGAGGGAGGGTTACACGCGAACGCTGCCAGTAGCGGGATTCTTCTTTTTGCAGTTCTATACCTTTACGTCTCTTGTCTCTTGCTGAAATATATCCCACGGTGGAAGCTTTCGCACTAATTTTGACCACGTGAAGTACTGCGACGCACACCACCCAATCTCCCGCCTGTATTTCCGCCCTTGCGCAGAGAAGCGTAGCGCCATAGGCACCGGAAGTTATGTGCGAACCTTCAGCGAGACGCCGCACGCTGCTGGATTTGCTGAGGGCCGCTTAGCGAGAGACCAGCCGGGAAAACCGTGCACGCCAGAGCGGCTGCGCTCCTATAAGACGACGACGCGCGGGTTTTGCGTGCCTTAAGTTATAACTAACGACGAGGCGAAAGGCTCGCTCGGAATACGCGCGCACGTGCGTGTGTTTGTAATCGCGCCACTTCAAAGAATGCGGCGACGGGATTCAGGCGAGCGTTAAACAACTCCAGGTGCTCTAAATTAGACCAGAGCCCCTCGTTTGCACAGCGTGTTCTCACGACCGTCCGCGTCTTCTCCGGTATGCAAAACCCCGCGTGTTATCACTGCTCCGGCGCGCAATGCGACGCGGGCGCTCCCTGGAGGAGGGAGAGAGAGGAAAGCGCAACAGCGAGCTCTAGTGGCGGCTTTGCCGCGCGACAGGCCTGCGACGCGGTGCGGCCCTCCTTAACGAGCGGTACAGCCGTGATCGTAACTGCGCTCAACCTCACTAAAAGCGTGCACCGTTGTGGTAGCGACCGCTGCCAAGTCTTACGTCGCTTCTGCGCCGTGCTTCTCACCTTCCAAGCTCGACACAACAGTACGGTGTAGTGTCGAACTTCCGCAGAGTCGTGTCCTTTTCCTAGCTGGGAGTAGACGGTATATGCACAAACTGCAGGATGACGACTTGCTCCGGCGCGCGAGCTCTCTCCTGATTGGCTGATGTCACTTGCATCTTCGCCAACGCTGCGAGGTTTTAGCGAGACGACAGGATATAGCAACGGGAATCTCGTACAAAAGCGGTGAGGGCGCTGTCGTCGGGTTGGCTAAGCCTGTAGCCGGCTTGAGCGAAGCTCCGACTTCGTAAAGCGGCCAGACGGCTTGGCAGGCCAAGAAAGACAAAAGTAAAAAAAAAAAGACTGAGTAACTGACGTTATTTTGTTCGTTTCTTGCACCACACAACAGTTCACCGTCTGAACTGCTTGAATGGTGACTCAAGACGCGCTTAGTGGTCCACCAAGTAAGTGTCTGACTAACTTTAATTTACAGAAGCTTTAAGTACGGTAAAATACCCAGAGCTTTCAGCAGACATTTCAATGAACGCTGTTAACAAAACGCACGTCATAAGGAGAACATAATTCCGCTGAATAATTACGTAGTTTTTGTGGTTGTTTGTTGTTCTTCTTTCTAATCACTTATCTTTAAGGTGAAAAATGATTACCGTGCTAATTTCCCATTATTGAACACCACAAATAAAAATAAAAAACATTCCCCTCTGCTTTCCTTGGTTTTTATTTACTGTAGGCTTCCTTGAAATATGCGAGAGGTAAGATTATCTAAGTACCACTATTTTAGTTACCACTAGCCATTCCACAGAACACTAATCCCACTTTTCCCTCCATTTTCCGATTCAAACTTTCCCCTCCACTTTATTTCCCCCCTTTAAATGCACGACAGTAAATCCAAACAGCATGCCGGGAATGCAGTCATAATCACCCCCTTCACATCAAAGAGCGCGTAAACGTCTTCCTTGCGAGTTTGACGCGAATGTGCAAGGATAACTACGAAGTAACTATCACCACAGCGACACACTTAACTGGGAGGCTGTTCACACTGATAATTCTTTTGTTATACTCACGTGAGACGTACAACATGCCTCACATACCGCAGTGCCGCGCGCCACTCGCTCAATGCGCACATTTCGTCTCCCTTTGTTTCTTCTCCCCCCATTAAACGTCGCCTTCTAGAAACAAAGAACTAGGCTTAGCCAGCCAGCGGAGGAAGCCATTAGTTTGAGCTTCAGCTCTGGCGCGCGCGCGCGCGCGTTCTTCGAACAATGAAAAGAGAAGCCATTAATTCGTGTTAGCTGCGCGGTGTACTTCACACCGTGTATGTGTATGTGTGCTGGCCGCGCGAGGGTGTCCAGAACACCGCGATTCATTTTATAATGGCATCGAAGAAAGGAGTGCTCCGACACTTCACTCCGGAGAAGAAAAAAAAAGGTGTTCTGTATCATGGCCGGAGTAGGAGTCAATGCTTTCTCCCCTTTGCTTGTTTTGCTTCCTCAGCTTCCTCCTTGATGCCTTTTTCACTCCTGGCCAGCCTGTGAGTTATAGCCCGAGGACAGACTGGGCTGCTACCGCTTCATGCTTCTGTTTGTTTGTTTGTTTCGATAGCAGCTTAACGCGTTTTCTGATGCCGCTAGAGAATAATCGGGAGAAAAACGGCGCGAAGAATGAGGCAGCAACGACCCGAGCAGCAATAGAAAGAAGGAAACAAAAAGTAGGAAGAAAAAGGGACGACGGCAATTCACTTCGCAAAGTCGCACCCTAAAGAAACTTGGGTGTTGCGTGATGAACGCCCGGACACTAGGAGCGAAAAGTCGACTCCGCGGGAGACCGGTATAAGCTGATAAAGCGAGCGAAGGATTAAAAGAAAAAAGAAACAGTGCGAAAACCTCGCACGAACATTTAGAACTGCCGGCCCGAGAAGCGAAACAAAGGCTTCACTGCTCTCTTATAGCGGAGAAAACATCCGGGCCACTCGCTAACAATATCCGTGCCTTCGTTGTACGCCAACTGCTTTGTATCCGAGCTTTTTTTT
The DNA here is from genome assembly GCF_052857255.1 of Amblyomma americanum. Lineage (NCBI taxonomy): Eukaryota > Metazoa > Arthropoda > Arachnida > Ixodida > Ixodidae > Amblyomma > Amblyomma americanum. The sequence continues at coordinate 187,031,397 of NC_135500.1, read as the reverse complement.
CGCGTTTGATTTTCTTTCTCTCTTCTTTTTCACGAAACGTAGAGAGCACGCGTACACTGGTGCGCCCGCACCTCGCAGCCAAGAAAGAACTCAAAGCGATGGATGCACGAGGGGGCAGCGCAAACAAAACATTTTCATTGTCGCGCGCCACGTCCCGCCTTTCAACACAGTAACCCTTTTCTTTCCTTGTGTATATCTCTCTTTCTCACAAGCTCGACTTCAAAAAAAAAAGTGTTTGTTTCTACTGCAGCCCGATCTTCCCTCCTCTCCACTCAGCCTCATCCACGCGTCCCTTCTTCCCCTAGCTGCTGCACGTTAGCGTGGCGGCAGCGAAAGGCGCGATACATTCTCCAGAACTCGTAAAACTCTCAAAGCCCTTCTCGTAAACGACGCCATAAACGCATCCTGCCCGGCTAGCTCCCTCTCCTCCTTTTCTTTTTTTCTTCCACAGGCTTTCCTGCTTTCGCTCTCTTTTCCAGCGTTCTGTTTATTCACTTCCCCGTGCGGAGCCCGGTTCCGCTTGGCGCATGCGCGGATTTAAATGGATATGCGCTATTAACTCTTTCCCGCAACTCTCGACCTTATTCTCGCTCAGCATTGAACAGTGAAATGGGAATCCTGCGCAAAATGGTTTCGGTCAAAAGGGTCATGCTGAGATAGCCAGTTAGGGGTCACGTTGTAAAACGTTTTTTTTAATCCAAAGTAACTGAATACCGGAATGTTCTTAGAAGCTTTTTAAAAGCCTTACGCGACTTAGGATACATAAATGCCTCCAGAAATTCATTCATGTAGACATATATTCCTGACAAACAATCAGAAAGAAGAAAAAAAATCCCGAACCGAACAAGCAAACAAAGCAAGCCAGGCACGGTAAGAAAGAACAAATAGACAAATAAGCATTCCGGTTGATTTAGCTAGGGGACTGAAAAATATGGACGCGACTTGGCAAAAAGCTACGGAGTTAATTTGTAACCACGGCCATTACGAGTCACATACACTGTAAGGCTACTACTGACTACCGAAACAAGCAGGTATTGCTTAGCGAGGAATTAATGAGACGCGCTACTAGAATAGTAGAGAGTTGATCAGATTAACGCATTGCACGCGATAGCATGAAATCAGGCAGAACACTTTGGCGCCATTACGACCTATTCATGTCCAAGAAAGGAAGTATTATTCTTGCGTTTACATCTCTATTTAATTCATCCGTCACTCTCTTGGTGTGAGAGAGCGCAACGAGAGACGTTGCCAACGTTTCGAACTCGAATTAGTTTTACCAGTTATTCAGGAGAGTTTCTAACCCGTCAACCCTTTTACTTCAGAAATCGAACGCGTGTGCGGTTTGTAAGTAGGCAGCAACGACGTAAACGCGTTCGCAAAACTCAAATGAAACAAAGAACAAGAAGACGACAAAAAGGTAGCGATACCCAATGCCGACCGGCACTAAATCGATAGCACAGTCACGTCGCATTCCTTAACCACAGGGTTGCTTTCCCGCGTTCGGTTGCCAAGGTCTTAAAGACTGCAATTTCTGACTGCAAGTCGCGCTGAGAAAGAGCTCTATTATCTTAACGGCTTTGGTGATCATCGCTACAGGCGTCTGGTCACGCCGAAAGGATAAAAAAATAAAAGACACGAGCAAAGAAACAACAAAATAAACTATCACTTCTCCGAACTCATGTTTACGGCGAGGCCTAATCCGCAGGGGTGTGACAACGCGACACACCGCAACAAGAGCGCCTGCAGTGCGAGACCCGCGAGCCGCATCGAAGGAGTGGCCCGGCCCCGCGTCAACGTAAACTGGCGACTGCAACTGCGGAGAGGTGCTTCTAAGGAAACTGCTGCCGGGGCCCAGCAGAGCGCTATATTGAAGTGCGGGGCTCGGGGTCGTAAAGCAAAGCAGGGAAGCAATCTCATCGCATCTTTACGACTGCGCCCAACACCGGCGAGCGCTGACGCCTGCTGGCTCGGGCATTCAGCGCACCCCGGCGGCCATAAAGGAAACCCGTTCGTGAGAAGTGATTCAAAACAAACGAGAAATCGGAAAGAGAGAGAGTGTTTCTTTTTTCGTCTGATCGGCCTCGAAATGGCATCGCACCCGGCGTAAGTTTGCCGTTTCCCTGACCTTCGCCACGTTTGTTTGTTTACTTCCAGAGCCCGGATGCACAAAACCTCACCAGAGCCGGAAAAGGCCCCTCGCTAAACGTGCGGGTTTATCGTCAACTGTATAACCCCCCCCCCCCCCCCCCCCCCACCGCCCTTATTTATTCATGACCTGCCATGAACACAACACGTTTTGCTTTGCTCTTTCAAGAAATCGAGCCCCTTTCGAATTTAAAACTTGACGGGCTGTAGAAACGAGTTATTGTAGTCTCAGCGACAGGTTACTGTACTGACAATTGGAGAAAATTTAGAAAGAAAATTTTAACACTGCACAACTCTCAAGCAAAAAGTATAAGCATAGCAAGCTGCGCACAGTGAATCCCAAAAAGTTAAGAAATGAAAATAGAACCGATTTCATGACATATATGAAAACTATATTTGCAAAGCTGATCGTAGATTTCCGTAGAAGAGATCGGCTTCCCACTGGCTAGCACACGGGCGCTAGACAATTGAAAACAGCCAACGTAACGATACCTAAGGCGCGTGTCGCGATTGGCCAACGATTGGCCAACAGGACACTCACATTAGACAATTACCTGCCAATCCTAAACAACCTCACGTAAGAAGACGTGCGTAATTAATTACGAAGCGAATTTTACTGAAGACATCCCGACCAGAAAAACAAGCACTTTTTCCAAACGACAAGACATTTAGTATAATGTGACTAAGTTGGAACTAAGAAACGTGTTAATGCTGTGTGCTGAGCCAAAATGAACATCTTATCCAGAGAAAGACAGCCAAGAGCGCAGACATTTAGCGAACGCTGTGCCATTTCTTAAATAAGCAGAGCTCGGGGAGAGACGCGCAGTGAAGACTAACCAAATTCTCCGGCGCTCAGACTTGCAAATACACTGCCTCGAAAACTGACGACCCAAGTTGCCATCGCTCCTTTATTCTCTTCTCAGTGTTTCGAGCGAATAGCGGCCGTCGTGTTTATCTTCATGGAACATTACGCGCCTAACGCCACTCAGGCGTCGCACATTTGAGCTCTAACGTCTCGCAGAGAACACTCCAGCTTTAAAACACGCATTATGCGAATGTTCTCCATTACATATTTACAAGGAAGGGAAAAAAAGTAAATCACCGACTGAATGTTTCGCTTCAAAGAGAGAAGAAAGGCGCAGAAACGCGGTGCCGAAACCTAGAGCCACCATTCCATGAATATTCTCTCCTAACGCGCCTCTTGTTGCTCCTGTTCTCTTAGAACTACGCGGTTCTGTACTATTCTTGCCACGCGTTCATAACCGTGGCGAAGTAGCACGGATGTAAAAAATTTCGTGCCGCGTTAACGTTAGAGAAAATCGCACGTCGGAAGAAACCGGCGAATGGTCTCTGTGAACTCTCGAATTCTTTCGCTGAGATCCTTCATAATCTTTTTTTTTTTTGTCGTTTAATAAGGGAAGCGGACACGCAACTGTAGCGAGTCAGCCGAGCATGGAAAATCGATGGATTACCGGTCCTGGGCCGTCTTAAAAATAAAAGACGAAATAAAAGGAGGAAATGAAAGGCAGAGGAGAATGAAAAAGAAAGGAAGCATTCGGAGACAACAAGAAGCATACAACATCCTCAACGTGCGAGTACACGGGACAAGAGAGGGCGAACGGCAGCACCATAATAATAAAAAAAGAATTCCACGATCCCGCAGCCAGCACGAAGCTACTGAAAAGGAAACATGTCGCCGAAGTTTCTCCTTCTATACGGCTTTCCGAGCTGAAGTCTTCGAGAAACAAAGGAAACTTTTTCCGATCTTTCGAAATCCCTTCTTTTTTTTTTTCCTCGGCGAAATTTGTGCCGCGCTGTGATGGAGCGGCGAGACGCGAGCGTTGGGAGTAGCGGCAGCGTTTCCGGAAGAAACACACACAAACGACGCGGGCTGGAAACTTGGTCCTTGTACGGCGACCCCCCTCACACACACGGGCCGCCCATGCAATCCGCTTTTGTGGCAACATTCTGCCACGCTCCTCTGAGCTGCTCTCGGAGCAATGTATTATGCCAGTACGGTAGTGCCCTCCAGTTCGCCTTCCTTTCCACCCCCTCATCCTCCTCTCCTCTTTCGCTTTCTCATACATGCGCTTCTGCATCTTTTCCTTCTGTCTTTGGTTTTAAAGGGAGCACTAGACTGCTGGCAACTCTGGGTGAGGTTAGAGTTTACTGCCTTCCCTCTCTCTCTCTTTTCCTTCCCTTATCCTTCAAAGCCGAACAACGCGCGGACAGACGCTGACCCCGGGATTTGTTGTCCGCGTCTGGCAGAGGTGATCCTGATCTCTCTCCACGCAGCCAGTCTCCAGTGCCTCGGCGACGGAATTGGAGAGGGCATCCATTCTGCGGCCAATCCTCTCGCCGAGCTGACAAGGCATTTCTCCCGTGGGACCAAACTTTGATGCGTTTCCAAGCCTGCTGCGCCCGTTCCTTTCTTGTGGCAGAAGCTCCGGCGGCGCTGCTGACTTGGTCGGGAAGCTCCAGAGTTGCGAACCCTTCGACTGCCTTTCACTCTCACTTTCTCCGTCTTTGCGGGAGTTCCTGCCGTCGCCTTCGAAGCGTAGGTCGCCACTCTCACTCACACTCGCTTCATATATGTTAGTGGGAACAAGCGCAAGGGCGAGAACTGAAAACGAAGAAAGAAAAGTAACGTCTTTAAAGTTTTAAGGGGTACAGACACATACTTTTCGGGTGCCCTTTTTTTTTCGTCTTAAAGATGTATACCGTCCTATTGTTCCCGAAAATGCGCTCAAAATGCCAGTGCGCAGTGTGGATATTTAATTCCGAACGAGTTTGTACCGGCAGTTTCAGCCTCGGTCGGCGCCGGCACTTGAGTGCACCATGACGTCACAGCCGATCGGCCAACCTGGACTACCACATTCCTGATGAAGTTGGCGTCGCCAGAAAGCACTCGTTGTTCCTGTGAGCAACCACTGGGTTCGGTGACGTCACGATAATTGGGGAGAGTGCACCCTGACGTCACTCGATTCGAGTGGAAATGCCGAGCGGCTGCTAGGACAACATTCGAAGTGATATTAAAATATGCTCCACTCAACGCCTGTGACTGTAACTCGTTACAAGGCATCCCCTTGCGCCAACGAAGCAAATCGTATCGTTTGTTTGCATTGGAAATTTCGTTCCTGAACCCCTTTAACCAGAGCCTACTGGCACGTGCAGGTAAAGCGGGGCAGCTAGACAGCCAGCTCGCAAACCTGTAGGGCGCTTTCGGAAGCCGAAGAGTCATTCTGAATGTGAATACATGTTTGAACGCGATTGATCGTGTGAGTGAGCGAATAGGTATAACAGAGTCACGCAAAGCCCGTTCGTAAGGAAATGCAGGACGCAAGAAAACTTGCTCGACATATCTACTTGCTGGGGGCCAGAGATGAAAAAAACGCGGCAGGTCGAATGCTCTTAGTCGAACCTGGTTATAACTAAATATTGGATATAACGAAGGAATGATGATTCCTATTGGAATCTCAGTCAGCACGGGCAATAAAGAAGCTACGGCCGTAACGTAGTAATCACCGGGCCCCTTCAACTTCGTCGTAACGAGGTTCAACTATAGTTCGACAGCCATCGCTTATAATAAGACAAATAGTTAAGGCATAGTTAGAGCCCCCGTCTTCACCGAAGTATAGGTTTCAAAGCTTAATACCCGGGACCACTGCGTGAAACTTCCTCTTCCTTCGTTTTATGCACTATGAAAAGAGACTTGTCTATGTATCGCCGTTAGACTATCGAGTCTGGGACTCCTGACTCCTCCTAAGCTCTGGACAACAGGTCACTGGCGGTGCCGAGAAGCTGACATTCATGAGAAACAGTTCGCGCTACACACTTTGGAGCTTAGGACCTTTACTTTCATTACTAAGCGTATCTTTTGTAGCCACTCGAGAGATTCGCAGGTGCAGTACTTCAAGAAAAGCATACGCGTCTCACTTTAGCCTCGATTACGTTAGATTCGCGAACTCAAGTGCCACCATTTTCTAAAGGGTGGAGCGATCGAGGATCCCATAGTGAATGAAAAATACAGTAAACCACAAAATCACGACTCAAATTCAGACGGAATAAAATAAGCGCTCCGAAAAAGAGCCTCTGGTGGAACGAAAACCTGGAGAGGCAGTGCATGGCGATTCTTGCCGAGGTCCCCTGCACGGTGGAACCACCTAAGAAGACTTGGGCTCATTGTCCCTTCCCGGAGAAAACTAATTTCGAGGCCCTCTCCCTTCTTTAAACCGATGGAAGGTGACGGGGGGGGGGGGGGGGGGAGTATTCGCGCGGAGTACTGCGACTGTTACCACTGGTTATACAATACCACTCTTCTATAAGCTGAAAAAATGGCTGAACTTCGCGCGATTACAGGCTTGACTGTCACGCTGCCTTCACCTCCATACAAGTACTTCAAGGAAGCGCGCTTTTGGGCGGCTAAATATATTGCATTTCGAGCCTGAGCTTTTGCCGCCTGGGGCTGCTTTTTCGCTGCAAAAAAAAAAAAGATTTATTTAATTTTCGTTAAAAAAATTACGACTGTAACAGGCAGTACAGTCAGAGTAATAATCTATGGTTAACCTCTGAATGCCACACAACGTATCGAATAGTTCAGTCAAACAGCATATCAAGCACGCGTCGTTGGGTGCCTATCGGAACAGCCTAAAATGATGCGAGTGTCAGCCGCTTGCGCTTAAACGCGACGAACTCGGCAACAAGCGTGAACGCAGAGTAAAAAAAAATAAACAAATGACACCAAATCCGAAATGTGCCGTTTTTCTCTTTTTGTTTACATGAAACCTCCATGACTGGCAAGGCTTCTGAGAAGTACCTACTTACGGCTGAAAGCCATGAACGCACACAATGAACCACCGCAACGCTATTTTCCGCAAACATCAAAACAAAGGTTTGAGCATTCTTTTGTTGTAAAATACGCTCGCCTGTTTTTTTTCAAATTCAAATCCCTCGCGCCACTCTAGGCGCAGGACGAGCTTTCGCTTTTCTGATTGCTATTGTTTCTATTTTTGCTCCTTTCGAGGCAAAGGGTGCATTAGGCTTCGCTCCGACGAAGCGACACGCACGCGCTATAACAAAGAAATAAGTGGAAGCCAGCTAAAAGGAGCCGGGTGCAGGTTCAGGCTGAAGGTTGCGCACGAAGAAGCCCTGCGAATTTCGCGAACGAGGCTAGAATCTGACCCGGCAGGGCCTGTAACAAAAAAGAGGAGCTTGTTTTCGCTGTCGGAAGGCGGCAGCAGCGGCTTCTGGGAGACAACGGAGCCGAGATGGATTTGACAGGAGGCATCGCGTTTCTCGAGAAAACATGAGACATGCGCGGTTGCGAAGAGGTGGGTTCTGTACGCAACGCCGTCTCTCTCGGCATTATCCCTCTCTTTCCTTTTCTTTCTTTCGTTCCTTGCCACGTCGTGTCTTGTGAAAATGGCGCCGGGTTTGTGGAAGAAGGCACGAAATTCAAGATCATCTTCACGAGTGGGAAATAAAAAAAGATAAGAAGAAATTCGTCACCGACCAGCCTTGGTGGGCTACCGCGGTTGACGAGGTGCCCAGTTCTACTAGTTCACCATTTTCTGCGCGTTTCGAACAGACTGGAGATTGGAGACCTGTGATTGGTTGACGCAAGTTCTAGCCTCTGCAGCGCTGCACCAGTTCTACTTGGAGTCGGTTCGTTGCTCGCTTTGCATTTCTTGTTTCTCCGTCTTAGCCCGCGACACCGACTCTTTCCAAGAGAGTGGCAGAAATAGTGTTAAAACAAAGGGGACGCGGAAGGGTTAAGTTAACAAGCGAGACGGCATTTTTTCACCTGATTCCGTGCACGTAATAGTATGAGATGCCGGCAGCATGTTCCGAAGGCAAGCATATTCTCGGCCTAGCGCCTAGAAACAATAATAAAAGTAGGCTACAAAAAACAAGGCAGTGTTGTGCAAGGACTTGAATTGTTCTTTTTTTTTTGCGGATTGCCGATGGGTTGCTCGCAATTTAACCGAGAATCGAACTGCGCACAACTCTTTACCGGATACCGCCTACAATGGCATTAGCTGCACGTCTATAGTTTTCATACACATACGCAGAAAAGGAAGGAACTCCTGCGCTTTATGTCGATACACGCGATGAACTGTTATGGCAAAGAATGTGGAATGTTTCATTATAGACTCATAGCATACATTAGGTAACCATGAAGAGCACCAACAACATGCTCGAGGGAACATACCAGGGCAAAAGAAAAAAAAAATATGAAGGAGACAGCTCGGCCTCAAGGGTATGACGCGACAGGGTTAATGAGCTAATGCCCATATATGCGGAATTGGTCATTCTCAACTTTGCATCCATAGGTCCCTAGGAGTCTTCGCACCACTCCTTGCGCAATGGTGCAGCGGTTAAGGGATGCGTCACTGCCCTGTGATGGCAGGTGCTGCCACTGGTGGGGCTTGTGCGAACCAAATTGCTCTTCCGGAACATCCTCTCGCGATCTATCATTAATTGAACTGCCACCTGCCACGGTGGTCAGTTTGCTCACAATCTGGTGGGCAGGTTGTCATGACGCCACGTGACCTAGACGGCCCTCCTAGGTTGCTTCTTCGGAGGGGAGGGGGGCACCCTACACCACTCTATTTTTCGCTCACAACGCCGACGACGACGCCGAATTTTCTGAACAACGGGTGCTACAACACGGTTGCGTTCACACAAACAGGCGACCATATGCTTGATTAGGCCACGCGATGTGGACAACAGATGGCTGATTGGCTGATGGTCCGTTGGGGTAACAGTAGAGATTACAAGGCATGAAAAGTGCAGCCGGAGTATCGATATAATATTAGAGTCTTCGAAGAAATAGTATAGCGCATTCTCAAGAGACACACAAATGAGAAGTCACTGGAGAAGTGCTTTTCCCATCTCGTTTTTCTGATTTCTGTCCGTCTTGCATATGCAGTATACTCGCTCTCGACGCTACGAATAGTCTAGCCCGTGTGAAATTTGTGTTGAACCATCGGTCTAATACTAAGAGATTTGCTCCGGCACTGGCTCTGAACATGAGCCATTAGAGTTCAACGGGAAAGTCATTTGTCCTGTAGTTGCCGTAGCTGGGCTAGTGATTATGATGACTTTGTCTCACTAAAGGCTGTCAGCTTTGTGGAAGCATAGCTGGCTTCAGCAAATACACAAATATGGAAAGCTGCTCGTGTGTAAGAACGCGTTTAAATGGCTCGACAACATAGGGCGAGACTGACAAGGCACAGCCTAGACCCGGACCATTATCAAGTATAAAGGTTAATCAAGATTCCGCCGCACTTAATAACGGCGTAAATTTCAGAACGCTGCCAAGTATTAGTGATACAGACAGCAATTAAGCCCTAATTGAGACTTTTTTTTTTCGGAGATGGTACCAAAATGATAATTTAGGTATCGTGCTGCCATCTGTCGGCAAATAAAGAAAAGGCTTTGGAGGATCCTTGCACTGCCCTTAAACCGGACACAAAGTGCCAGAAAACACGAAAAACTGGACTCGCCATGAGTCAGAAATGACAGACGGCTTATGACGAGCCTGGCTCGTCCAAGTCCGATAGGCCGTTAGTAGGGATACTTCACTCACGCCCCCAGTTAAACCTTGGGAGGCGAAAAATAAATTAAATAGAATAACCATCATGGCCCTGACCACATGCTAAAGGCGCTTGGCCAAGAGAACATGTTTCACACACACTGCAAGGCCTGCCAAGTTCGCCAAAGTAGACGGTGAATAAAAGGGCGTGCCGTTATTAAGTCCCCGCTATACCTGCGTCGCTCACGCTCGGAAATTCCTCCTCTGCCCCCATAGCCCCTGCCTTCTTTACTGCAATCGGTCTTCTCTGCATTTTTTCCCTTGCTGGAGAGTCGCTTACTGTTTCGCAGGAACGCTCATGGCCGAAAGTGCCGCCGGCAAGAAAACTCCCAGAAAGCGAATTTTCAATTGACACTCGGGCCATCGGTCTTGTGGAATCTCACTTACAGGCCCGGCCAGCAGCCCAGCACCTTTGCTTTTATTTCTGGTTTTGGTTCCCAAAGAATTTCCGCCGGTTTTTCTAGCGTGTCAGTGTATGTGCGCTCTCGCGTATGCCGACGCTTCCACCAGCTATCGTGAAATCTTTCCCTCTTTTTTTTCTCGTCTACCTTCCTTTTAACGCTGCAGGGAAAAGTTCTTAAAAGACAAGACATAAAGCAAAAATAGAGAAAAGAGGAACGCTCCCTGAAAAAAATTCAAAGCGAGTTTTTGCTGCTGTTGCTGCCGCACGGCCGCGGAACACACGCGAGGCGGACTTCCTCCTCCTTACCAAGGCGACGCCGTGCGCGACAAGACGCCATTTCTCTCTGCCCGGGAAAAGTTTGGTGGAAGCGCGACACGCAATTTAGTGGTCCACGCCCGAGGCAACATTTCTTGCAGCTTCACCACAGTCGGCGGTGTCGCCAGTAAAATAAAATAAGGAAATACAAAACAAAATCTGTGCGACATGGAACCGGCGTATATAAACGCATAGCGCAGCAGCTAACGTTCTCGCTACGTCGTCCTCGCGCCGTGCGAAAGCGCAAGGTGCTTTAGGTACACATTTAACCGCTTAGAGTGAACGGCAAAAAAGAGAAGGGAGAGAGAAGAAAAAAAGCACGAACGAATGAGGAGCAGAAAAAGAAAGAAAGGGGTGTAGACTTTCGAGCCCGATGTACTTCAGGAAAAAAAAGAAGAAAAGAAAAGAGGAATGTCGCCCCCGCGCTGAGCGCTGCAGATTCCCCACCGTCGCTCTAAATTGGAAAGCCGTTCAGTCTCTCGGACACTGCGCAGCGCGGGCTCACGTCTCGGAGGACGAAGACGAGTTTTTCTTCGCGCTTTTTGGCCGCGGGTCACGTGATGAACGGCGCGGGGGCTCGCCCGAGGGGGTGGCGCCCGTCGAAAGCCTTATTGCGAATCCGCTGTTGGCGCACCGGGCGCCGTATAGCGCGGGGCACGGAAGAAGAGAGGGAGGAGGAGAAATCGCATTCGCTAAAATCTTCCCTGCCCCGTTCGCTGCTGCTGCAGAGGCCGTCGCGAATGTCGTCTTTAAACCGTGAGTTCGGGTTTGACCTAAGCTTTCACCGATGAACCAGTGTGTGTGCTATTTGCGACGCTGGTTTGATGCGACTCAGATTCGATGCGACGCAGATTCGACGCGACGCAAGTTCAGTGCTACACGGGTAGGACCAATGTTTCGGGCTCTTTCGATGTCGAGGCTTAGCATCGGGGCGTGAAATTAATCCGGGAATGTCCTACGTGGCTGGTTACAAACCGGGGACGTAAATATTAGTTAAACACGAGCCGGCTATGTTTTCACCTTAGGAAAAAAAAAGGCGTAATGCTGTATTGTAGAGGAAGAAACGCCCTTGTATGCACGCACGCACACTCACACACCACGTACGCACATCTTTGTATATTTATTGCGTAGGCCACTAACCTCAGCACGAAAGGCCACCCTTACTAGGGTTGTGCTCTTGCACGACAAGCAATGACCACTGCATATCACAGCTGTCAGCGCACACGGTTACGCGAACAGTCAGTGCACTCGAGGTAGCCTGGTCGGTCCCCGAGCTTATGTGATTGTGAAAGTAAGTCATATAAAGGTAATGAGTACCAGGAATGTTCAGAATAAAAAAAAAGTTACGGCGCACGGAAGTGGAACGGCGCGTAGCGCTGATTATCCTACGCAGAAAAATGCGTAACAGTTCTCCGCCGAATTTAACTGCACACGAAAAAAAAAAATTGGCCGTGTTTTAGCTCTGGTTAAATCTGGAGTGACGCGATAGCTACAGCTGGCCGAGTGGAACTCGCTCAGTCGAATTGCAAAGTCAGTCTTTCGCCGCTCCGTTTCGCTGGGCATTCTTTCTTCATCTTCGTCCCTGGACGTGATCCACCCCCCCCCCCTCCCCCCAATCGGTTTCACCGCGCCACCGGCACTGCTCCGCACCACGTGATCAAACACGTGACCACGTGGCGGCGCCGCCACGCTGAAGGCTCGAAATGCTCGAAATGCAGCGACTGCTTCAAAACTTACACTTTTCATAAAAGCATATTAATACTTTGTCGCAACGTTTAAGGCTTCAAGCTATATGGAACACGCTGCACTATAAAGTTTTGTGATGTTTAGAAAATCAATCTACAGTTTCAATCATACGCCCGTCAGGTTTAACTGCATGTATAAACTACCCACCCTCCAATGTCGAAATCAGCGCGCTTACGACGCAGATGTATTTAGGCAATAATTTCTTATAAATCGACAGCCAACAAGCGAGACATCTTGTCGGACCGGAACTTGCACAGAAAACACGTGGAAGCTTAGTACTGCGGAGATGTAACAAAGAAACGACAACTCATCCAAAATGAAAGAAGATCCAGATGCTACGAGAAAGCCTCTAATGCAACTAAAGTCAGTAGAAACCGAGAACGAAACACCGCGCACTGAAGCCATGAAACCGCCGAGAAGCTTCAAATACAGGGTTTCAAATTTTCCTGCCCGGAGAGCTAATGTCTCACTTACAGGGCTGCCTTGCTTCCCCTTCCTGCTCACGGTGACCGATTCTCTGACGGTCGGTTTACCTTGCAGAATGGACATCGCGTTCGACGACGATTCGGACGCGAAGGGCGGAAGTAAAGTTCGCGAAAAAGAAACGGCTCGGCATTTCTTTCTCTGCTCCTTCGCTGCGCCAGTGCTCGAAAGCGTGCTACACAATTCGTTCACATAGAATCGATTCCTGCGCAATGCGCCGCGAAGATATCTCGTCAGCCATTCCCTGCTCAGCCGGGCTCGAGGAAAACCTCTGGCAAACTTTTCGTTTGTTTTCATTTGTATTTTCTTTTCCTCGTTGGCGCTGTTCTTTGGTGAAATGATACAACGCTTACGAGCAATCAAATTCATGCGCTTGAGAATGCGACATTCTCGGAAGCACTGAAGGCAAGCTCCGATGATACGAGCAAACGAAGTAGTGTAAACAAAAGTTATGCAGTGTACAGTCGTGGGCAATGTGAGAGAGAACAAGGTTTTAATGCGCAAGCATTTCTAGGCTATGTCGACGGGGGTCGTGTCACCAAAACGTGTCCGCAGCGATTGTGACGTTCGCGGAAGAAATAGCATCAAACGAATGGTTGTGATCGATAGAGGACAATTTGAGGCTTATGAGCAAAAAATTTGATGTCAATAGGTTATCAGTTAATTAATTAGAGCCAATTGTATCAAAACACGTAGAAATAGCGCGGATGTCGATACAGTGAGTGGACGGGAAAACAGCCGTGCACGGCAAAATAGTCGAAAAATAGGCGAAGAAGTGAAAATAAAGTTTGAAACGGATTGAAATGTGTTTGATGCGTGATAATTAATCAAAAAAAGTTTGATATACATATAATAATTAGTTAATTAATTAGCAGCAAACATCAATGGACTAAGAAAGGGGCAAAGAGAGGCGGCTAGCGCCGAGGAGGCGCCAATGCTTTCGCACTCCTCCAATGCGGGTAGCCGCAGTGATCTCTAATGTTTCTTGCCCCAAATTGCGAATTTTCTGGTTATTTATTTATTAAATCTGAGAATGACTTTTTGATGATATACGACAAGAAGAAAACTAGTGAGAAAGCAGAAAGAACTGTGCTTGTTCACATATAATTATGAAGTAATTAATAATTGAATGCTCGGACTTCGTTCCCTTTCTTATTGTTCACCACTGTATACTACGCGATAAGGGTGGCCCGGTTTTAACCTCTCTTGCTTTCACAGTAACTTTAACCCTTTAATGCCAAAATTATGAAAGAATCGAAGAGAACAAAAAAAAAATCTCATTACCTCTACATTATGCTAGCGGATGTGCTGACATTTAAAAGTGAGCATAAAAAAATGCTTGCCAAAGGCCCCTGTATATGGTAAGAGCATCACTTGCAAAGCGGCTATGTTGGGTCCTCGGGCATATTGTCACTGCCGTCTTCGGATCCCCACGCATCCCACATTTCATCGTCTTTTTTTTTTTTTTGTCGTGGGGAAATATTGTATGTCCACAGAAGCAACATACATTGCCCAAAGACGATCGACACAAGGGTACCTCGAAGAACGAAAAAATAAAAAAAAACAATGCAAGTAGAAACGGCAATGCATTCATGCAGTGTGAATGGAATAGAAAAACAACTCCGTTGGCGCTCAGTCTTAAAGCGGTCTACAGCGATTGATAGAGAGATAAATAATGGAAGTCAGTGCAAATAATGCTCGCCATCGTTAACCCATCATACCACAATCTTAACGTACAGGCCATTTTTTTTTTTGTCTTACTGTCGCTTTTGGCTGAGTACCTTTGTGAGAGGAAATACAAGAGAAGCGAATAGCCGCTTTATCTAGTCATATGACAGAAGGGCCACACAGGGACAAAAGACGACGGTGCAGCCAAAGTGTAAACCATAACGCCGGCAAACGCAGCCAGATGCCCGATAAATGAAGCTCGCCGGGCCAACAGGTATATCAAAAACCGGGATCTCGCTTCAAAAGGACCGCGTCGAATTGAGAGGGCGCACGACAAAAGCGGCTGATAGATGGCACGCTGATCGCAGGAGACGCCTAGTTACGACGCTGCTGCTCCCACCCCTCCTCCTCTCTTTCACTTGTATCAAGATGGACATGGTGCGCATTACCAAAGGCATCAGTCCCCGCAAGTCGCCGACAGAAGCGGCCACCGAGTAGGGCCATGGCGCGCGGGGGCCGTGCGCGTTCCCTCATAAAGGGTTTCTGCGCCGGGCCTCCACCGCGGCTACGAATTCGCCTCGCCGCCCAACAAAGGCCTCGGCCACACAATGAGCCGCAAGGATGGGGCCAGCAAGGGAGAGAGCCAAGACGAAGGGCGTCTTCTCCCAATGCAGTCGCGGAAGGCGCACGTCCAGACCACGACGTGACAACGACCGAAGCCTCGGCGGGACGCTTTCTGAAAGAGAGAGAGAAAGGGGGCGGGGGGTGGTCAGTTGAGTGGGTAAGAGAATGGCATCAGGGGGCGGGGGGGGGGGGGGGGGAGGAGATTCGCCGCGGTGTCCAGCGCGCGCATGCGCCGGCCACTGGTCAACTCGGGCATGCATCTTCATCAGTCACGTCGCGGAATAATATCCTAACGCTTTCGGCCCCGCTTTCTTTCTGCTTCCAGTGGCGGCGGCCATAATGGGCCCGGAGACCATCCGTCACGCGACCAAAGGGGGCTCTTCCTCCGACCAACGGCCCCGACCGGGCTCTGTTGTGTCACCGCGGCGAGGTCCTGTTCTCGGTGAACCGCAGGCACGCGGCGCTTTGCTTATGCGCCTCCGGACGCGCTGCGGCGAGGGTGAATGAGTGGGCCTCTCTCCCTCTCTCTCTCTCTCCTCCGTACTCCGCGGAGGAGGGGCATACCTCCTTCCAAAGACCGTGGCTTCCGTTTCCATAATCGATTGCTGGGTT
Source organism: Amblyomma americanum (assembly GCF_052857255.1). Taxonomy (NCBI): domain Eukaryota; kingdom Metazoa; phylum Arthropoda; class Arachnida; order Ixodida; family Ixodidae; genus Amblyomma; species Amblyomma americanum. The sequence goes on along the minus strand of NC_135500.1, from coordinate 187,015,804 downwards.
TCATTCTTCGGCTATTATTTCTTGCTTCTCTTCTGTGCGTTACACCTCAAACTGGTCGACGCCACGCCTCGACTGAGTACAGCTTCGAGGGAAAAGACAAAGCTTTGCCCTAAGCCCATCCATTGTCCGAACCCGTTTACCCTTTTCCTGCAAAAGGCGTCCTCCAGCGTTCAAATGAGCGAAAGACGAGACAAAACGATTAAATTAGGTTACGAGAAAGATCGGAGAGACACCTCTTGAAAGCTATCTGGTCAACTCCCGGGTTTTTAAACCTTTTCAAGGCGCGCTGTGGTCTCGCTGGAGCACTGGACATTCTCGTCTACACTATTTAGGCACCGAAAGCACACTTGCGTTGCTCCGATTTTGTAAGAGCCTCGATGCAGGCACCCGAAATTATTAGAGCAAAAGCACTCATACGCTCACCAACACCGACCAAGAATCTTGTACCGTACGTACGTACGTATGATCTTTTCCCAGCAACCCCAGCTTACCCGAGTTACTCGGGTACGCTCGGGTAGCAACTCGGGTAAGGTCGGAGGAGCATCGCGCCCGCTGTGCGAGAGGTTGCTCGAGAAGAGCATCATGGGTCGCACATGCCCTACTGGTGGCTGTGACAGGAACAGCCACCTGCCAGTGAGGTGGCGCATCCCTTAACCGCTGCGCCACTGCGCTGGTAGAGGTATGAGGACTCGGCGCCATCTACGAACGTTAAATAGAGGATGAACATTTTGCATATATAGGCATTAACCCACTATGCGCGCGATGCACCATGCTTGTTTTTTGTTATTTTTACTCGTAAATAGTCGCTGGTGTGTTTTGTATTTTATGTTGTTCTTTTACCTCGCACTGTTTCCCTTGTGACCCACTCCTGTATGAGCCTGTATAGGCTCACAGCTATCTATAAATAAATAAACGTCCAACGTGTACAGGCGGGCCTTAAGTGCACCCTCCAATTGAAGAATGAACACCGGCTTTCGCATGCCTAGTCGTTTTAACTACGTTAAACCCCTACCAATCTCATTTATAACTCTTGGATGTTAATTGGAATTATTTTCTCACGCGCTCTTGCATTCACCAGAATATAACTGCTTTACAGCCTCAAAAGACACCGAATACAAAATTTCCGAGGACGCATTACGGTTCCGGTACCTCCCCGCTACTTCGGAAAACTTCTCGGCAACTCGGAAACACTGGTTGTATTACTTTTATTTCAGAGCGTAAATCACTGAACGAGGCGTTACGTTCCATACAACACCTATTGTATGAAGCCGTCGGTTGTGATTTCCAGTCACACACTGCAAGGTAGCCTACGAGCATAAAAACAAGTCAACTTTTTGCCTCAGCTGTACCAGAAATGACAACACATCAATGGCACCAGCAGCATAAGCCGCGTTTACATGAATGCGAAAGATTGCGTAAAGAATCGATTTTTCGAGAGAAGGAGCAAGTTTTGAGGAGGAATGGAATGATTCGTCCTCTACTCTCCTCCTCGACGTTTTTGCACTTTCCCGCTAAAAGCGTACTGGAGTCAATTGCTGTCGCATTCATGTAAACGTGGCTATAGTACCAATCCTGCTTGAATCGGGTGTGCGATGCTCACATCCCAAACCTTAATTCCTGCAAGACGTGCGTGAGCCCGTGCGTCTCAGAAGGAAACAGAACCTCGCCATGTTTGAATAAAACAGAGTTTTTGTGTCCGCATGCTAAGTGGATTAGCGGAGAGTCTCACTGAATATTTCAACGAGCAGAATGCCTACTAGCCAGGACTAAGTATCGCTATCAGGAAGGGACATCGAGTTCCTCCTAGCAGACTTGATTACTTCCAGTTTTATTACAGCGGTGCATGGGACTCCAAGTGCGTATATTCATTCCCTTAAAAAAAATCATATACAGTCGCTGTGCGTGAACTCTCGTCCGCTCATTTCTATACTGCCCGTCTTCGTCGTGCTACCGTCCTGCCACACGTAAAAAAAAATAAAAAAATAATAAAAAGAACCCGAATGTACTCTGCTCTCGTTTCAAACGAGAAGTAACGAGAAATCACCTCCAGCGAATCAGCAAACACCACTCCGCTCGCGGCAGGAAAGGACAGCGCTGTGTTTATTAGGCGATTTGATAGCGACTGGCTATGACGAGCGACTGTGTACTCAATATTTGATAGCGGGTGGCTCTGTAAATAAGGGCTACCTCACGAGACCCGCGCCGTAGCCTACGACGAAACAAGCGTTGCGCACTCAATGCCAGCAGTGCGGGGCAGGCAGGCACTGAGACGCCATAAACGATTTTTTTTTTTATTCCAGGAAAGCTTAGACCGATGCGCAAACTCTCTTGCGCGCTCTCTAATGGCTGTGGGTTCGCGCTGCCTCGGCCACATTTCATCGCAACCAAAGCGTATCAGCAAATGCGTACAGTGTGTCGCGGATAACGGCATATTTCGAGCACATTTCTTCCTTCCTCATACAGGGCGAGTATAAAGACGCTGTGTTTGTCGACCTCGTGTACACACGAGCTCCACCCACATTTACTTAAGCGGCCCAATTTAAAGAGAAGCAAACCTGCGCGCGCGGCTGTGTTGACTACGCTGCTTCCACTGCGAAGTGAGAGGCCCTGCTTTTAAACTTGTTTGCCGAAGAGCCGTTCGTAATTAAGTGAGCGGAAGCGAAGTTTCCTTGATGCGTGAGCTGTTTATATTAGTTTATACGGGAAGAAACCCCCCAAGAAGCACACAATGGCTAAGCCTAACTCTGGGACGGTCCTCCTTGTAATAAAGCGAAGAAAATTGTGGACCGCTTTATTCGGAGCCTAAAATCGATCCTCCGACTTTAAGCGTCCAAGAGCAGCGCCTTGCGACCAAATAATTTTTTTTTCGTATTTTCCTACCTTATCTACCTTTGCAGTTGGCACACATCAGAAAAACACACAAAACACTCGGCTTAGAGTTCAAATTCGAGAAAGGGGAATATCAGCTTGTAATCTCATATTGCGCATTGAAAGTTGGAGCAGAACACAAACCGTCCAGTAGCACGCGAATATCATCGCCACATCCATACAATGTGATCAATTCACGTAATTTACGGAATTTAATTAGCAAATGTCCGCCAATTACGGGAACTGGAGGACAGACGCGTAACGCACGAATACGCGAGAAGAATGGACGAGACACGCGGCAACTGACAAGCGATATTTTATTTGAAGTAGCGTTACTCAAGGGAAACAATCGCACACGCTAGCCGCATCTGGAAAAGCAATTAGATAGGGGTGTGCGAATATTGAAATTTTCGAGTGCAAATAGAATAAGAAGCAAAATATGCCTTCGAATATCGAATATCTGTTTACTATGAATTATAAATAAGATATTCGCGCGCGCGCGCGCGTGTGTGCGCAGTGCGTGCGTGCGTGCGTGCGTGCGTGTGTGTGTGTGTGTGTGTGTGTGTGTGTGTGTGTGTGTGCGTGCGTGTGTGTGTGTGTGTGTGTGTGTGTGTGTGTGTGTGTGTGTGTGTGTGTGTGTGTGTGTGTGTGTGTGTGTGTGTGTGTGTGTGTGTGTGTGTGTGTGTGTGTGTGTGTGTGTGTGTGTGTGTGTGTGTGTGTGTGTGTGTGTGTGTGTGTGTGTGTGTGTGTGTGTGTGTGTGTGTGTGTGTGTGTGTGTGTGTGTGTGTGTGTGTGTGTGTGTGTGTGTGTGTGTGTGTGTGTGTGTGTGTGTGTGTGTGTGTGTGTGTGTGTGTGTGTGTGTGTGTGTGTGTGTGTGTGTGTGTGTGTGTGTGTGTGTGTGTGTGTGTGTGTGTTGTGTGTGTGTGTGTGTGTGTGTGTGTGTGTGTGTGTGTGTGTGTGTGTGTGTGTGTGTGTGTGTGTGTGTGTGTGTGTGTGTGTGTGTGTGTGTGTGTGTGTGTGTGTGTGTGTGTGTGTGTGTGTGTGTGTGTGTGTGTGTGTGTGTGTGTGTGTGTGTGTGTGTGTGTGTGTTGTGTGTGTGTGTGTGTGTGTGTGTGTGTGTGTGTGTGTGTGTGTGTGTGTGTGTGTGTGTGTGTGTGTGTGTGTGTGTGTGTGTGTGTGTGTGTGTGTGTGTGTGTGTGTGTGTGTGTGTGTGTGTGTGTGTGTGTGTGTGTGTGTGTGTGTGTGTGTGTGTGTGTGTGTGTGTGTGTGTGTGTGTGTGTGTGTGTGTGTGTGTGTGTGTGTGTGTGTGTGTGTGTGTGTGTGTGTGTGTGTGTGTGTGTGTGTGTGTGTGTGTGTGTGTAAATACAGTTCTCTATATTTTTTCAATATACTGTATGATTTTTGAAATCGAAATTAAGTAAAACTAGACTGATTTTGCACTACATGTACGAAACCATGGTGTGCACAAAATGTACACTACTTGATTAGACAGCATTACAGTATGCAACCAGTAATGTAGTGGTGCAAGATGAGTGGCGAAATAAAATATGATTGCACTCTAAATGCACATGATAAGTTGCGAGACCTCAATAGGTTTTCGCTGCACGATATGACGCCGCATTGTGGATAACTCTAATATACCGTAACCTCCACTTATTATTTGGTGCTTAAAATGTACGTAGTTAAACGTGCGCACATTCGCACTATTCGCTGCTAAGGAAGTCCGGAACGAAGACCCCTCAGAAATTGAAAAAATAATAATAATAAACGGGAACGACGGAATACGGGGAGCTTCGACAAGGAAAAGGCGAAGCCTCGTGCAGCGAAGGAGAAATGAATCCAGGGGCCGCCGCCAGAGGCGCGATATACTACCCCACTTCAGTGGCATTGGAATGGGACCAATCAGTTGAAAGGCACTTCCTGGCTCTTCGGCTGCTGTAGCCTGATCAGAGAGCCGGCGCAGGCCGCTGTATTGTTATTGTAATCGCAGAATGAAAGGGAGCCGCCGCGGAAAGAAGCACGAGGGGTGCGGGGGCGAAGCACATAAAGGAAAAGAAGAGCGAAAGAAAGAAAGGCTCTTATATTGCCTCTGGTTTCATCACGCAGAGGAGGAAGCGGCGAGCTCACCTCAGGACCTGAAAGGAGACGAGGTATTGAATGAGTCGAGTCAGTCGAGCGCGAAACGAGAGAAGGGTTAACAAATATGAAAGAAAAAGGAGATGTAGGGAAAAGGCAGATCAAAAAAGGGAAGAAACGAAATGTGGAGGAGAGGTGGAGAAGGTTCGAACGTGCAAAGGATGAGAAGGAGACAAGGGCATTGTGCGTCCCCGCTTTCATCGCCCAGTCGTCAGAGTTTGGCGGGAGAGAAGAAAAAAAAACGGAATAAAGCGATGTAGCTGTGCAGCCTTGTCAAAAAGATGGCGAAGGAAAAACAGGGGGGAGAAGAAAGACGTGAAGGTGGGGGAAGGAAGAGGACAAAGAAGCCGCGGAAAGGGAAGCTAATTATGACCTAATTACGAGCTTGTGTGAGATTCTCATTTATTGCTCTGGCCATAAAGAGGGCTCTCTTATTAAGCTCGTCTCCCCCTGTCTCCATACGCCATACTGTGTCCCGGAGAGCTTTCGGCACGGAGGAAAAAAAAAAGGCAGGAAGGGATAGCAAGATGAGGGATCACAGGCACAAAGGCAAAACAATAAAGAGGCCATGACGACGGAAGAGGCGGGGACAGCGACCGACTTGCGGATCAATACGTGAAGCGCAGGACGGAAGAAGAAAGGGGGGTGGAGGGAAGGGAAGGAGGTGGACCGGTTCCTTCACTGCGTCGCTTATCAACTGCACCTTCCTGTCACGGCCTTCACTACAGAATCCGGACTTGAACTGCGCACGTGGGAGCAGCAGTGGCCGATGCTCGCGCGCTGTGAAATGACAACGAATGCTGGTTCGCGGTGAATTAGACGACGTCTGCGACTAGCCTCTGCCCAAACTAAACTATTAGCGTGCAACACTTTGGTTAGATCTGTCTTAGAATATATTAACGTCGTTTGGTTCCCTCATACTAATCAAAATATTACCAAACTCGAAGCGGTTCAAAGAAAAGCTGTCAGATTTATATTTAACAAATACCAAACAACTGACTGACCAACAGAAGTAATGAAACGTCAGGGGATACAAACACTCCAAATACGTAGTAAACTCGCGCGACACAAGATGATGTATCAACTAATTCACCAGCAATTAAAACTTGACGTTGCTAAATATATTTCCTTTTCTAAAGCAAGATCGACGCGGCACAAACATTCTAATACACTTAACGAGTACCATTTTCATACCGACTGCTTCAAATGCTGATTTTTTCCGTTTTCCACTCGTGAATGGAACAGTTTAAAACCCTTCAATAACTCGCAGTTCATCGTTAGGAAAGCTCAGCGCTGCTATCGAGAGCTCGGTACTTAATTAGCAAATATTTTTGTGCGTTTGTTTTCTGTGTTGCTAATATTGCTTCCTATTCTGTGTGCCTTTTTAATGTCAACTTTGTTCAGGTATACACAGACTACCAGTATTGTTTTCGGAACTATTGCGATGCGACTTCTGTCATGACGCCTATTGTGAGATTAATTTGCCTTGTTTCGATATGGTTATGATACAGTTCGTTGTATTGTTATTCTGCGTTGTTGTATTTTTGGTTGTATTTCCATAGTTAATTCCAGTGCCTTTGCTTTACCCTTACTATTCGTTGTCTATTTTACGATCTTCACCAAAATGATGTATTTTTTGAACTGTTATTACTAACCCCTATTTTGCCCTCTTGCAACAATCCCAAATGGGATTAGCAGTATGTATAAATAAATAAATAAATTGCCCTCACCTGCGCATGCATGAGGCCAAATACGTAGGAGGGGAGAGGCCCAAGTACAAACCAGACGGTATACAATTTTTAGTGTGGAAGTACTACTTAACGTGGTTAGAGCCAAAAATCTTGTGTGAAGCCTCGGAACAACTCGGGTTAGTCCGGAGGAGCGTGGCGCCAGCTGTAGCAAATGGCAGGAAGCTCGGATATGTTCGGAAAAGCGTGGCGCCAGCTGTAGCCAATCAGAGGGTGACCTTGAGCGTGACCTTGTCACACTCAAGGTCCCTCGATTTAGCACGTCAACTCGGTTTAACTGCGTTGAAATCCTACCACTTCTTTTCTGATTGCGAAAGCCGAATTCCTGACACAGAATTAAGTCAACCTTGAAACTTAAATAAACAAACAACATGAACAACAAACTAAATTGCTTTGAATGCTTCTAAGCCGTCGCATGGGAAAACCTAGAAACATATTGCTGTCTGGAAAAAAAAAACGATGGGTTAATTAGTACCGTGAGGTGGACTATTATTGAATAGCGGTGTTTTTTATGCAACGAAAGACATGTTTTTAAACGACAACTTAGAGAGAACGAAATTACAAGCAACGCGCTCATAAGTAAATGACCTATTTGTCTTTTTTTACCGCTTTCAGTTTGATGTGCATTCATAACAGCTCAGAGAAAGTTAACGCAAGGCCGCCTGCACAAACAGCCTAATTGTTACTCGCGGACTACATCGCGCCTCAGATTGGTTCCGCTCTGCTCTGGAATGCACAACCAGATAACCTGAACACTGATAAACGGGTACGCTCGTATAGCGAATTACCAGCCGTACGCAAGAACAATTATGCTTCAGCGAGAAGTTATTAAATTACATTAAGTGCTGTGGAAACCTGCTTCCCCCCTCCATTTCGACGCGACCCATCTTCACCGTCGGCTGTCAGGACAGCCCCGGCTGGGCGAGGAGGGAAGTCTCCCTCATGGGGGAAAGAGAACGGCGACGGGAGCGCCACCTCGTATTTTACGCGGAATTCTGCGGGAACGGACAGAGGCTCTTCGGGATCCGGCCAGCGTCACGAGCGGTTGGAGCCGCACGCTCTCGTCACCTTCCGCGGCAGGCGCACGGGGATCCGTTGTGCCTTGCCGCTGGACTTGTGGTTCCAGGCAGCGAAGCGAGCGCAGCAAACGCGCGCTCTGGTCGTCTTCCCTAGCAAATGCTAGGGAATGGCTTTGCCCCAAGAATGCGGTGCGCACGGGAAAACCCGGCCGCCATTATCGGCGCATACAAACGTTTGCCGCCGATACCTCCGAAGTCGCCCCCTGCCCCAGCCGGTAAGTCGGAAGTCCTTCTTGCGTACCCTTCTACTTCCGAGGAATGCCTCGTTGATGTTTTGTAGCTAGCTGGCCCGCTCTGTGTATTAATTGCAAGTGTAATAAATAGCATATGAGTGTTAACGCTGTGTTCGTCCCTTCCTTTTCTCCCTCGAGCACGAATCCCTCCACGGTTAGCGGGCGGGAACGCTGCATCTGCGGAGTGGGAGTGCGGGGGGGAGGCTGGTCCCCCAATATTTCCACAGTGCCCAGAATTTCTCAAAGAAAGAAACCTGTAAAGCCGCTGAAGCTACGCTTCACTTAATTCATGTTGTCTGGTGAAGACCAGCTAGCCCCCGAGGGGCCCGTTTCAGCACTGACGGTTTGTGTCCTAAGTAAGCGCTAACCACTGAAGGGATAGTTACCCGCTTTTCAGTAACGCCTTCTGTGAAAAATAAGCAGAGTAGCAAGTGACGGCCGTTTATCACATCGTCCACTGCGATGTCATAAATGATTATTTACGTGAATACACAGTGTAAAGCAGCTGCTTTGGCTGAACTGAAGAAATCAAAGCGGTGTGTGTGTGTGTGTGTGTGTGTGTGTGTGTGTGTGTGTGTGTGTGTGTGTGTGTGTGGTGTGTGTGTGTGTGTGTGTGTGTGTGTGTGTGTGTGTGTGTGTGTGTGCGTGTGTGTGTGTGTGTGTTTGTGTGTGTGCGTGTGCGTGCGTATGTGTGTGTGTGTGTGTGAGAGAGAGAGAGAGACATTGGTCAATAATAACAAACAGAAAAAGAAGTTACCGGGTTCATGTTACAACTATTCTACAAACATAAAAACATTAACATAAACGTCAACATAGAAGACACAGCGGCTCATGAACAACCTGGGGGGGGGGGGGGGGGGGGGGGGGGGGGGAGGGACATACACGCACTCAAAATGTGGAATAAAAAAATCAATACTCGAAATGAGCTGTTAATAACTGCCTCAATTTATTTTGTTCTCTTTCAGTGACAATGGGATCGGATCGGGTAGTTCATTCCATTATGCAATGGTGCCGGGTAGGAAATATTTATTGAACGAGTTTGTGGAGCCCTGTATGCGTTGTAAACTTAAAAGAGTTTAAACGTCGGCGTGAAGTGCGAAGTGGCGGTTGGAGGACAGAATTTCTTAGCTGTCGTACTTGTTGAACCACCTTGCTGCACGAAGCGCAAAGGATATACTTTTCCTGATAGAAAAACCGGAAAAGCTGTACAAGATCACGCTGGGCGAATTATTCGTGCTCCGTGTCTTCGCACCCAGGTCCGACTCAGGATCGGGAAGCACGACACAACGCGCGCGTTAGCGACTCAAGACGGAGCAAGGGACAAAACAGGAGAAAGACGATGGCAGCGCCCACCAAAATGGCGACCTAGCCCACCGAACTGGTTTTCGGCGTTCTTTCCTGAGCATTCTCGCGGTACTTTACGAATCGAAGTAAGCTCAGAACTTGACCAAACACAAACTGCTTGAACAGGAGAGAGATTAAAACCAAGGTATACCGGGAACTAACTGATCTGGGAGCTAATGCTAATTGTCGGGACCTAACTAAACCTTCGCCGCGAGCAGCTTTGACATGGAGATCACAGTGGATTCAGGTAAGCGCCCAGGTATAATATTGAATGTCACTGAACATGAAAATCAACTGCGAGTCCGACTAGACGCGAAACATTAATGAATCCGAGCGAGTTTAAAGTCTTTGTACTCAGTCCAACGTTTGCCCAGAGTACTAATGCTGCTTATTACTGAACGCGTGCCTATTGACCCCCCGCCCAGACACTTAACTAACGGCGAGCTGCACTAAAACACGGAAAACGTTTGCTCGCTAGTATTGACGAGTCACGAGCGAGCATAGAATAAAAGCTACAAATTCGAGCGGACGCTCGATTAATAAGACTTTAGACAGCAAGCTCCGTCCGAGTGCTTTCAATCTTACTCCCAGTTTTTCCCGAAGGCAGCGATCAGCGGAAGATTCAATCCGCTTCAGCAGGGAGCGCTCGCGCTTGTATGAGCAGGACGCGAACCTAATTGGAATTTCGATCTCCGAGTTGTTCTATCGTCGGCGCTGGGGTGTCCAGCGCCGCTATTCGACCAAGCACTACGCCATGACGGCCACTCGTCAAAGAAAGTGTTCGCCCCCCTCCCCTTCCGCACTTGGCCTCAAGCGATCGACCCGCCGCCGTCGTGCCAGATGCGGACGTCATCTCTCGGACGCGGCTGGCACTGTCATCAAGAAACCTCGGCCCAAATCGCTTCCCTCGCGAGTGGTGCGCGCTCAGCTCGAAGGAATAGGCGGACTGTGGGAAACGGGGAAAGGGTGAGAGGTTGGGGGGGGGGGGGGGAGACGTCGCAGAGAGGGGTCGCGGCCCACTGCTATACCCGGCGCTGCAATCACCCGTTTTGCGGCGCCACCAAGGAACGGCCAACTCGAGAGAGCAAGGCTCGCGCGACAGATTTTGATCCAACGTCTCATAGTTTCCTGTAGAGGCGCGCGAATGGACCGAAGGGCGCAACGAGGGGTTCCGGAATCTGATATTGAAACTTCGCACTTCGAGGCGTGCATTTTTAGGAACAGCAGGAAGAGCGGGGTGGAGAGGATGTGTTCGGCGCAGATCTGTTGACAGCTGCTCTGGGATGTAAATTAGGGAAACTTATGAGACGTGACAGGGCGACCTTCTGATACTAAGTAAACCCGATCCGCTCAGCAGTAGTACCTTTATGAAATGAATCCCTTTTGCTAGACTGACATTTCCGGGAAGATAAGAAGACGCCGGGTTTATCGGCCAGCGGCAGCAAGAATTACGTTCGCGAGATAATAACACACGGCTAACGACGACGCAGAAGCTTGGCTTGTACGCGCACTTAATTATAGAAGGGTTCGGCTGGAGCCAGCAGGTGCGCTTTACGTGCAAGAAACTTGCGGTAACCAATTGTCAAGCAATTGAACTGCGCCGAAATTGAAATGTTCGGTGAGTGACAGTGAAAGTGCGGGGAGGTCGTATCTCCGAAAGCTAACCGAATGCCTGAATCATGAAAAGGAAGAACACTTCTTTGCTAGCATCTTCGTTTGGGACATCAAAATCGTTAAACACTTTTTTTTTTTTAAGACACTCGCAACTGCTGCGTTTTGTGGAATAAGCGCATGGTAGCACGCGTAGACCTCAGCGGAGCCTCACCCTTAGTTCCCCAATACCCCACGAGATGGCACCAGCGCACTGCAAACTTCGATTATTCGTTCTGGCTGTAGTTGTTCTCCGGTTATCCTGATGCACGCTACTTTTCCTCTGTGGCAACGCCCACACCACGACTACAGTGAACTAGAATATTGGGTACTGTGCTCCGTCTGCGGCGGCTCACTGGGGGCGAATGTCGACAGGCTTCTGTTTCACGGCGCCGACACGAGGTGGCGCCACAGTAGACCTCACGGTAGGATTTGCAGTCGCTGTCGTTGCGCCGCGTGTGATCTTGCGGCATCGTTGTTGAAAATTAAATTAAATTGGTTTTTAGGGGAAAGGAAATGCCGCAGTATCTGTCTCATATATCGGCGGACACCTTAACCGCGCCTTAAGGGAAGGGATAAAGGAGGAAGTGAAAGAAGAAAGCAAGAAAGAGGTGCCGTAGTGGGGAGGGTTCCAGAATAATTGCGACCGCCCTGGGATCTTTAACGTGCACTGACATATCGCACAGCACACGGACGCCTTTTGCGTTTCGCCTCCATCGAAACGCGGCCGCCGCGGTCGGGTTCGAACCCGGGTACTCCGGATCAGGAGCCGAGCGCTCTAACCATTGAGCCACCGTGGCGGGTGTCGTTTTGTTCCGTTGTGCGGTTTTGCGCTGGTTTGCGCGCTTCTCGCGGTCACTCACGTTTTAGTTCACGTATGGAGACGTTCACGTATGAAAACATTTTTAACATTCTTTGACAATTGGGAGAGGCTTGTAAAAAGTGGTCGTCGTTTTCTGAGCCCCTCAATAGCCGCTGTTATTCGTTTGAATGTTTTCAGCACACTCCAACTGTTGGCATACCTGACAGAAAAGATGAAGTACAGATATCTGGTGATTTCAAAGCTTAGCCAAGATCCTCTTAAGAATCTGTTCGGAATCATAAGGCCGTCTTCAGGATGCACCAGCACCATACACTGACCCAATTTTTAATCCTAGGCAATTGCCTTTCATTTTATGGGCTCATAAAATGAGTATCGCAAGGTAATCATCCTGAGACAGTGCTAGATTCTCTGCTATACTTTGAAGACAGATGTGATGGAGCATGCCCAGATAAGCAGCCTTCAAATGCAGTGTCAAGGCCATCTATGAAGAATAGAATTCAGCTTATGTCAGCGCTTGACCACGATGAGCACGTTGCTAAAATGTACTGTAGACTTTTTTTCTACCTAGCAGGGTATGTTGCACGTAAGTGTGTATTGAGTACAAATTACCGAATGTGCATAACCTTGCTTGCAATGCAGCCTTCAGAGGAAAGATTTCTTCTTGCGAGCTGACAAAATACCGCGACCACGGAGGACTGCACTGTACCCATCGGCGCAGCTTTATGGCTTTGTGTTGAAACTTGGAAACTTCTTCACAGAATGGCTTAGCTGGAATGAATTGCACTCCGGGTGTATTCTTGATGTGTTGGAAGTGGTTAGAAGTAGACTGCAGAAAGAAGTTGGTTGTCCTTTTCACGCAGAAGACCTCCCTGGAGAAGTCATGAGGTTTCATTTAGTAACTAGACTGCACTTCTCTATGTGAAAGGAGTTAATTCAAAACAGGCAGAAAAACGGGAACGGGCGAAGCCCCTTAAACTGATCCGTTGCTAACGCTGCCCTTGAAGTGCTTGAACAAGCTGAAGGAAAAAGAGGCGAAATAAGGAAATGAGCGAGCATATAGATGCAGTGGTGACAAACTTCTGCCTCACTTGTTTCAAACAGCAGGTGGCTGCATGGCTGCCCAAATAAATAATAAGCCACTCTTACTATGGTGCTAAATGGCTTGCGGATATGTGTCTACGTGCCGAATTCCTTCTACCTATCGTCTTCCTGCCCCTTTGTTTTCTGTGCATCTCGGCTCCTTGCGAATGAAAATAATTGCTGCCGCCGTCACTCTTTTAATTGCGCGTTTGTCCCTGGCATGAATCAACTGCCGCTACACCACATGCTACTGCTATTGACGTTAAGTATTAATAGTAAAGGCTGTACAACCCGTGTGCAGTGCATTATAATCTCCAGTAATATTCCTTCATGCAAAGTATCTTGCGAACCTTTGAAGAATGAATAACATGTGCATAGCCAGAAATGAAGATCCATACAAGGTCCGCTAAGCCATTTCGGCGACACCCACGCGAATGCCGCGATAATAATTCAATTCGTCGACGTGGCTACAACGCCTACTGCGATGCCTGCCGAATGCGCCACTCGTTTTTACCAGTGAAGACGCGTACAGCGCCATCACACGCCGCCGCGCCCTGTCGACACCGGCGGCCCCCCCCCCCCCCCCCCCCCCCCCCAGCCGTGCCTGTGAGCACACTACTCAACATTCTAGTTCAGTATACCACGACCTACGACATAAAACCCAGCACAAATTGGCCAAAATACAGCTCAGCTTGGCAATGCGCAACGCCATTCTTCTAAAGGGCCTGCCTTCCGAGTGTTATGGCAAAGTGGATTCGCGCGCTTTGTGGGGGGATAAAAATAATAAATAAATAAAGAAACGAATAATGCGCGTCTCCTGGGTCCTTACTTTAATGCGGCTCGTCTGCGTCCTTCCTCCGCCGCCTCGATGTTCGCGAACGAACGTCGCCGGCAGCAAACGCCTCAAAAGCTAAAGTCAACCGAACAAAAAACGCGTAAACAATAACGCATCTCGGGTGCATCTTCCGTTTGCTCTGAATCTCACGAAGGCGGAAGTAAGTTCCGTGACAGGGTTCCTTAACAGAGTCTCCTCGGGGCGGCCGCTTTCGTTGTTGTTGTTTTTGCAGCCGGCGTTGCAAAGGAGGAACACTGCCACGCGCATTTCCCCGCGCTTCACGCTCCAAACGACAACGAGAACGGCGTAGGACGCAATAAAACGCGATACGCTGGTCCGCGCGCTCCGCCGGCTCGGCCTTATTGCTTCGGCGTCGACGAGAGAGAGAGGGGGAAACAGTGGCGTGGAAGAAGCTCGGAAAACCACTCGACAAGTTAAATCTGGGCGCGCGCGCGCTTTTGATCGCACCGTAATGATATATGTATGCAGCTCGTCCCGTCAGCGGCTCGCACCAAACGGAGAGGAGAAAAAGATGAACAAAAAGGAGAAAGGAACGCCACTTCGCGCCAAGTTTCAATCGACGCCGACAATCTCGAGGGACGACAGCACCGACGTTCGGCTGATCGCCGCGTGCGCGCAATTCAGTCAAGGAGAGAGAAGCGACGTGTATATATAGAGTAGGCGTCATTCCACACATCAGCACCCAGAGCAGCCGGATCGGCAAACACACGGAGGGAAAAATAAAGGCGTCGAAGAAAGAGAGAAAAAAAAAAGGAGAACTATTTGAAGCGAGAACAAGAAAAAAAAAAGATGTGAGGGAAGCCGGCGCGGAGAATCTCGCGTGTTTGGCAGCTTCGCATGAAAAGGAGAAAGAAAAATGGGGAAAAAAGGGGAATCGCGCGCGCTCCCCTCTGGGATCGCGCAAACAACGCACGCCTAGGGACGAGTTGCATGGCAGACGGCATTAGCAGCGGCGCTGTGAGGCGACGACGGCGTTGTCGAGAAGGGGTGCCGTGTTCTAGCGAACGCTCGGGTACCGAGGCATTCCGGGAGTAAAATAAAAACGAAAGAACTGGGAAATGTAGGAAAAGAGCAGCCGCACAAAAGAGGATAACAAGGCAAAGAAAAGTAAAAGAGATGACGGAGAATGTGAAAGCATAGCGAAACAGTAGGGAAAATGGAATAAAATCAAGAGCGCAGAGCCAGAAAAGAGGGGAAAAAGGGGAATGTCACGCTATAAGCATCGACACCCGTTCTCTTTACCAGCGTTGCGCTGAAAACACCGCCTCGGGAATCAGCCAGATCATAAACAGACAAGGGATCCGGATTTCGCGGAAAGCATTTGGCCGAACGGCGTGGAACAACCAGGCGTTTCACGGTATTCATAAATGCGTGCAAAACGAAAATAACGAAATAACGAAAATAAGTAACAAAACGCGCGAGAACTTGAAACTAGATAGAACGTGAATTTCAGCGCCCAGCCATTCTAGATCACCGCAAACAAACAAACACAAAGCGGCGGTCCAACGGCGTGAGATGTGGAGTCGCGTACCGCGCATCACGAAAGGTAAAAAGGCACGGAGTTGGGAACACGACAGGAAACAATGAGCGAAGAAGCGAAGAAACTTAAAAAAAGCAACGACACCGGACGCGTCGGGACGGTGTTGTAATAAGGGCGGCTCTTGGACTGCTAATTTCCCAAGGGGAAGGATCCAAACAGAGGAGCTCGAAGGAGAAGGGACGAGCCGCCGGCGCGAGAGGCCTTTGGCCCGGTAGCCAAAGGGCAGCAGGAGTAGCACCGCTCTGGGATTCGCCGAGTATCGGCTTCTCTCTGCATCCTACGACGGAGAGAGATTTCTTTCGCTCCCCATCCTCCGGCGTATCTTCTGACGTCCACGCTCAGTGCCGACAACACGTTCCGCTCTGGCTGCCGGCAGCACTGTGCCGTATTGAAGTTTAATGAGCGGTATAGTGTGAGTGATTTCTGCAGGTAGCTTCCGACCAGTGCGGTGTGCCTTACCTGAGGTATGGGCACTATGAGCCGGAAACACCAGGCCGGTCACGTGGGTAGTTTAGATTGGCTCGGGCGTATTTCCTGGCTGCTTCAGGCCAAGAAAAAGAGGGGAAAAAATAACTCAGGTTTCTTGCCTGACCCATCGCTGGAGAAATCACAACGACAGATATACACTGAGAAGTCACTCGGACACTCTTTTTGTTTTAAGGCACAAAAGGGTTTTTGCGCCACATCTGCACTTGGGACAGAACTGTCCTATAGTCAGCCAAAAAATCATCACTAGCATCAATCTTTGACGGTATAATTTTTCCTCAGAAAACGTGACCCCCCCTCCCCTCGCCGCCGAATGTCGATTTTTTATTGGTGTTTATGCATATAAAAAGGACTAAATTCGGCAGGAAAATGAGAAGAAAATTACGACGGCCGGCATTGAATCCCATTGAGAGTCTCCAGGTCGGTCGGGCTCCAGGCCGCGATGCTCCAGGTCTGTGGGGCTCGAATTCGCAATTGGCTGCGTGCAGTTCCTCGTTCGAAGACGAGCTGTCGGCCTCTGGTCGTCCTGGTAAGCATGCCGAGTCGGAAGAACCATCACCACCATTGCCACACGAGTGGGCAGCACGCGCGGCAACAACGAGACAACGTGCGAAGCTCGAAGCATTTGTTCGAAGTAAACTGTGCCAACTAGTGGAGAGCGATAACATCAAGTGAGTGCTGGCATTATATCAGGCGAAGCGCCTAAGAATATAAATCTCAACTATTGTGCACCTCCTCAAGAGCAGACGACGACCACGGAGCAACCGAAACTAGGAGAGTACCAGATCGTCAGTCATGCGCAGCGCTCAACGGTCACCTTTTTTTTTTCTTCGGTAAAGCGGTATTTGTAAGTCTAAATATACCGGTCTGCCTCCCTAAAAGGACCTATTTTCTCTAAGGCAAGAAACTTGACGAACACAGAAGGTGGCTGCCGTACATGTATTCGACAGTGACTACGAAAATGTATCAGCGCTACCATGCATGTAAGGCAGCGGCCGCCAAAAGGTTAAACCTGACTATCCTGTTTAAGTGAGATGCCAGACTTCAAACATAGACTGCAGATCACTGATTTGTATGCACTGTTGCAGATACACACTTGCGCATGCCTATAAGCGGACATCGATCGCTTTTACGTGCCGTCAAGCTGTCTTTAGAATAACCTACGCACGGCTTTAGAGCGGCAGCCGACTTGACGCAAGGAATTCTCGCTCACCGTGCATCGCTTTCCAGAAACTGAAAAATCATTTAACGCAATCGAGTTGCATAAGACTTATTAGGCGCCCATCTAAATAAAAGTTCGCGGCTCTAAAATGCGCTCCAAGTTTCGCGTGCATACGAAACCACGCAAGTCGATATATCGTATCGCCTCACAGTACGAATGTTGCCGAAATGCGACGAAAAACAATCAAATGCACGAAGAACATATGACACTTCCCCTGGAGAGGAGCGGTCACCGGGACTGCTATATCGCGCTGTACATTAGCACGCGACAATTGAAGGTCACCTTTGCACGCGTGACCAAAGATGGCAGCACATGCCTCGAAAGCACTTTGTCCTCTCTCGCCCCGTGTCCCGTTTACAGTTCAGCGCACCGCTGTCTTTGGAAGTGATTGAAGGCGGAAGTTTCCCTTCACGATATCGTACGACGGCGGCGCAGTAACAGAACGAAATTCCGGTCTTCGAAAAAAAGGATCCCCCCAGCAACGCTCGGAAAACAGGTCACACCGATTGACGAACACTGTTCCCGGGAGCCGCGTCGCGCGCAGATGCGGCCGTGACGACCGTAAGTTTGCCTAATGAATTCTTTATCCCCTTCAGCCAGACACAGAGAGAGAGTGTGTGACAGACACGCGAGGAGAGGGCGCAGCATCCAACGACGGTGGTAGCTGCCACTGGCAGTGGAAGGGGAGTCGCGATGACTCGCGCGGATTGGGTCGAGCGCTAACTAGCAGAAGCAGCTCGCGAGGGAAGGAAGAGCGGTGGGTGAGCCGCGGCTGATGAAGGCCGCACCGCGCAGAGAGGAGACCCCGGAGCAGAAAACTAATCATACAGCTGGAAAAGCCGCGCGTGGACGCAGGCGTTAACCTTGTTAATTACGCCTTGCTCATTAAGGTTGCCCGCGACCGGCAGGGAGATCACTCGGCGGACCCAAGCACGCAAGCGCGGCTTCTCCGGCATCCTTGCTCCAACTCTTTCCCTCCTTCACCTGCCCTTAAGCACAGCCGGAGGGAGAGAGAGAGAGAGGAGCAGGCTATGTGTACCTCATCCTGCCCGGATGACACGAGCCACTCGCACAGGTCGCGCTAATCTCCACCGCCTTCCCCGGAGGCCGTAGCTTGAGAGAGAGGAGCCGCCGTGGGGCACAACAGACGGGGGGCGTCGCAGAGCCTCCGCATGGATGCGGCGCCGGTGAGGGCGCCTGCCGGCCGAGGAAACTTTCTCCCAGCCAAATGAGTTAGCGGCGCGGCGGGCGTGGGGGAGGGGGTGCCAGGTCGCCTTGCAAGATCGACGTGTTTCCGCCGCTACCGAGACTCTGTTTAGTATAGCTTCTCTGCATAGCTTCGCATAGTCGAGGAAGCCGACTCACCAGGAATTCAACCGGTGGCGCAGTTCTGTACGTACAGATGCACGGGGCGTAATGTGCAGTACAGGAACGCGGCTGTTATGCCGGACGCTGAGAGAACAATAAAGACGGGCGGGGGCAGTACTCGTGTATAGGACACTCTGTAGTGCCTGCCGAACAGACAGATTAGTTGGTGAGCACGATACAAGGATGTGGCGACTGCTGGTTGCATGCAGAGCTGATCTAATCGGCGTGTACGGAGTGATAGCCACAGAAATTATTTTTTATTATTGTTTCTCAGAGTGGATTAGTGCTTGCACTAAAACACGATAAACCTGAAACTTACATTGTATATGGCAATTATAACGCATGGTGTTTATCATCATCGTCATCATCAGTCGTGTCTCCTTAGTATGGACACTTTGGTTCCCCAGCAAAAGTGTCCATAAAGCGAGTAGTCCATGATTACGAATTAGGACGAAAAAGAAAAAAAGTTTTACAAAAAAAACGATTTATGATTACGGACTGCTTCTTAGCATGTTGACAGAAACTGAGATGGAAAACGAGGAATATGGAAGCTAAAGGTGATTCTTCGGGTCTTCAGTAGCGTTAGCATTAGGTTTTAGCCCGCTCGAGGCCCCTTGTGATCCATGAGGCGCGTTATGCCGCCTCTTGGTGCGATGAAGTACCTCTTACTACGACTGCTCACATCCCAAGAAGTCTGTACTCACTCGGCGGACAGCTGTTGAGTGTGGTTTTCAACGCAGCGCACGCAAATAACTTTTTTTTTCGGAGCCATTCATGCAATGCGGCAAATGGTAAGGCGCGTCGAAAGGGGCGCCTTTCCGCGATAAAGCATGAAACCACACACGCACAAAAAAGCCCTTACTACGGCATTTTCGCTACCGCACTGTCGTTCGCTGGCGTCCTGCACTTCAAATTCAAGTACCGGAACATCTGGCAGAGTCACTTGGGATTTGCTCCCATCGCTGTCCATATTAACGGGACAAAAATACATGGCTCAAAATAGGCTTCGTACTCCACCCTCTCCATTGTCCGGACAGCGGGTTTCGATAATAACGAGGCGTAAATAGATCTTAAAAAAATTGAGCCCCAGAAAAACTGTCCATAATTCGAGTCGTTCACATTAACTGGGATCGTATAATAACGGGCAACGACTGTGCGCGCTAGATGCCACCAGCGTGTCTTTTTGCAGCTGATAGACCGTAATTCTGACGGCTAAATTTGGTTTGCGTCAACTACTTCGTCAAGACTTTTCGGTTAGTGGCCCATGTGATGATTACTACCTGTACTTCGTGATTAATAGCATTATTATAATTATTATTACTATTACGCAGCAGCCTCTCACCCTCGAAGAACTGTCGAGACGCTGGCATTTTCATGGCGCCGCATGCGGTGTTTGGATGCCACGCATCCACGCGAAGAAGTTGGTTGAGGAGGCTGTGCGCCGACGAAACTCTTGAACCTTCTTCCGAGCCCTGACACACGGCGTGTTTACTTTACGATGCTCTAAGCGGAGAAGGCGCGCCAGTCGCGCTCACAAGGCGTGTTTACTTTTCTCCAACAAACACAGACAGGCAAGCTAGCACGGATGGAGGGATGGTTGCATGAGAGAGGAAAAACACGATAAAGTTGGGTCTATCTAACCTCCTAGGCGAGGCAAACTCTCTTTCTTTTTTTCTTTTTTACACCTATCCTGTCGCATAGTCCTGCTGACAGCTGTTCTTTGACACCCATCCTCGCCTTGCGTACACTCTTGAGGGGCGCGCGCCTCAGCCACAGCGCTGGACAAACGGCAACACCGCTGGCCGATCGATGTTGCGGGCAAACAACGTCGCGGTTTGCGCAAAACACGACGGGCGCCGGGCAGAGGAAGAGCTCGCGTCACTTTTCTTGCCAATTTGAGAGTCCCCCTCTCCTCACGTGCCAGATGTTACGCAGTATTATCCGCAGGAGCTCGCTGGGTTGAGTCATCCGCCAGGTAAAGTAAGGTTATCGGGGCTCCGCGGCTGGACGTTCATCACGACCTCGCTACAACAAGAAAATCGAGGGAATCGCAGGAACGGCGATAGCGGCGCCACCCATCGCCAAGTAAATAATAATAATAATAATTGGTTTCTGGGGAAAGGAAATGGCGCAGTATCTGTCTCATATATCACTGAACACCTGAATCACGCCGTAAGGGAAAGGGTAAAGGAAGGAGTGAAAGAAGACAGGAATAAAGAGGTGCCGTAGTGGAGGGCTCCGGAATATTTTCGACCACCTGGGGATATTTAACGTGCACTGACATCGCACAGCACACGGGCGCCTTAGCATTTTTCCTCCATAAAAACGCGGTCGGGTTCGAACCCGGGTACTCCGGATCAGTAGCCGAGCGCCCTAACCACTGAGCCACCGCGGCGGGTGCGCCGATAAGGGAAGCGCCAGATCGCATAACCCAGAGTATCGAAGGCGACGCGTGTACAACACGGTCTGCCGTTTCTTTTCTCGCGTACCGCCAATAAAAATAACAATTGGTCATACTAACTGTCTCTCTAAGGGTGGAAGACCGGAACCGTGCCGTGTGCGAAGGGTTGGAGGAGGAAGTGGAAAGGCAGAGAAAGGCGGCGTAGTGGAGGGCTACGGATTACTTCCGGAGCCTTCGTATATAGGGTTTCTTAACGTGCACCGAAAGCTCACAGCTCACGGGCGTGTTTTCATCTCACTTCCGTCAAAATGCGGTCGCGGACCAAGCGTCTTTTCTCGACGGGGATATCAGAACGTGCGCTTCAATTGTCGAGTGGGTCGACCCGCTACTTGAAAGCGAGTTGCCTGAGCCAGGTACGACGCCTGTCCGAGAACCCGACTTGACGAACGTTCGTCGTATTCACGTAAACGCCCACCTTAAATGACTCGTTCGGCTAAGTACGCTACCTAATGCGAACAAGACGCCGCCACAGCGCGGCTATGAATTTATCCGGCGAGCACGGCTGCATTTTTTCCAGAACAAACTTGGGCCCAGCGTATATAATCTTGCGGCGAATTCGTTTTCCAAGAGTTTTTACTTCCTAAAAACGTCAAGCATCCGGCGATACCATACCTCAAAGTCAGAACCCTCAGAAAAGCAGAAAAGAAATTAAATGCCCTAGTCCCATGCATAAGGAATGCGTCTACAGAGGGGATAGAAGATAGGCGAGCCGTTTGTTCAATTGCCCTCTAGGAAACATGAATCAGTACTGCCAGTATGCGGGACAACTGCTGAGTTACTATAAACAGTCGGTAAGGTTGTACTTAGACAGATCATGACTCTCTATCTACCCTCAGTGGCGCAATTGAGTGCGTTATCACAAGCGAGGTCTTGTGCGTCTCCACTCATCCATCAGCGTCACCTCCACTGCACACAATTCCTGCGACACGGTGACGGGTCATCGACGCGGTGTTCAGCCACGGGGGGGGGGGGGGGGGGGGGGGGGGGGAGGCTCACACGTGGCAGTCCTTCTTAAAGTTTTACCAGTGAAGCACAAATATACAAAACGTAGACGAATAGAGAGGTACGGACACTGACGTATCAGCGCTGTGTTGCGCGTCTCTTCTTTTAATATCGTCTGTGGGCGCCGATTTATTTTTGTCTGAAGTACACGCTCACACCTCGTCACCATAGAAACAGTCCCAATGCGAACTCAAGAAAGGTGAAAGGAAGGAAGATGAAAGATAGATAGAGAGAGAGAGAGAGGGGGGGGGGGAGTGGGGGGGGGGGGGGCAATCACTGTATCGACCACCGCTCGACAAAGAAAGTTCATTGTGACTTGGGTGTGATTCGGAAGGTTACCACAAGAGAAACAACCACAAAGATAGATGAAGAAAACACACGCACAAACTCGGCAGGTTCAGGGGACGGTTTCGCAATGCACAGAACAGAAGAGGGTGAAGGCGAGATTTGAGCGGATAAGGTGATCTGCCCAAGTCGATCGAAATCCCCACGAGGACCCCGCGAAGAAATTTTGCCAAAATAGGGAGAATAAAAAGAGAAAGAAATGGACAGCAGCATTCCTCAGAGGCGCACCTTGAATTTAAAAGAAATGCGAACGAACGGTAACGACTCGGCTATAAATCGTCTTCCTTTCTGGCGAGGTCGTTGGCAGACGCTCGACGTGGGCACAAATTGTGCGTTTTCTACATCCATTTTATCACGCGCCTCGCAGATTATCTTTAGGAAAGAAGGCACCGTTCGGATCAGGCAGTCTTTTCGAACAACTTTCTTCCCTTTTCGGAAACTCAACGTCCTCCGTGTCGCAAAATGAGAGGAATCAAATTGTTTCGTAATACATGACCGCCGGAAATCGATGAAACGTAACGAGAGGCTCCCTAAACACACAGAAGTACTCAAGAAAGGGAGTACGTGCATCACCGCCAAATCGACGAAGCTTTTTCCGCCACCATAACGCCGCATTTGTGAGGTTCCCGTACCAGCAAGCTCAGGTTAGCAAAAAAGAAAAAACCCAAACCAAACATTTTTTTTTTATAAGCCGCCACGGTGGCTGAGTGGTTATGGCGCTCGGCTGCCGGCCCGAAAGACGCGGGTTGGATCCCGGCCGCGGCGGTCGAATTTCGATGGAGGCGAAATTCTAGAGGCCCGTGTTCTGTGCGATGTCAGTGCACGTTAAAGAACCCCAGGTGGCCGAAATTTCCGGAGGCCTTCACTACGGCGTCTCTCATAGCCTGAGTTGCTTTGGGACGTTAAACCCCTATAAACCAAACCAACCAAACATTTTTTGTCACATTAACCGTGAAAGACGTTTACGCTAAACGGTTGCCGATAAATTTCCGGTGATAATACTCGTAGTTTGGAAACGTTGGCCCCTTAATAAATACATAATCATATTTGGCGTCAACACGTGCAGCAGAAAAATAGGGAAACTCACAGAAACACAAAACAAATCTCAAGAGACTAACTCGCCAGAAGCTTCGCGAGGAATGCGAACTGAAGAGTGAAAAAGGCAGTGGTATTCGCAAACAGACGCGCAGACATGCACAGCCCTGTTTACAGTGTCATTCCTTCCTGGCAAGGACGATAAAAACCGCCTGCATAGCGCACA